>NC_058130.1:695015118-695192673 GCF_016433145.1 Gracilinanus agilis | reverse complement strand
CGGCTCTTCTTTGCCCCCCCCCCCCTTGAAACGTGTGGGGCTGTTGGCAGCTAAGGTTTGGGGGCTGAGAGAGGGACGCGCGCACTAATACACTCTCACCTCGGGGGGATAAGCGAGGGGCTAGAGGAGCTGGTGGGGCCACTGGGGCTGGGGCTGTCTGAGCGCGCGCTCCTCTCTCTTCTTCCCTTGCTCGCGCACACCCCGGGAGCAAAGCGGGGGTCGGGAGGCGCTCAGAGGCGGCGGTGGTGGTTGTTGCTGGGGGCCGAGAGCGGGGAGCGCGCACTTAGAGACACACACACACACACTCACACTCACACTCACACACACGCTGGGAGCGTGAAGCGCTGGGCGGCTGCCGTTGCTGGGGCTGAGAGCGGGGCGCGCGCACTCACACACACCCCAGGAGCCAAGCGCACCCCCGACTTTCCTCTTCGCGCGCCCCAGGCCCGGGTCTTTGCTCCTAGCGACAGCCCTGAGGGCGCTGTGGGCTATCCCCAGTTCTATTGGGCCCTTGGCCGAGGGTCGTTTTCCTACCTGGTGGTGGTGGGGGGCGGTCGCTAAGTCCCACATCCCTTTTCCAGTCCCCCAAATCGCCGCCGCCGCCACCACTTAAACCCACAGTCACTCTTACACCTCCCTCCACTAGGCCGTCACCTCCTCCCCTACCGAGTTCCCTGGACTCCCTCATTTTCAAAGTGCTCAGTAGCTGGAGAGAAAACTACAACAAATCGAGCCTGCGTTTATTAAGCGCCTTCTATGTGTCAGGCGCTGGGGATACAAAGACAAAATCAAAATACTCTTTTCTTTTACTCGAGGAGGGGACTCGGTTGCTTCTCCCCTCCACACCGTGAAGACCGTGCACACCGCCGCCCGCCCTCCCGCTTTCCTTGCCAGACGTCTGGCCGTAGGGGGTTTGCAGCCCCCGTGGCTTCTGGGACCGCGCCTAGGCCCCACGAGGAGCCTGAGGGGTTGAGTCAAGACTTGAGTGGAGCTATATCCTACTCTGGTTTTCGTCAAAACAAACAGACGCTTGTTATATCCTCCCTCCTTCCAGATTCCCGAAACTTCTCCCTCGTCTCCCGCCATGGGTCGGATTAAATCCGTGGGCTCCGTTTGGGGGCTTTTGGCCGGGGATCTGGGGAGGGAAGGAGTAGGAGGGTGGAAATTTCTTCTCTAGCTTTACTCAGGGTTTCCTTCCCGTCGCCTCATTACTATGTTGGTTCAAGTTCCTGTTTGGGGGGTTTGGGGGGGACGGGAGCAATAGTGCTAGATTCCCTATGTCCTGCCAGAAGGAGAGAAAACATTGATTGTGAATCGTGATCTCGTCCTAAAACCCTCTTGAGTGAACTCAGTTTCATGGTCTCTTTTTCTTTTTGCCAGCGCTTTTCAGCTTTCCCTGTGAGGCAGGTCTCTAGAAGTGCTGAATGGTGGCCAATTCCTGTTGGTGGATATTCAAACTTTCTCCTGAAAGGGTTTTGAAACCCTTAAAACATTTGTCTATGCATCTCCTTGTTCTAGATTAATTCGCCTTCTTCCATTAATAAGTACTGGCTTTTCCTTTTAGAATTTAATTGATAAAACTTGGGAGGCCTGATGTTTTGATGTTTTACTTTAGGGCCTCAGTTCCTAGTCAGGCCCTTTTATTTTGTAGACTAGTTCTCGGAAGCTTGTAGCCATCGCCAGAGGCTTAATAAGGGGGAATAGGAATGGGGGCGGGGGTTAAAACTCTTGTTTTGATTAGCAGCTGGGCAAAGTGATGGTCAAGGGTGTTAACATTTTCCTGGCCTTCAGCTTTTTCTTTTAAAAATTGTCTTAATGCACATTTGTGCCTGGAGGATCCATCCTGCATGTCCACTTTTTCTTCTCACAGATGTTAGATGGCTCTCACTATACCAAGCAGATCAAGGATCAGGTCTAAACCCTCCACTTCTGTTGCCACCTTCAATGTACTTTAGGTTTCACTAAAGCCATCTAACATCCTATATACTCTGCGTATATTTTCTTGCCAATACCTTGGCCTTCCATCTTAAAACCCTTGTTCTCTGGCTGTTTTTTCTCCTTGCCAAAATATGCCTTTTCCACCTTCAGAGCCCCACCTCAGCATTTCATAGCACGTCTATTTCTACATGTGGTTATCTCTATTTATTGCATGTAAATTTCTGTCTAACCCACACTAAACTTTAGAAAAAACAAAACTCTGGTGCTTAGTAATTAATTGTTGAAGGAATGATGATGATCTTGGATTTAATACACTAGCATTTTTTAAAGGTACACTAGATAATGCCATGGATTGGGCAGTTTCTCAACTTTAAAATGTAAAGGCTCTTAGAATATAAAATACTAAGATTTTAAACACTGAAAGTTCTTCTGAGATAGTCTAGAGACAACCTAAAACATTGATTTGCAAGTGATTGAAATGTATGAAATGGTAAAATTCAGTCTTTGATGAGGGAACAAATTAAGTTATCTCTGAAGCTGTCTTGGTTGATAATAGTTTTGGGGAGAAGCTCACAGAATTCAGCTTGCTAATCAGACAGCTATAATTCAAATAATTTAAGGCATATTAAAGTAAGATGGATTTTTTTAAAGTTCTTGATAATATGTTAAACTTTTACAAATTTGAATTGTGAAAAGACAATATAACTTAAAAGTTTGAATTATGGAATAATTTAAAATTTAGTTTTTTTCTTCTAGGTAGAATATAGATAATTCAGCAAACTTGTTAAATGCCTCTTGAGTAGTAAGGCTAAGACTCAGATGGTATTGATAAAATGAAATCTTTGCTAAAATGGACAGAATAGTTCTCAATCTATTATAAATACTCAATTATAAAACTAGCAGTTAATTAATGAGAAACATTTAAGATGTTTTCATTAATGACATCATAGTGAAGACCTGTAGAATGCAAAAAATTATTTATTGGACCCTTCACGTGAAGTTCACTTAATATTTGTTCCCTGCTTCTTGATTTTGTGTGTGGGGAGGTGGAATTGGAATTTCCTTCCTAGCATCAAAGACAAATTATAATGAGAAAATTTTATGGAAAAATAAATTTTCATTTTTACTTGTAATAATAAAATTTTTCTAAATCAGAGAGGTCTGATAGGAGTTTTATTATATTTACACTTAATATCACATGGCTAATTATTGCATTATTCTGCTACAAATCATCACTATGACATTTGCCACACTTGGAAGCAATCTAAATAGGATTATATTTTTTTGTTGATATTGAGAAATAACTGAAACATCATGAGTCCTATGGTAGTGTAATTTAAATTCTTCCTTTGTGACCCATTCTGTAAAATCCCCTTTCCTATAACTTTGTATCTATAAAAGCAGGAATGGATCTTTAATGTTACAGATTTCCAGTGTGAAATTGTATCTTACTTCATGTTACAGTGAAGCTAGTCTGAGAAGGCACTTCTAGTAAACTTTTTCTTTAGCTAATAATTATTTTGTCTCTGGTCCAGGTGTAAATTTGGGGAGGAAATGTTGAGATACAAGCTTAAAGTGAATGATTTTTATGATTCTGTATACTAAGAAGTTTTTGGTTGTAGAAAGCAAATTATTCCCACCCCTTCTCCCCCTTTATTGGTTGTGTGGCATGAAGTAAATAGATGTTTCCAAATTTCATTGATTGTATTGCTGATAGGTGGGTTAAAGGACATTGTAATCCCTGTCAGCCTGATAAAATTTTGTTATTGAGAGTTTAATGTTGTGAATCCTTCTAATGTAACATTTATTATTTACATCCTTCACTTCAGATCTAATGTTTGTTCTCTTTATTTTTTATGCTTTAATTTAGGATTCATTCTGAAACCTGTCTCAGATTTCATTTTTCTTTCCTTCTCAACTAAAATAGAGAAGGGGAAGGGAGCAGTCATTTATTATCTATCACCTACTATGTGCCAGGCACTGTGCTAAGCATAGTGTCACATTATCATGGCTGACCACTACAGTTTTTTTTTAATTTAATCCAGATTTTTCTTGTTCTGATATTCACTGGTCATTTTTGTGGTATAATGATAATAATAGCTAGCATTTATATGGCACCTATTATGGATCAGGCAATTTACAAATAATATTTAATTTGACCTTTCATTATTTATTTATTTGTTTTGTTTTAAGCCCTTGCTTTCCGCCTTGGAACACAATACTGTGTATTGTGTTCCAAGGCAGAAGAGTGGTAAGGGGGAGGCAATGGGGGTTAAGTGACTTGCCCAGGGTCACACAGCTGGGAAGTATCTGAGGCCAGATTTGAACCAGGACCTCAGATCTATAGGCCTGGCTCTCAATCCACTGAGCTACCCAGCTGCCCCCATAATTTGACCTTTTAAAAAATCCTGGGAGGCAGGTGCTAGCTATTATTACATCCACATTTTAAAGTTGAGGAAACTGAGGCAAACAGGTCTTTGCCTAAAATCACTGAGTTATTATCTGAGGGTGCATTTGAATTCAGGTCTTTTGGTTCAATTTTCTGATTCAGGAAAATACTACTTTTATTTAACTTATCAACTAAAGCACTCGATTTACAAGACAAACTTGATATAGGAATAAAGATTTTAATACTTATAAGCCTTGTGAATTTTTCAAAAATCAAATGTAATTAAATGGATTAGGATTTTTTCCCAAATGTCAGTTTATCTTACCCAAATTGCCATCATATCTTTCATGGTGCTTTTTCAGTCTTGTTAATTCATTAAGTACTTATCTTCCCTATTTCATCCTTAACCATTATTCTTTTCCACCTAAAGGTTTTTGTTGGGCAGCTAGGTGTCCAAATGGTTAAACACTGGGTTTAGAATCAGGAAGACCTATCTTCATGAATTCAAATCTGGTCTCAGACACTTGCTATGTGACCCTGGGCAAGTCACTTTAATCCTGTTTCCCCTCCTTTTCATCTGTAAAATGAACTGGGAAAGGAAATTGCCAACCATTCCAGGATCTCAGCCAAGAAAACCCCAAATGGGGTCATGAAGTGTCAGATAAGAATGAACAACAAACCTGTTTTCATTCAATTTGCAGAACAATAAATGCCTACTTTATGTAGTGCTTGGGTTACAAAGACAAAAAAAAAAATTGTCCCCCCTCTAGGAACTTTACTCTTTACTGGGAGGATTCAGATTTGTGCACTTTTAATCTTTTCTTTTTGTCTTTTCCTCTAAATTTTAAAAAATTAAGTGCTCTTTTATTAGGCAGTTCCATCAGTAAACATCAACTGTGTGCCTGGCATTGTGCTGGTCTGGGGATGCAAAGACAAAAAAAAAGAAAAAAGACTTTGCTCTCCTGGAACTGACCTTTAATTTCATCAATCTGTACAAATAAAAGTGTGTGTGTGTGTGTGTGTGTGTGTGTGTGTGTGTGTGTGTGTGTATGTTTTTGTGTATGTTTTTTCATGTGTGTAAATTCTAGGTAATTTGGGCAGAGGAGCTACTTTTGGGGGTCAGGAAAGATTTTTTTTTTTAAACTTTTCCTTCCATCTTAGAATCACTACTGTGTATTGGTTCCAAGGCAGAAGAGTGATAAGGGCTAGGCAATGGGGGTTTAAGTGATTTGCTCAGGATCACACAGCTAGGAAGTGACTGAGGCCAGATTTGAACGTAGGGCCTTCCATCTCTAGGCCTGGCTCTCAGTCTACTGAGCTTTCCAGCTGCCCCAGGAAATATTTCTTTAATGAAGTCACAGAATGGCATTGAACATTTATGAAGAGCCTACTGTGTGCCAGGTTCTCTACTAAGTAGTAGGAACACAAATATAAAAAAAAGAAAATAAAAATGGTCCTTGCCCTCAAAGAATTTACCATTTAATAGGGAGTGGACAGCACAAAAAAGGAAGCTGAACATAGGAGAAGGAATACCACTGAATAGGAAATAAAGAGATGATTGGCCTGGATCCCCTTTTTTTAGAGATTTTCGAGCTTATAAAATAAGGTTATAGAGCCTACTGTGTGCCAAACACTGTGCCAAATGCTTTACAGATATCTTATTTGGTCCTCACAAGAACTCTATGAAGGTAGGTGCTGGTATTATCTTCATTTAACAGTTGAGGACAAGCAACAGTTAAATGGCTATAGCAAGTGCCTCAGGGTGAATTTGAACTTAGATTTTCCTGACTGAAGGCCCAGCTCTGTCCACTATACCACCTAGCTGCCTATCTACCTTATGATCCATGGGGCAGAGAGTACTAATGAAGGGTACCAAGGCTTATTCAACTTGTAGGATGATAAGGTTTCCCAATGAGGAGGCCTCTTCATTAAATTCCCTCACACTAGTTCCTATGGCTTTTTTAAGAATGGAGTCTGGGGACAGCTGGGTGGTTCTGTGGACTGAAAGCCAGGCCCACAGACAGGAGCCCTGGGTTCAAATTTGGCCTCAAACACTTCTAGCTGTGTGACCTTGGGCATATCCCTTAACCCCCATTGCCTTAGAACTTTAGAATATTCTGCCTTAGAACCAACAGAAAGTAAGGGTTTTTAAAAAAAAGAATGGAGGCTGGACCTTTAATTTCCTTAGTAAGGGAACTACTCAGTAAAGAAACTCCCTCAACCAATGTAAGTTGGCATTTTTTAAGTTTTGGAAAGGAACTAAAAGCAATGAGAAGTTAAGTAACATACCTAGGAACACATACATATCTGGTATATGTCCAAGATAGAACTTGAACCCAGGTTTTCTTGGCTTTAAAGCCTGATTTCTGTCCACTGTCACTCATTCTGCCTATTTCTACTTGATGTGAGCTTCTTAAACTGGGGAACCCAAATTATTTTTCAGTTGCTCTCTCACATAGTAGATACAATAAATATTTTGAATGAATAAATATAAAAGTTGAAATTTTCAAAAGATCTTCCTGATTTCTTTTTGACTGATGTGATGGATAGAGATGTGGAATGGGTCTGTGATTTTAATGTTAAATCCTCAACTTTGTGATGAGGAAACTCCCTTTACCCATGTAAGGCATCACTTTCTCTGCAGTTGTTATAATCTTGAGAGAGTTGCCCTAGGTTACACAGCTAAGCTCTGTGGATCAGAAGCAGTACCTGAACCTAAGTTTTCCTGGCTCTAAGATCCTTTATCTACTGCTTCCACAATTCTTCATTTGATGAATGAAATTGACTGTTGGTCAATATTGGCAAATCTTTTTTCCTTTAGAATATCTTTTGAAAATCCATCCATTTTATAATACTGTCATTCATTATGATCAAGATAGTTAAAATATTCTTTGTAGTCTTAGTGTAGGCTTTTGTGAGTTGGCGTACTAATGTAAATGGAACTTGAGATATAGATTGTAACTTTGGGTTCTGTCATGTGCCCTTTCCTCCCTCTTCACTTGGTGATCTTATGAGCTCCCTTGGATTTAATTACCATCTCTGTGCTGCTGATTCTCAAATTTACCTCTTCTGCCCCAATATCTCTGCTGACCTCTATTCTGGAATCTTTAACTTCCTTTCAAATACCCCCAACTGGATGTCAAGAAGACATCCTAAACTCAATTCTTTCTCTCTAAGCTCTTCACCTTCCCTTCCTACTTTCCCTATTATTGTAGAGGGCATCCTCCTAGTCTCTTCAAACTCTCAACCCTAGGAGCTATCCTGGATTCCTCACTATCTCTCATCCTCCATATCCAAATTGTTGCCAAGACTATTTCATCTTTGTGACATTTCTCCAAAACAATCCCTTCTCTTTTGAAACTGCTACCTTACTACTGTAGGTCTTCATCACCTCATGCCTGGATTACTGCAGTAGCTTGCAGTCAGCCTACCTCAAGCCTCTTCCCACTCTAGTCTATCCTCCATTCAGCCACTAAGTGATTTTCCTAAAGCACAGGCCAGATTTTATTAGTCCCCTTACCCAGTAAACTCTGCTGGCTTCTTCTTGCCTCTAAGAGCAAATACAAAATGCCATTTGGCAATCAAAGTCCTTTATAACCTAGCCTTCTCCTACCTTTCCAGTCTTCTTACACCTTACTCACCAATGTGTACTCTTGGATCCTATAACATGAACTTCTTGGCTATTCCACCAACAAGGTATTCTATCAATAGCTCTGGGCATTTTCTCTGACTGTCCTCCCAAGTCTAGAATACCTCCCTCCTCCATTCTATCCACTGATTTCCTTCTTAATTAACTGTATTTACCTTGTATATAGCTTGCTTCTTTGTTTGCACATTATCTCCTCCCCCATTAGAGTGTAAATTCCTTGAGGGACAGGGATTGTCTTTTGTCTCTTTTTGTAAATCTAGTGCTTTGCCCAGTGCTTGGCACATAGTAGGTGCTTATTAAGTGTTTTATTGACTGATTTATAACTTCCCCGCTGTTCTTAGGTTTTTCTTGCAAACTAGTATTTGTTGATTTCAGTTGAATTTGCTCTTAGCTTTTTCTGAGTTAGTAAAATAGATATAGTGTGGAAAAAGCACTTGAACTGGCTTTGCTGCAATTAGTGCTTAGAGTTTTGGACCTGGATTCAGGGAAACCTAAATTCAAGTCCAGTCTCAGACACCTGCTAGTAGTGTAACTCTAGGCAAGTTTTAGTTTCCTCAACTACAAAATGTGGATAATAATAGCATCTATCTCTTAGGGTTGTTATGAAGATTAATTGAAGTATTTGTAAAGCCCTTTGCACAGTGCTTGGCACTAGTTGGCATTTAGCAAATGCATTCGTCCTTACCCTGCTGCTGAATGATTTGTGTGACTTTGGGCAAATCACTTTGAATCAGAGAATCTTAGAGTTGGAAGTGACCTTCATCCAACTTCTTCAATTTATAGATGAGGAAATGGATGCAGAGAATGGAAATGACTTTTCCTAAATCACATAGCTTAATAATAATATAGGGAACTAGAATTTAGAAATCACTACGCTTTTTGCTTTTCTGGAACACCCAGCTATTTTCCACTTCAAGTCTTCCTTTACAAAAGAAGGGGGTTAAATCCCTTTGTATTATCTGGGAGCCTAGGTAGATAGTTAACAAATTCTCAGCCTTAGTTTATTTGTAAAATGGATAGCCTTGTGACCATCAAATAAGTTTTAATTTGTAATGGTTTCTTCTAGTATTTTAGATTCTGGTAAGATAACTTTCCCTAATTGCTCTTAATAATGAAGTGTCTACAATATTTGTGGTTTTCCCTCTCCCCCATTGCTTTGTGTGTATGTGTGTGGGGTTTCTTGGCAAAGAGACTGGAGTGGTTTATCATTGCCTTCTCCTGCTCATTTTACAGATGAAGAAACTGAGATATACAAGGTTAAATGACTTGCCCAGCTTCACACAGCTAGTGTCTGAGGTCAGATTTGAACTCAGGAAGATAATTCTTCCTGATTTGAGTGGCAGCATTCTCTCCACTTCACTAAGCACAATAAAGCTCTTCATACCCTAGTTTATCCTCTCTTTCCATTCTTCTGATACATTATTCCTTTCAGTGCCATAATTGCTTACTTGCTAGTCTTTCCTCACACAAGATTCTTCATGTCCTTCTCCATGTCTTTGCATTAAATGTCCCTTATGATTAGAAAGCCTCCCTCCTTACCTCTGCTTCTTAGACTGACTTCAGGTTTCAGCTGAAATGCAAGGATCCCTTCCCAATTCCACAGCTGCTAGTATCTTCCCCTTGAATGTTATCTATTGTCTACTCTATGTGTATAGTGTATATACTTAATTTATATTTTGTAACTCTTTCTCCTTCCTCTCACATAAGCTTCTTGAGGACAGGGTCTGTTTGCTATTTCCTTTACCAAGCTCTTAGCATGGTACAGGGCATATAATAAGCATTTAAATGTGTATTGATTTCTATTTTTTCATTTATGCATCTGAATAAAAAATTATTGTTTCTGTCAGCAGTTTTTATTTGAACAATTTTATTAAACATTATGGTTTCACTCAATTTTTTTAATTGAGCATGCACTGTTTTCTAAGTACTAAGTAGAGTGTCTTAGGCAGATTTTATTTTGTTTTTAAAAAACCCTTGCCTTCTGTCTTAGAATCAATACTAAGTATTGGTTCCAAGGCAGAAGAGCAGTAAGGACTAGGCAATGGGGGTTAAAAGGCTCACCCAGGATCACAGAGCTAGGAAGTCTTTGAGTCCAGAATTGAACCCAGGACCTTCGGTCTTTGGGCCTGGCTTTCAATTCACTGAGCCCCACCCTCTTAGGCAGATTTGAATTTTTGAATTGAAAATTGAAATTCACTTTTTGAATTGAAAATTTGAAATTCAAATTGAAAATTTGAATACTTGATGAAGCTTAATTTGGGGAAATTGGTACAATAAATAGAGCCTTGGACAGATAGTAAGGAAGACGAAGATCAACCAACCTCTACTTTGAATGGCCATTGCCTCTGGATACCTGGGTATGGCACTTAACCTTAGTGCCTTAGGATCCTCATCTATTTAATGGAGATGATATCTTTCACTTTGGATTGTTATGAGAATAAAATGAGATAAAATTTGTAAAACTTTTTGCAAACTTTAATATACCATATAAATGCTATTATTATAACAACATTAATATAAAAGAATACTGATTAAATCAACCTTATTAAGGTGAAGTTGGAGCTTTGTCTTAGAGTTAAGCATAGGATTAGATTTTGAATGTTGAGAGTCTTAGAGAAAAGGAGATAAAGAAATTTTCCAGGTGAAAGGAAGAAATATTCAAATATACAGAAAATAGAGTGAAGAAGTTGTATATATATATGTGTGGGAGTGGGTAGGAATGCTACTTTGATACTTTGTAGTTTGGTGGCTCAAAAGCGATAATTTATACTTTGAAAGTGCTATATAAACATCACTTTTCATTTATCTAGTCAGTGTGAGCATTCCCACTGTGTGTATGCGTGTGTGTTTGTATATGTGTGTGTACAGAAGTGGTGATAAGCACTTAGGTTAGTAGATTTGGGTAAGAAAGTCAAGATAACTTGATGATATGGTAGAGGAACTTACATTATGAAAACTGAAGATTCTTGTGATTCCTTTTCTAGTAAGGACCGAATGAAAAGAAAGATGAGAACTTAGACACTTATTTCATAGTAACTTACTGTAGTGCAGTTAGTGGTTATGTTTCACATTTCAAATTTAATAGTTTGCCTGAGTGACAAAAAGGGCAAGAATAGAAAAGGAGATTTAACACTAAAGAGTATGACTTTGAACTATCAAAATTGAACTGAGTGTGGTTGGAGTTTCTAAGAGAGGGAAGGCATGAAAACATAAGAATTATGGACATGGCTGAACGGAAAATGTTTGCAATATGAACGTGATTACTCCTTCTTTTTCTATTTAACTCCTTTCCCTACAATCTTAGAGCTTTGTTTCCTGGCATTCTTTCAGACAATCTTGGGAGTCGGGCTATTTTGGCCAGGTCCTTGATGATTGGCTCACTTTGTATGTACTCTTTCTATGCAGACCTGTAAGTCTGTATTTTTTTTTTTTAGTTAGGAGCTGTTGATGGGTATAGGAAAAGGGATTGTTTTTTACTTCATTAATATGAAATAATTTTTAAGGACAGGGTAAGCAAAAAGCTTGTGAGACTTGCTATTAGACAAATGAGTCTTGCCAACTGTTAGCTTCTATTCTATAGAAGATCACATTAATGCTGATATAAATGTAATGCACTAAACAGGGTAGTTTTAATCTAGCCATATTCGTGGTTCTAAATTGCTTTTGTTACTGGGACAGTCATAATGTTGGAATAGCACCAGATTATAATCACTGATAACAACTGTTGGAAAATTAGTTCAACAAATTCACCATTTGTTTTGAACAACTGCTTTGCTCAGGTCACAGTGCTGACTAAGATCAATTAGGTTTTTTTTGTTTTTGTTTTTTTTTTTTAGCTCATTAGAAAAGTTAGTATTACCATAGGCCAGTTTGGGGTTCTGGGGTATCTTCTTCGAGATTAAAATTTCTCAAATATAGTTACAAAATACTTGAACATGTATTTTCCCAGTGAAACAGGGCAACAACCTTGTGAAGTAGGTAAAGCAAATGGACTCTTCTACCCATTATACAGAACAAGAAACCAATAATCAGAGAAGGAAGTAATTTAGACAATATCTGACAACCACCTCTTTTGACTCTTGTGGCCAGTGCTTATTCCATTAAACCATGTGAAATATAAATGATTTTTCAGGTCCCAGATGTTTAGAGATTGAATTATCTTTTGATAGTTCATTTGATGACTATTGAGATTTTGACAATTGAGTGTCTATTTACTGGAGGGATCCAGGCAGAGGCTGAATGACTACTTTGGCGATACTCCTAAGAGTGGTTAATATATTAGATAAGGGTTTTTTGGGGAAGACTTACACCCAAGTAACTAATGAGTTCCTTTCTGTGATTCTGTGGTCTTTCAGAAAAAAAGGTAACCAGTGTGTAATTAACCATCCAGAGTTTTGGGAAGGGGGATGCTAGGTGACTTAATGGATAGAGAACCAGGCTTCAAGTCAGGAGAATTTGCTTCAGACAACTGTGTGACCTTTGGCAAGTCATTTAACTCCCATTTGCCTAACCAGTGACCTTCTGTCTTAGAGTTACTAGGACAGAAAGTAAGGGTTATTAAAAAAAAGTTTGGGGGAGGATTTAAAAATTTATATTAAATATTGGGAAGTAGTGGTTTCCTAATGCCTATTAGGATGTAGTGGTAAAGATAGCATTTGTAGAGTGGAAAGAACAGAGGATTTGTACTCAGGTCTGGCTTCAAATCTTGGGTTTGGTTAGAAGTATGGCTTTAAAGAAGACACTTAACCTCTCTAGGACTAATACTTCTTCCTCTTCTGTCAAGTAAGGAAATCGGAATAGATGACTTCTAAGATTCATTCCAAGTTTAAGCCCTCTGATCCTAGTTAGAGGCAAGAAAGGTAGTATTCCAGTTATTATGAGCTTAGCTCTTTGTTAGGGGTTCTTCAATAATATTGGATTGATAGGGCTAAAGTAAAGGAAAAGTGAAATTATTTTGGAGAAAGTCAAGTCCAATCAATTTAATTAGTATTTACTAAGTTTTATGTCCCAGGCATTGTGTTAAATACTGTGGATACAAAGAAAGGCCAAAACAGAAACAAAAACAAACAAACAAAAAAACTCAGTTCTGATTCTCTAGGAATTCATGGTCTAATTGAGGAGGCAACATGTAAACAACTGTACAAACAAGTTATATACTGGATAAACTGGAGAGAAGTCACTAAAATTAAGGAAGACTACATAAGTCTTCTTGGAGACTATTCTCCCATGTGCAGAAGGTGGAAAAATAAAGAAAAAATATGGGGGGGGAGCATGACAGAGAAAGAAGTCAGAAGTGAAAAATCATTTGCCTCTTCTTAAATTAATGAAAACTATTGCAGTAGCTTGGGTGAAGTTTACAGAAAAAGAGAATTTGGGAGTGATGTGGAATTTTCATCAGTGAAATTCTGAAGATTACAAAGGGGACAGATCTGATAAAAATGAAAAGGGATGAGGAGTTGTCTAAAGATACCTATGTATATGTATAGCAAATTCACAAACCAATTTGGGTTTTTAAAAGATATGTACAGATATTCAAGTAAAGAAGGTAAGAAAGTGTAATAAGAGTATAATTATTAAATTGTGGCATGGCTTGCTTAAGAATGCTAAAACTCAAAATGAGCTGAGGCTCTTAAAGAGAAAAACAAGCTATAATGGGAAAATCAGAATAGGGCATCTCTGAAGTTGATGGGTTGATAACTGATAGTGGAAAGAAGGTAGAGATTATTTTGGCTGCCTATTTTCTCTTACAAGGAGAATGCTCTTTGGTCTGAAAAACAAAAACAAAAATGGTTAATAACTTGAGATTAGAAGAGATATAACAAGAGAACACCTAATTATCCACTATATTCCAGCATGCTGAAAGAATCAGTAGGTCTGATTGATGAACCACTATCAGTGGTGATCTTTTAAAAAATTGTTGGATGGGGCAGCTGAGTGGCTTAGGGGATAGAGTGCCAGGTCTGGAGGTAGGGAGACCTGGATTCAAATTTTACCTCATTAGACACTTTCTAGCTCTATGACTTGGCTTAGCCCTTATTGTTCTTTTGCCTTGGATTCTTATGTCAATTCTAAAATAGATGGTAAGGGTTATTAAAAAGAAAACCAACACACACACCCAAAAAACCAAACTGTCAGACAAAGAAAAAGCAGAAAACAGAATCTGGAAAATTAAAGACCAGTGAACTTAACTTTGATTCCTGTCAATTCTAGATTGTATTATGAAACAGATGGTTGATGTAAAAGTAGAAAAGGAAGTGGCAATCATGAAGGTCACATGACTTTATCAAAAAGATGTCTAGATACATCATGCTAGACTAACCTTATTTCCTTTTTTGACAAGGTTACTGGACTGGTAGATTAGGAGATCTACCTTGCTTGCATATATAGCTTATTAAAATTTTAGCAAAACATCTCACAAAAGTTTCTTTGTATTGCTCATGAAGATGGAGAAATGGAGGGAACAGTTAGATATTTGTTGCATGGATTCAGAATAAGTAGACTCCAAGAGTAGTTACTAATGTTTTGATCTCCATTTAGAGAAGGAAGTCTGTTTGGCCTTGTGCTGTTTAAGATTTAAAATACTTGCAAAAAGAAATGAAGAACATGTACACCAAATTTACACTATGACCCAAAGCTATGAGAAATATTTATTAGCCTGTTAGACAAGGATAAAAGTATTTGCCTGAATCTAATCTACATGTTATCCCCAACCTTTCAGTCCAATTTCCAATCTTTTGCTGTCTTGTCATTCCAACCTTTATAATATTTCTTGTTTATCCTCTTCTTTCCACTCACAGATGCCAGCCACTCTGGTGCAGGCCCTCATCACCCTACATTTGAACCATTGCAAAAGCCTTCTAGTTAATCTCTCTGCCCCAAGTCTCCACCCTTTACTCAGCTATGAACATGTTACCTCTCCTATCCATTAAACTCAACCTCCTTATTGTCTTGAAGATCAAATATAAAATCCTCTGGCATTTTAAAAAGTCCTTCACACTCTGGCCTCTTCCTACCTTTTTAGTCATCTTATACTTCCCTCCAAATATCCTGCAGTCCAGCCATACTGCTCTTCTTCCTGTTTCTTGAACATGATGCTCTATTCTGTATTTTATTTTTCAGTGTTGGTTCCCCTTACCTTGAGTGCTCTCCCTCCTTACCTCTACTTCTTGACCTCCTTCAGGACTTAGTTCAATTCCTACCTTCTATAGGAGTCCTTTCCTGGTCTTTCTTCCACCCCCACCCCCACAAAAATTAACTTGCATTTATGCTTTCATTTTGTGTGTGTGTATATATATTTGTCTAGTATGTACCATTTTTTGAATGTTATCTCCCCAGTAAGAATAATGTAAGTTTCTTAGGAGCCAAAATTATATTTTTGCCCTTCTTTATATCCCCAGCTCCTAGTGCCATGCCTTGCACATAACAAACACTTAATAATGCTTGTTGAAGGGTTGCCTAGTGGATACAGTGCCAGGCATGGAAGTGAGAGGTCTTGAATTTAAATGTGGCCTCAGACATTTCTTAGCTGTATTACCCTGGGCAAGTTACTTACCAGAGGGAAGGTTAGAGGTTTTGTTTGTTTGTTTGTTTGTTTTTTTAAACCATTACCTTCTGTCTTAGAGTCAATACTGTGTATTGGCTCCAAGGCAGAAGTGGGGTAAGGGTAGGCAATGGGGATCAAGTGACTTGCCCAGGATCACGCAGCTGAGAAGTGGTTGAGGCCAGATTTGAACCTAGGACCTTCCATCTCTAGGCCTGGCTCTCATTCCACTGAGCTACCCAGCTGCCCCCTGTTGATTTGTTTTTAATGCTTGTAGACTGCCTAGAACAGTGATTCCCAAAGTGGGCACCACTGCCCCCTGTGGGTGCTGCAGCTCTCCAGGGGGACAGTGATGGCCACAGGTGCATTTGGGGGCGGTGAATAACTGTAAGGGGGTAGTAATAGTATGTGACGGGGCGCTAAGTAATATTTTTTCTGGAAAGGGGGCAGTAGGCCAAAAAAGTTTGGGAACCACTGGCCTAGAATAAGCTCCTTGAGGGAAGGGACTATTTTCTTTTTTTTCTTTTTGTCTTTAAGTTCTTCAACACCTATCAGTGTTTTGCATAGAGTAGATGCTTAATAAATGTGTTGGTTAAATGTGAAAATTAATATTTTTATTATCTAAGGTCCATCCATATTTATACATTCAGGAATCTTGTTTACATTGAATTTCACTGGTTAAAGGAGTGTTCCAGAACCAATCCTTTGGACTCATTGATAGTTCTGAGGACAATTCAAGCTGACTTGTCATCCTCAGGAGTTTTGAATAGGGTTCATCAGATCTTAGAAGTAATCTAATCCAAACCTTCCTTACTTTACAAAGAGTCATTAAACATTTTATTGTGTCCACTATATACCAGGTACTGTGCTGAGCACTAAGTGTAAAAGAAAGGAAGGAGCTCTTGATCTAAAGAAGCTGAGATGCGGCTAGAGGGAGTCTAGGAGTATAGCCAGGTGGGATATGATGAGATGGCTGTCCTTTGGGCTTCCTTAAATGAAGGATCTGGGAACAGTTCACTACTGTCCATTGTTCATCCTCTAGTCTCTCCAATCAGAGAGAGGTAGGAGTCCCAGAAAAAAGGAGCACTGGGCAGGTGTGAATCAGAGTTCATATAATTTTACTAATAAAGAGAGTGTATAGAGGTATATAGATCTAAACAGTGGGCAGACCCAGGCCCCTGACTCCATAACTATTTTTCTTTAAGTTATACCATGTGGTGAGAATGAGAAAACAACTCTAATAGGGATTTGCTTACTCCATAGTATAAATCTGTTTTATCATTTGGCGTTCATGGGTTTTCTTGGGCCTACCTTTTTTCTTGCTTGTCTTGTGCTGAGAAAAAAAAATGTCTTTTTTTAGCTGACAGATAAAAGGTTTGGGTCTCCACATCATTCCCTTCTCCATTTGGCCAAAGTAGCTTATCTTCAGCTGCAGAGGTGGAAGGTGTTAGGAAACACTAGTAGTGTCTAGGAGAGAAAGAGATAGCTATCATTTGACAAATTTCCTTTGTGAGAAGTAGCAGAGATGATGAAAAGTTAGGATTTACTTTGTTGATTTGTTGAAGTATAGATTCTTCTAAACACTTAGTCTTCAGTACTAGTATCCCAGGGTTTTGAGCACTCCCAGAGCAGATTTTCATGGGAGAAAAGATGAGAGCAGGGATTAACCAAGAGGGGAAGATGAGAAAATGGGGAAGTTGGCTTTAAGAAAGTAGTAAAAAGCAGAGAATGAGAGTAGAAGTGGAGGCCCAAACTAGATTTGAGAATGGAAAAAGGTGAGAGAAGCTTAAAAACCTAATAACATTAATAGAAATATTCAAAAAAGGGAAGGGGAAAGAACAAAGAAGTTCCTAAGTAATGAGATAAAGGGCTTAAGAGAAAAAAACTGGTTTTGCATCTGTAATTCTTAGAGTACATTCTGATAACCAGTAGCCCAGTTTAAGCCACATTTCCTTAGGAATTATACTTACTTCCAGCAAGTTCTTTAGCAATTAGTACTCATTAAACACTTAATAACATATTATATTATTTCCCCACTCCCTCAAAGAAAAGACCTACTGTTTTCTGTTCTATTAGATTGTAAAGCAGTTGAGGATAGGAACTGTTTCATATATCCCTTTAGCCTCAATATCATCCAGTTTTTTAAAAAGGCACTCAGAATAATCATTTATGTTGATGATACATAGTGCATTTCTTGATTATAAAATAGCATAATTTTTAAGAAAGTTTGGCAACTTTTTTTGTTTAATCATTTCCAACTCTGCAACTTCATTTGGATTTTTCTTGGCAACTGTAATGGAGGAGTTTATCATTTATCTTCTCTAGTTTATTTTACAGATGAGGAAACTGAGACAAACAGGTAAGTGACTTGCCCAGAGTCATACAGCTGGTGTCTGAGACCAGATATGAACTCAGAAAGGTGAATTGTCCGACTCCAGGCCCCCATCCCTCTATCTAGTGTGCCATCTAGCTGCCCTACTAAGTATGGCAAGCAACAAACAGTTATGACCAAATTTAGGAAAAATTAAATTGTAGCTTCTTCTAGCCTCATTGTATACAGAGTTAGAGTCGCCACAGATAGTTAAGAGTATTGTGTGTATTCCAGAACACTTTGAAACAATAAATAGGAAACTGATGCTCTGTTGTTGTTTTTTGCTACATAATAACATTTATGTAACTTTCCTTTTGGAACTGTTGCTATTACTTTTTTTAAAATTTATTTATTTTAAAATATTTTTCCAAGGTTACATGGTTCATGTTCTCTCCCTCCCCTTTTCCTCCCTCCCCCACTCCTGGAGATGACAAGCAATTCCACTGGGTTATACATATATTAGCACTCAATATCTATTTCCATATTACTCATTTTTTGTAAGAGAGTAATCTTTTAAAACCAAAACCTCAAATACTCTACCTATATAAACAAATGATAAATCATATATTTTCTTCTGGATTTCTACTCCCACAGTGCTTTCTCTCAATGTTTCTTTCTCAAATCCCTCGGGATTGTCCTGGATCATTGCATTGCTATTAGTTGTTGCTATTACTTTTGCTATATCTCCCTAGTACGAATTGAAGTTATTCTTTTAGAATGAGTCCTATGTGTCCAATTTGTGAGATAACAGGAATTATTATTCTGCAAGGTCAGGAGGGTTAGTTTTGGCCTATGTTGCTTTCAGAAAATAAGATCTCCATTTAAACCTCTCTTTTCTCCATCAATAATTACTTCTATATACTTGATATGCATTAATAAAAAAAAAACAACAACAGTGGAAAGCATCATTGAGACCCAGAAACTTTGATTTAAAAGTGATAAAATAATTGAAATGTAGCAACATTGTATGCACTTATTTAAATCATTCTTCCCTTCTTTGAACTATTTAAGTATATTATACCTCTGTTGCACTTAAACATTTTCTCCTATGTCACAGCTTCCCTTGAACTGGGAGCTTCAAGAAGGCAAAAAAAAAAAAAACCAAAAAAACTCTCCTATTTAATGGTTACCTGTATAACCTTGAATAAGTCACTGAGCCCTCTTCAACTTTAGATCCTTTATCTATAAAATTGAAAGAATTGGGTGAGTTAGCCCCAGAGGTCTTTTCCAAGTCTATATCTAGAATTCTTCAAAGAAACACCACAGAATCAAACCCAAAGTAATCAGAATTATTTACAGCTAAGCTCGTCTGACAGGTCTCTTATCTCCTGTGAAGCGTTACATACCAAGAGTAGACAATTCTGAACATAAATGTATTTTTTCTAAAGTGTGCCATTAATGTACTATTCTTCAATATAAACACATTTTACTTTTTTTTTTTTTAATGTATCCTCCACACTGTCTAGTCACAGTGCCATGTACATATTTGGTATTATCAAAGTTGATTAGTAAATGTACGTTGAGTGGAACTGATGCTTTGAGGATATCTCTCTCTCTCTCTCTCTCTCTCTCTTTCTCTCTCTCTCTCTCTCTCTCTCTCTCTCTCACACACACACACACACACACACACACACACACACACACACACACACACACTATCCCAAAAGTCTTAGTAAGTATAGTTGGTGTTTGGGGTTTGTTTTGGTTTGTTTTGGACTTGTGATTTCTCTGCTATAGGAATCTCCTTATGTTACTGTAGTTTTGCCAATATTCAGCGACTTTAAAGTCTCAGTTGCTTAGGACACAGAGATTCAATGACTTGCCCAAGATCATATAGCCAGTTTATGTCAGAGGTGTTACTTAGACTTAGGGCTTCCTGACTCCTAGCTAGAACCTGTAGCCTCTACTCTGAGTTACTTCTCACTTTAAAGAAAGAGAGATTGTGTGTGTATGTGTGTGTAGCTCTTTATCTAGTGAAGCCTTTGTCCCAGCTTCAGTTAGTACTATTCAATAAAAGGTAGACCCCTCTTCCAAGGATGTTTAGTTACTAGAGTACCAAAAGAATTTTGTGTATATAAGCATAGCACTTAATGTTGAATTCCTTCTAAATACTGATCTCAAAGTCTACCTAATTCAAATATTAAAATAAAATTATCACAATTTAAAAAATGTTTATGGCTCAGACCTTTAAAAAAACTACTAAGTGGTTTTCTTTGTATGAGAAAGCATTATTCTAAATAAAATATCAGTAGTTCTTTTTTTTTTTTTAAACCCTTACCTTCCGTCTAGGAGTCAATACTGTGTATTGGCTCCAAGGCAGAAGAGTGGTAAGGGTAGGCAATGGGAGTCAAGTGACTTGCCCAGGGTCACACAGCTGGGAAGTGTCTGAGGTCAGATTTGAACCTAGGACCTCCCATCTCTAGGCCTGGCTCTCAATCCACTGAGCTACCCAGCTGCCCCCAGTAGTTCTCCTTTTAAATGATTTCTGGTGGATTCTTTTTGAAGGTCTGAGTTATAACTTGAATTGGGGTATTGTTATAGTCAACTCAAATACTAAACAATTAGCCTAGAGAAACAAAGCAGACATCAGGCACCATCATGCTGAAATTCAATATTAAATGTTAATTCAAAACAGATGATAATGTATGGATGAGATTCATAACACAAGGCAGGGAAAAACACCCACAGCTAGACATGCACAAGAGAAGCTGTTGAGTATAGTGGGAAAAGCTCTGCATACAGGAGAACTATAAAGGTTTCAGCTACAAGTCAGATGGAAAAGCCCTATGGTTCTAGTCCCAAGAGTATAGTGGCAAAGCAGATAGCAATGCATCTTCTTTCATGTCATTTCCATTTATAAAAGCATATCCATTTCAGATGTTCAACTCCTTGATAGTGCCAAGGACTTTGGTGGTAAGAATTTTCTTTTCAGGGTCTTCAAAAGCTGTGACTACTAAGGAAGCAAGTGGACTCTAGCCCTGGGCTTAGAAACAGGGCCAGTGGTTTTCAGGGGGAAATTTAGATTGCCAGGAATCTTGGCATAAGCTAGCTAGACTCTCCCTTTCAGGATTCAAAGGGAAATGATGGTACTTACCCTCACCTTGTACATACTGCTTCCTCTTTCTCCCTTGGGGTCTCCTATTGCTTCAGTTAAGCTGATCTGAGGTAGTTGGTAGTAACCCCTGTTTTTTTCACCAGACTGTGTGCCATATTTCAAACTGAAAGAGACTGGGGTTGCTAACTCACACATAGGGATCCCAGTGGGCTGCATATTGACTTCAAAAATGTGTGTGTGTGTGTGTGTGTGTGTATAAAATTCAAAATCTATTTTTGAATTACAGAATATCAGAATTAGAAACAGGACCTTAGAAGATATCTAGTCCAAATCTTTTTGTATTAATGAGACTGTTGTACTTAAATCTGTATTGTTTTAATTATGCTGAAAGTGGTCTGACCTTCTGTATATGAGGAACTGAGGTATCAGTTGGCCAAACTTTTTGGTTATTAAAGTTTGCATTAAAGTTCAAACATTTATTAAGCACCTACTTTGTGTAAGGCACCAGGGATACAAAGACAAATAATTAGTTTAATATATATATTTAATTTAATCTATATATGTATATGGCCACATGAATCATAGTATCCAAATAGTGACATTTAAAATTGCATATTCAGGTAACTTGACTTAACATCTAATCACATTTCTTATTAGAGGCCTTTTCCTCAATTAATTTTGTATAGCACTTTTTTTTACTTTCCGATCTACCATTGCTTTCAGAGTTATTGTAACCTCTTTCCCTACTGATAAAACAAAGAAAAAGGCAGGGGAAAGCAAAATCTCACCTTGCAGGCAATTAATTTGGAGTTTTTAGGGAAAGAATGGAGGCAGGAGTCACATGATATTCTAGGCTATGTGTTATTGGGTAACTGGATTTTGTTTCCTATCTTTTCTTTGGAAGCACTCATTTCATGAGTAGTTGGGAATGAGATATAGAAGGGATCCAGGCCTCTCTGCCCTGCCTCATCTGAATTGAGTCTCTCCTTTTCAGATGGTAGAAATTCAAGGCAAGAAATTTGGAGTAAGCAGGTTGTAGAACAGTGGTGTCAAACTGAGATAGAGATAGGGGCCACCAAACTACATGTAAGAAGCCCAGTGTGCTGCATATTGATTTAAAAACCATAGTTTATATATTTGAGGTTTTAAAAAATTAACATTAACACATCAAAATCAGATAGGAACCTTTTTTTAAATCTTCACTTTTCATCTTAAAATCCATATTGTATATTGGTTTTAAGGCAGAAGAGTGGAACTAGCTAGGCAGTGGGGGTTAAGTGACTTGCCCAGGACCACATAGCCAGGAAGTGTCTTGAGTCCAGATTTGAACCCAGGACCACTCTAGGCCTGGTTCTCAATTGACTGAGCCACCTAGCTTCCACCAGAACTACATATTAAATTAGTTTGGCTTCACTCAATGTTATAGACTGCATGTAGCCTACATAATGGAGAGAAAGTAGGAAAGGAAGAATGGTGTCACCTTGGTCTTAGAGATGCCATTTCACTAGGATGCTATAATCCTGCCCAAGTCTCTTTAAGTTTGCTGCTTTCCATTTTCTTCCATTTGTGAAATGATGTGAACTTCATAGTTGACTTTATGATTATCTGAAAGACAGTGTGCTTCTGATCTAGAATATTATAATTTAATAGAAAAAGTCATATAGGCAAATATGTTTCTATTTAATAATTACGTTACATGTGTATATATGGCTTTCTAGTTTTATAGCACTTTTTTTGCTAATCTGTTAGTTTTTCTAATGACTCGCAAAAAGCTATTATTATTATTATTATTACTTTTTTTTTTCCAGAAGAGAAATTTGAGGCTGTAAGATTACTTGCCCAGGCTTACATGTCTAATAAGTGGAATTGCCCCAGACCCAGCTTTACTGATGTTGAGTCCAAGGCTATAATATAAACACACAAGTCCTTTGAAACAGAGGGGTGATAAATGGGCATCATTAGTGGGGGAGAATTTTTGGAGAGAGTAGACCTTTTGCTATAGCTTAGTGGGAGTCGGGGTATATATTAGCCACTGATCTAATAATTTCCTGTATGGTGATCTCCACTAGAGCTGCCAGAATTCCATTTCCCTGCTGACAGATACTGGGTAAGATTAGGATCCCATGCCTTTCCTTTAAATGCTGAAAATCATTCAGGTGATGCCCCTTCACCAAAACCCTAAAATTGATAAATAAGCCCTTACCCTTTCACTGTCCTCCCTACTCTAGGCAGAATCCTGGAAGATCCATTGTTTGAGCTGGATGACCCTGTGAGTGCTTGCTTTAGTGGGTGATCATATATTCTTGGTGTTCCAGGATGGAACTTAGAATGAGTTTTCACATAAAATAAATACTATTCATAAGTTAAGAGTCTGTACTTTACCTTAGCTACATTGTATATAGAGTAGCCTTTTGTAGGTTACCAAAAAAATTCCCAAAACAACCCAACCTTTACTTACGATACTGGAGAAATGCATTCCAACTTCCAGGAAATTCTAGAGGTCATCTAGTCCGCCTCTAAATCCTTCATTTTATAGATTTGAGCCAAGGTTAAGTGATTTGCCCAAATAGTAAGTAGCATAGCTTCTATTTAAACCCCAATCCTCTATTCTAAATATAAGACTCTTTCAGAATATTTTGGTGAAATACATTCTTTCCCCTCCCCCTATGTTCCATTTTAAACTTGAGGAAACTGAGGCCCCAAATGGGGAAGCTTGTCTCTTTGTAATTTCACATAAGTTAATCCATGGCTAATTCAAAGAAAATGTATTCGAACCATCTGGTTCAACTTTTCCTCACTGTGCCTCCCAACATGACTTAGGAGGAGGAATATAAGCATGTTGGAATTTCTGATCCAATCCTTGGCCCTTGCCCAGGAGAGGACCAGAGAAGTAGGGGGGAAAAACACCAACCACACATGCCCTGAATAATTGGATAGAGTAGAATAGTCTGAAACAAGAATCTTCTGCCCTGTATCTACTCCAACCCCTGCAATCAGTTCCTCGGAGGTATAGGTAATCTGTCCTGACTACAGGACAATTCTATCCTAATACTTCCATTCCCTAATATTCCATCTTTCCTTATCTACTGACTCCTTCCCTGCTGCATATAATTTTCTCCTATCCTAAAACAAAACCATTTCATTTGACCATATCATCCCTTCAGTATGTCCTCCTAGGTTGTCTTGTGTCTTTTATCTCTCCTCCCTCTCACTATTTACATTCATATATTACATTCATTGCCTCCCTTTCTCTCACTTCTAAACCTTTTGCACTCTGGGTTTTGGCCTCATCATCTAACTAAAACCGTTTCCTCTCAAGGTACTAATGACCTTTTCATTTCCAAATCCAGTGGCCTTTTTTGTCAGTTCTTATCTTTTTGGACTTCCATAACATTCCATATTCCTAATTATCCTGTACTCCTGCAAACTCTTTGCAGATCACTGTTCCTTCTTGGTTCTTCCTTAATGATTTGGCTACTCTTGCATCGGGTCACCCATGTTCTACACCCTACTCCTTCAAACTGTGGGTTTGCCCCCAAGGCATACCTGGGTTCTCTTTTTTTCTTTTCCTCATCCCTGAATCAAAAAGATATCCTGACGGTGAGACAAGGGGTCATGCACTTGGCAGATCAAACCACTTCCATAATTTCAACAACTGTCTTTTCTTAGACCCTAGTGGAGTGCAAGATGCTAAGCCCAAGAGCTCTGAGAATAGTAGTGCGATCACTGGTTCTACATGCAGCTTAGTCTCTTCTATAAAGAGGAAAGGTGGCTTGTCATCCTTGCCTTCACCCACATCAGTTGATGGTCAGGTAGGCCCCGTAGCTCTAGCAAGTGTCTCTTTAGGCAGTGTAGCTCCTATTTTTCTCAGCAGCTCCAAAAAAGAAAATTCTTGACCAAAAAAGGTACTTTGCACTGTCCAGTAGTTCATTAAATATAATAAGCTGATATGGTTTTGTTAGTGGAAATGACATTAAAGAAGAGACATTATGATCTTCTTTACTGCTATACTATATGAACCAAGGGATTTTTCCATCTGCTTTGCAGCTGAAACCTTCCATATATGTTGCCTCTCCTTTGAGAGCAGGGTTATCTTTTCTGTTTGTGTCTTCAATATACTTAGCACAATGCTATGTACATAGTAAGCATTTCCAAGGTGCTTTTTTCATTAATTTATTCATTCAGAGACTGTCTTTTCTGGTTTTTATCCTCAGTGCTTAAAAATGTTTTGGTTTTTTTTTTCAGAGTAATTCGCATAGCTTTTTCCATAAAGTTCATTCTACTCTGGATTAGGCAAGATTTCTTGGAAACACAAGGACAGTTTATATAGATAGAGTAAGTATAGGTTGTGGTGTGGCAGACATTCCAGGCTCTTTTGGTAGAGGTGGCTTGAAGATAATGTCCATAAATTTATATTTATTCCAGGAGGTAATATTTTGTTTCTTGATTGCTTTGAGTTGGAGATGAAACTAGATCAGAGGTTCTTAACCTGGAGTCCAAGGAACCCCTAAGAGGAGGATGAATAGATTTCAAATAGTCTGACTTTTGGAATGGGGAAACATTTGCATCATTATTTTTACTAATGTCTAACTGAAATTTAGCATTTCCTTCAATTACTTGAAAACATTATTTTGAAACCGGCTCCATTGGCTTCACCTTTATAAACTACCAAAGTGGTCTGTGATGCAAAAGAGGTGAAGAACCTCTGAGTTAGTTCATCCCTAATGTCCTTTCCAGCTTGGCAGTTCCACTGGTTCTATAATTCTAAGCTTTATTAGTTCAAGGAATGAAGATGCCCTGAATGAGGGTAGCAGGGAAGGAGCCAATAGATAAGGAGAGGTAGAAGATTAGGGAATGGAGGTTTAAGGCAGCATCTTTCTGTAGTCAGGGCAGATTTCACTGAGAAACTGAGGGCATCCCAATGCCCCCATTTCTACAGAGGTTGTTTGGGAAAACAGGAGTAGAATATTCATTAAGATGTTAAATGTTATCTATATGACAAGCACTGTGCTAAGTCCTAGGGTAGGGATAGGGATGAGATCTGCAATTTATTTTGTTGCATAGGACACTCCCAGTTGAGGAAAGTCCTTTACCTATGCCAGTCTATGCTTTCTCTACAACTTACAGACTTGGTTGCTTAGAACCAATGAGAGATTAAGATAATTGCCAGGTTCACAAGGCCAATAGGTGGAACTTAAACCTCTATTTTCCTTAGTCTAAGCTCAGCTTTTTATCTAATACCAATCTATGGTTCCTCTTTAGGGAAACAAAAACAAATTTAATAGTCTCTCCAGGAACCCAAGTACTGTAGGGAGTGTGGGGGTGGGCAGAAGGTAGAACAATGTGAACCCTTTGGTAAAATTCAAAGTAATTTTATGGGGAAAGGGCACTAGTAGATTAGGTGTGATAGTGGTGGTGAAACAGACTTAATCTAGGGGATAGATGGTGATTGACCGGAACCTTAAAGGAAGCTAGGGATTCTTAACTTGGAGTTAGGAAGGCGTGACACAGGACACCCTATGCAAAGACTTTCATAGTTAATGGGGGATAATAACACTAGAATCTTTTCCAGTAAATATGGGAGTGAAGCAAGGATGCACATTTTCCTCACTATTATTTGATAGAATGCAGGAAATGCTAGCAACAGCAATAAGCCAAGAGAAAGAAATGAAAGAGATTTAATGATGTGTATGAAGAAGAGCAGAGAAGCCAGTTTTACTGGAATTTAAAATAGGTGAAGAAAAGTAATATGCAATAACCCTGGAAAGGTAGAGTGGAGTCAGATTTTAAAGAGCTTTAAATGTAAAACAAAAGAATTTGTAATTTTTCCTAGGTCAGTAGAAGTGAACATAGTTGGACCTATGTATTAAAATTATCAAATTTAAAGCTGTATAGAAGAATGGCTCGGAGAAGAGAAAGAATGAATATAAGTGGACTAGGTAGGAAGATACTATGTCATTATCTTCAAATTCCCAAAAGTCTATTGAAAGAGGTCTTCATTTTTCATTTATTATTTTTTTTGCTTGGACCTAGAGAGAGTAGAACTGCCGAATTTGGAGTTAGAGGACTTGGATTTGAATCCCTAACTAAGCCATTTCCTATCTGTGTGGCACTGGGCAAATCATTTAACCTCTCTGGATCAGTGTCCACAACTATCACATTTTGAGGACTGGGTGACCACCTCTAAGATGTGATCTCCTCTAGTTATAAAATTGACAATCCTCTAAACTAGTATTAATGGATGGGAAGGAGCTTTAGGGAAGCAGATTTCAGTTTTAGTATTAACATTTCCTAATGCTACAAGGTAAATGGACAACTAGGTGGCAGAGTGGATAGAGTTCCAGGCTTGCAGTCAGGAAGATCTAAGATCAAATTCAGTCTCAGATATTAGCTGTGGAGCCCTAGGCAAGTAACTTAACCCCGTTTGCCTTGGTTTCCTCATCTGCAAAATGAGCTGAAGAAGGAAATGGCAAGCTACTCCAATATCTTTGCCAACAAAACCTTGAATGGGGTCACAAAGAGTTGGACATGACTGAGAAAAAGACTAAACAACCACAAAACAAGGTAAATAGACTGCATTGTGTAAAGGTGAAAATTAATGGTTGGACAATAATTTTATGAAATTATGCGGTCTCCAATATTATATCTTGAGTCAGAAATTTATTTTCAAAATAGAGGGGAAATAATAAAGTAGAGAAATATGAAAGAGGTTAGAGAAAATGCCTTTACTAATCCTCAACCAGAAGGGGTTGGTGGTGAGTAACTACTGTGGCCTCTCCTCTAAGATGAAACTAGTCTCTAAAATTCATCTTCTGGAGAGGTGAATACTCATCCTGGCTGATTGAGTTTCTGAGGGTGTGAATTCACTAAGTGGTTTGCAGCACCACTGCCTAGTTCAAGCTTATGTGGATTCAATCAAAAGGTGGGAAAAGGAGAGTTAATCTTGTCTTCACAATCTAGTGAGGTACTTAAGTTTGTGTTAACTCAGGGTAGACAATAAAGTAAAGAATTGTCTTTCACATTTGGTAGGTAGTGATTTCTGAGTCATTGGAGATGGTCAAGTAGAGTTTGGATGACCCCTTTTTGAGATGATATAAATGGATTAATGCTTCAGATACAAGTTGATGAAAAGGCTTTAATCTGAGAGTCTTATGAACCTACCAGAGGGCTATGATAAAGGGGTGTGACATGGTTCTAGTCATAGGCTATGGAAAATGAACTGCAGTGTGACAAATGTTTTGAATTGAGGAGAAGCTGAGATAATTCAGTCACAAGCTAGCCAAGTAGATAAACTTTCTTGGCTACCAAAAGAACACTTCTGATAGGACAGAAGATTGCTTTTCAGATATTTTTTCTTAATTACTCCAGTCTAGAAACCTGTTTGAATAATTCTTTGAAGTTTAAGAAAAGATGTATCACAGAGCTGAAAAAAAAAATAGCAGGATTAACTTGGCTTTGTATTACCTAATATTTTAATTAAGGAATAATAGTCAGGGGAATAGTTTATTTGAATTATATGCTATTTTGAACAAAACCTATGTTGGTTTAAGGTTTTATGTTCTATGTTACAGAGCTCATCTCTCTTTGAGTCTGGTATGTATTATAGAACTGACACTGCAGAACTTTTAACCTACTATGGGAATTGCCATTAATAATGCCTTTGCTCTCAAGTCTTACATTTTCTTAAGAGAGTCGTCCTTACCACCGATGGCTTAGAGAATATCTTCATACTGAAGGATAATGACAAAAAATTGTTCAGAGTGAGAAGAAAGAAAATAATGGCTCCTCTCAGGCTATTGGCTACCCTCTTACCACTTAACTCCTTCCCCTGTGTTGGAACAGAGAGGGTTACTTCTATTCTGGAAATGGCTTGGCAAGAAAAGATTTTTGAGAGCTTTATTTGAGGATGTTTTTTCCTCCATGGTTTAACCTTCTTTCCAAATTTCTTTCCTGTTTTATATAAAGCATGGGTTCTTAATCTTTTTGTCATAGATCCTTTTCATTCAGTATATTTTTAAATTATAAAATACATAAGATCACAGATGAAGCAGTTATCAAAATAAGTTCATTGACTCCAAGTAAATAACTATAGGCACAAGGGATTTTATTCATAAGTCCAGCTGTTGTCAGAGAAGGAAGAGACCATTTGTTTTTACCCTTAGAGTACACAAACAGGGAAACAGGTCCTTGGAGCTGAAATGACTTATCTTTTGTTTTCTGGTAGTAAGATAACTAAACTAAGACTAGAACCTAGGTTCAAATCTAACTTCAGATACTTAATGTGTGTCCTTAGGCAAATTACTTAATCTCCTTGTGCCTCCATATCCTCATCTGTAAAATGAGGCTATTGGACTCCATGATGTCTAAAAATTCCTTCCAAGACTAAATCTATGTTCTTGGGATTCTTTAAAGAAAACCACATTAATTTCAGTATGTTATTCAATGCTAAGAGCATTGTTGGTGATACTTCAGTTTATATGGCAAGCTCTGGTGAATACAATATTTTGAATTCAATGAGAGTTCTGTTCAGATTCTTTACCTTTGAATGGGTGGTGTAAGATGGATAGCTTGAACTTGAGGCTTAAAAAAAAAACAAACCTAAATAATGGTTTTGCTTGCTGCTTTCTTCATATCCTGGACTTCTGGGATTGATAAAAATATGTTCTTATCAATTATTTACTTCTGAAGGAGAAATTTGCTGTCCTATTGAAAGTGGTTTGTTTCCTCAGCTTTAGGCTTTGTTTATTTTGAAGACAGAGAATTTTTAAGCATTTGATTAAGGAGACTCTCTTTTAGACCAAGATAAGATATGTAAAGAATCTGATCTATCTGCAGAATCTCAAAATGCAGAACTAAGGGGGAGGGGTTACAAGATAGCATGTGTATGTATATATATATATACTCTTAAGTTTCTTAATTCAAGTCATGTGTCTGCATTAGATCTACTTTGAAACCACATGTTTTTTGCTTTACGATTTTATCACAGTATTATCTAGATTAACATTTTGTGGGGACTTGACAACTGTTTTGGAGTATTTGAAAGGCTGTCAGAAGGAAGAATTATGAAACATGTATTTGAAATTGTAAAAAGGTGAACAGATTTGATATTAGGAAAGGCTTCATAACAATTAGAACTTTCCAAAAGTGCCTCTCACCAGGACTGCTTTTTATGGGGTAGAAAGAATTGATGCTCAGATATTGGTTGGATTAAAATGTCCTCTGAGATTTTTAGTTGTAATCTTACGCAAAGTAAATCCATATCATCATCTGTTTGTAGCATCAGATGGAAGGAAATCTGGAATTCCTATGGTGATTTACTAAGCATGGTCTCTGTGGCTTAATAAGTCAAGTCCTACTTTAAGAAAACCCTACTATATGTAGATATACCCCTGAGGCTCTTCATTCTGATTGGATAGTAGACAGCCCTTCCCAGAACTTCCATTTAGGGAGAGTATCCTAGGCCAGACATGTCTTAATTTCCTACCTGGATGCACTCCTCTCTATCTTGGCCGAGAAGGCTCTTCATCCTGGAAGATCACTTCTGTGATAGAACTTATACCATATCAGTTTCCTATGTCCCTAGAGCCCATCCCTCTGATTGGAAAGTGAAGAGCTCCTTCCAGAACTTCCATTTAAAGAGAGTACCCAAGGCCAGACATCTCTTCATTTCCTGCCTGGGTGGTAGAAAACTCCTCCTGGAACCTCCATTTAAAGAGGGCATCCCAGGCCAACATTTATTCATTTCTCCCCTGGCTATAATCCTGGAGTTTTCCACTTCCTTTCCAGCTTCCTTTTGCTTGTTGTCTTCCATCTAATATCAGAATGACTTTTCCTTTTTTGTATCTATAATCTTAGGCTTAGCACAATGCCTGCTACATAGTAAGTGTTCAATAAATATCTGTTGAATATGAAGATCTTTGTAGGAGTTTGAAAAATATTGTTTTACAAGGTCGGGGGGAAACAAAATTGTCCATTGTCATTGCTACTATATAAAATAATCTTAGAAATGCTACCTTTAGCAATAAGTCTTAAAAAGAAATTGAGGGATAGACAAAGAACAAACTGTTATGAATAATATTGATATAGATGGATATATTCAAAAGTATTAATAGTTTTTTAAAAGCATATTGGCAATTAAGAAGGCCACTTGCCTGCTAAGATCTAATTCAAATCGCCTGCCATTATCTTCTGCCCACCTGGCTGCTTCCATATGAAAAGAGAGCTTACCAATCAAGTTCTCTCTATTTAAGCTTTGCTTTACATTGGCTCACATCACCACGTAAGAAGGAAGCCCGTTGAATCATGGGAAATGTAGTTGAAATGAGATCCAAATGTCCACAGGAAGTTTTTAGACCAGGACCTCAAAATCAGTTCGAGGGTCCCCAAATTTCCACTAACACAAAACAAAATCATAACTTTTTTTGCAGAGGATATGATATTCTTAGAGAAGCCTGAAGAGTCAATTAGAAATTAATTGAAACAATAACTTAAGTAAATTTGCAACATATATAATAAATATCAGGGTTTTTACAAATTACCACATGAATGCAAGAGGAAGAGAAATTTCATTTAATGTTACTACAGCATATAAAAAATATTCGGAAGTCTTTCTACCAAGACATCCAGAAGAATTCTGAATACAACTACAAAACACTATTTGTAAAAATGAAAACAAATGGAAATAATTGGAGAAATATTAAGTGCTCTTTGGTTAGCTGAACCAAAGTAATAAAAATTGCATTATTACCTCAGTTTACTTACTCAGGGCCATATTAATCAAACTACCATGGGATTGCTTTATAGAAAAATAATAAAATTCACCTAGAGGAATAAAAAATTGATAGATTTGAAGAAATTAGTGAAGGAAGTAGATAAAAGGTGATGTAGCACTATAAGATTTCATATTATACTACAAAGCAATAATTATCAAAACAATTTGGTTTTGATCTGGTTAAGAAAGATAGAATTGCTCATTGAAACTATAGGTTTACACTACATAAAAGCAAATGAATCTAGTATAATATGATAAACTCAAAGACTCGAACTATTTAGGTAAAGACTATTTGACAAAAATTGCTGGGATTACTGGACACAAGTCTGAAATAAAATTAAGTTTAGTTCAACACCTAATACCACATACCAAACAGGTACCAAATGTATACATCGCACAGCTATGAAAAGAGTCACTAAAGGAACAAATTTTAGGAATAAGAACAAATTATGCTTCAGCTCTGAGAAAGAGAAGAGTTCATGACAAAACAAGGGATGAAGAGGATCACAAAAGATAAAATAGAACATTTTGATATAAAATTTAATGGTGTTTGCACAAATATCTTATTGTAGTTAAGATTAAGAGGGAAACAGTAAGCTGAGGGGAAAATCTTTGTAGCAAGTTTTTCTGAAAAAGTTCACCCCCCCCAATTAATTAATTAAGAGTATTTTTCCATGGTTACATGATTCACGTTCTTTCCCCTCTCCTACCCTCCCCCTCCCAGAGCTGACAAGCAATTCTACTGGGTTATACATGTATTGTTGTTCAAAAAAAGGTCACATTTCTAAAATATACAGGGAAACAAGTAGAAAGAATAAGCCATACTCCAATTGAAAAATTGTCTCCAAGGGAAGAAATCTAAACTATAGCCTTATTATATAGCCTTATGAAAAAATGCTCCAAATTGTCAATAATGAGAAATGGAAAATATGATCATTGTACTTTTACCTCAACCTATCAGATTGGCAAAGTTGACAGTAAAAGAAAATGACAGATGCTGGAAGGGCTAGGGGAAAGCAGGTACATTGAATTATTGTTTGTAGAGCTGTAATTGTTACAGCCATTCTGGAAAACAGTTTTGAACTGTACCCAAAGTTACTAAACCTGAATACCCTTTAACCCAGTAATAACATTCATAGGCATACACTCCAGAGAGATCACAGAAAAAAGAATAGGAAACACACGATATTTGTATCAGCTCTTTTTGTGGTGGCAAAGATTTGGAAACTAAGGGGATTCTATCCATTAAATGAGAAATGTGTGTATACATCATAGTATATGAATGCAATGGAATAAAATTGTGCTAGGTAACAGTAGATAGAGAGAATGGTGGACTTGGAACCAGACCCAATTTCAAATACTGCCATAGAAACTTAATGGATATGACTGAGAAAGTCACTTAACTGCTTTTTTCCTTAGTTTCTCAATGTAAAATGAAAGTGATAATCACACTTTTTTGTCAGGGTTGTGAAGATCAAATGTAAAGTGCTTTGCAAACAGCCTAATATAAATGCTAGCTGTTCTTGTTAAGAACTGATAACCCTAAACATAACTGTTAATCTGTAAAAACTGATGTAAAGTATAAATTGATGCAGAAGGGGGTAGCTGGGTGGCTCAGTGGTTTGAGAGCTAGGCCTAGAGACCAGAGGTTCTAGGTTCAAATCTGGCCTCAGACATTTCTTAGCTGTGTGACCCTGGACAATACCACTCTTCTGCCTTGGAGTCAATTGCAGACTCTAAGAGGAGAAAGTAAGGGTTAAAAAAAAAAAGTGATAGCTAAACAAACAAACAAATGAATGAATAAGTAAGTGAACGGATGCAGGGGGAAGTTTCCAGAACTTGTTGAACAATTGATATCATTTTTTTGCTGGCAACAACAGTTATTATGGTCAGTGCATTAATCAGCTATTGGTGATGAACTAACATGAAGAATGTGAAACACATTTTGAGGATGATGCTAATGTATGGATTTGTTTTGCTTGACTGTATTTACTTGTGGGAGAGAAAAAATTCTTGATAATTGAAAAAAACAAAAGAGATTTAGTAAATTATTTCCCTCCTTACTTATGGAAATATGATCTATTGTTTGAGTGGAGCTATTTCTTCAAGATGCTCTGTCAAATAAACGTATCTTTAAAGGTCACACTGATAAGAGTGGCAATTTATTTTAATCCTGATAATTTAAGTCCTGATTGCTATTGAGAGGATAAGCATTGTGTTGTGCTTTGTTTGTATTGGACAGAGCATTTCAGTGGGAATTAATGTTCCAGTCCTGTCCTTGCCATTTGTGACAAGTTGTGTAACAAATTTGGGCTTTTAGTTCTTCTTAAATAAAATGAGAGGATTGGACTAGTTCAGATAGATAAATAGATAAAGCATTTATTAAATGCTTACTGTGTGACTGGTACTAGGCTAAGAGCAGGGGACATTAATGCAGAAAAGCAAGATGGCCCTTACTTTCATGGAGGCTATTTCCCAATTAGAGCTGGAATTCCAATCAGAGCTGTTTCTAATAAAGAGGAGCTGGAAGTGAAGTAGTTTGGAGAGGATGTTGAGCAGGGAGTGAAGTGAGCATGGCTCAAGCCTCTCATGAAATGGCTATCTGTAGATGAATAAGCAGCTCAAAGGACTTATCCATCTAAATGTATAAATCTTGGACAAATGCTGCATGAATTAGATTCATAATTGAACAGAAAGAGAGAAGACTTTTGGACAATTGCCATGTTGTCTTGAAGAGCTAATAATAACAACAAATATTTTTATAGCACTTAACTATGTGCCAGGCACTGTGTTAAGAGATTTACAGTTATTATTTCATTTTATTCTCATAACAACCTGGAAGGTAGATACTATTTTGACTTCCATTTTACATTAGAGGAAACTGGAGCAGATAGAGATAAAGTGACTTGCTTAGGGTCATAAAGCTAGTGAGTGTCTGAGAACAAATTTAACTCGGGTCTTTCAGATTCCATACCCATTGTTCTGTTTACTATGCTACCTATTTGCCCTAAACCTTCTTCCATCTTTTTAACACCATTATTCTTCCAGTAATGCATGACTACATGTAATGGAATATGATAGTCTTCAAAAAAATTAAAGATAAGGATCATCCAAAAGGCAATGGAGAGGTGGTATGTTGGATTAGCAGACTTAAATATATTACAAACAAGAAATTATTAAGGAAAGCAAGAGTAAAAGATATAAAAAGACTTTTTGATTAACAAAGTAGATGAGCCATTAATATATGTAGAGTGAGGGAATAACTCATGGACAGCTGGAATACTACCTCTGTACTTTCTGGGTATCAAAGAGAACTGAAATAGGGGTCTCAGATTTTTTTGCAAGTATTTATATGAGCACTATGATACAAGATGACTAAGGGTCTCATGAAATGTTTCTTGTTGTCTTTGAATGCACACAAAATTCTTTTTTTTTTAAACTTGTGAACAATCCTTCCATTTTTCTTCCAATTCTTTTCCATTAATATTAGATAAGGTTATCTTGTTTAGAGTAACAATAGTTACTCTAAAATTGATAGACAATCTCAAGACTGTGATTTATAGCTCCTTCTGCCCCATTTTTTTTCAGCCATCCTTACTGAAGAAGGGACCACACCAGTATTGCCTCATAAGGCCATTATGTATTTTTCTTTGTTGCATGGGTTACTTCCAAAGAATTCACCAAATGTCCAGTGTATAAGTGAGGAACCTCTTTATATTTTCTAGTCTGGTCCTTAAAAAGAAGGCAGAGTTTTTGGGATCATATGATGAAACAAAATGTTTTATCTTCTTGACAGAACAAAATAAACAAACAAAAATCCTCTATATACTCAAGATGTCCTGATGCTTTTGTGCAGATAAATATCATTTTGGCTCTATTTTTAAATTTTCATTTTTGTACTTTAAAAATGCAAATTTTAACTCAGGCATGGAAAATATAAATGGGCTGTTCTTCATATATGAAAAAGATGTAATAGGGCAGGGTTTCTTAACACTTTGCTGTGTTTTAAATTCCTTTGGCAACTTGAACCCATTCTCAGAATAATGTTTTTAAGCACATGAAAGAAAACACACAGAAAACTAATTATGTCAAAACACAGTTAACTAATTTTTAAAAAAGTTGTGGTCCTCATGTAACCATGGAAAAATATCCTAAATTAATTAATTAAATTAACTAAAAAAAAAAAGTTGTGGACCCCTTATCAGGAACCCTGAGTAGAGAGACAGGGGTCTGTGTGGCAAAAGCATATATTTACGTAATGTCTTAGGATCTCAGATTTAGAGGGGGAAAGGAAGGAACCTGATCATCTAACAATAACTAGCATTTATACAGTACTTCAAAATTTGCAAAGCAAATTTTTATTTATTTTAACTTCATAAATATCCAGTTTTATGGTCCCAACAATGCTAGGAAGTAGGTGCTATTACTGCCCGCGGGGGGTAAAAGACTCCCACAGGTCCAGGAAAATCTCAGAGGCAGGACAGATCAAATGAGACCTGCAAGAGACAGTTTGAATTTTGGCCAGGCAGGCAGCCATCATGAATACTGCTCTGTTTTGCCTTGATTAAGGTTTATTTCATATGCTTTTAGATCACACAAAATCTTGGCATGGAAATCCATTCTCACCATACATCTTTTCTTAGAGACAATGTGTTAGGTGTGTTTGACATATCTCTTGGGCTACAGTGGTGAGACAGTACAGGCTTTTTCATGGGAGACATTTTCTCCGTATTTTATTCATTGTTCTTTTATGTGTACTGTACTGAATCAGGGAAGAGGGAAACTTGGAGACTATTCTGGCCTGTTTTTGCAGGCACCTATGTATGGGAATCTAAGTTAGAGTTTTAAAATCTTTAACATTAACTCACTATATTCTGGTTTGTTGTGAAGTGGCTTCTAGGGGAATTTCTGTATTACTGTATGTAAGGGTGGGAATTTCCTAGGAGTTATAGGGTGCCTGTGGGGGGCTCTGCTATTAGCCTGTATTTTTCTGTGTTTCCCTGTGGCTGAGAAAGGACATTGATTACAATAATTCCAATAAAAGGGAATGTGAGAAAAGAGTCACAGGGGAATTTGAGTGGAATTACCATCCTTCTGTCACCTGCTGTGCAGATTCCAGAGCTCATGTTGGGTTGTGCGAACGTCATAAGCTTTGATGGCTTCCTGCAGTTGCCCCCATTTTACAGATGAGGAAACTGAGGCCAAGAGATTAAGTGACTTGACTTGTCAGCAGTACCATAGATAGTAAATATCTGAGATAGGATTTGAATTCAGGTCTGCTTGACTCTAGGTCAAGTGTTCTATCTAGCTTTGTGATACCAATGAGGGAACTAAGGCCCGAGAGTTTAAATAACTTCACTGATCCTAGATAGTAAGTGGCAAAGCTGTGATTCAAATAGGGATCCTTTGGCTACAAGTCCTGAGCTTTTTCCACACTGTATTATATTGCCTCTGTTTGGAATATGGATACAATCCATGGTCATGGGACAGGGCCAAGAGAACTAACTTTTGCAAGCCATTGCCTTGGCTGAACTAACACTTTAGATAGAATTAATATAGTTTTGGTAATACGTTTTTATTGATAATTCAAAGCCCTAAGCATTTATTAAGCACTAAGCATAGGGAATACATAGACTAAAACCCAAATAGTCTTTTCCATTTAGGAACTTACATTTTACTGAAAGGAACAACTATGAAGATAAGCAAGTATAAAATATGTACAAAGTAATTTTGTGGTGGGGAGAGAAGTTAGGAAGGATCATTAATAACTAAGTGAAGAATAAAAAGGGTACTTGTAAGAGATGGCATTTGAGCTGAGCCTTGAAGGGAGCTAGGGATTCAAAATGGTAGAGAGGAGAGGGAGTAGTACTCTAGGTTTGGAGGTGGCAGGTGTAGCCAATCAATCAATATTTGATGTAGTGTCATGTGTAAGGAAATACCAAGAAGGTCAGTTGAGGTGTAATATAGAGTATAAACCTAGAAAAGTAGATGAAAGATTTTAAATAACAAAGAAAACTTGGCAATTTGATCATTGTGAACATCAGAGCTGCTTAACTGAGGTAGAGATAGGATGCAACCTGTCTTTTAAGAATGCCACTCTGTGAGGACAAAAGATTGGAGAGAAAAGTAACAGTAAAATCAGTGAGAGAGTTGGAAAGGATCTCAGTGGTCATCTAATCAATCCTTTGGCCCAAAGGACCTCTTCCTGTAATATATCCAAGAAGTGGTCATCAAGCTTCAATTTGAAGACCCCAAGGATCCACCACTTTTGGAAGCAGTCCATATTCCTTTCGGCCAATTGAAATAGTTTTTCTTGTTATCAACCTTAAATTCTCTGATTGACCATTTCTACCCATTGCTTCTGGGTTCTACCATCTAAGGGCCAATTTAAGAAATCTAATCTCTTCTACATGACTATCCTTCAAATTCTTGAACATAGTTATCTCTTGCGCCCCACCCCCCCATCAAGTCTTTTTTTTTTTTTTTTTTCCAGTTAAAACATACCCAGTTCCTATAATGGATTCTCATTTGGCAATGACTCGTACGTGGTCCTTTTCACCAACTTCTTGCCCTTCTAGATGTACTTCAGTTTCTTTATCCTTCCTTAAGCAATATGCTAACAAGGGGCATGTAGATACTTCAATGGATTGAGAGCCAGACTTAGAATTCTGTATGTCCTGGGTTCAAATCTGACCCCAGACACTTCCTAACCTGTGTGACTCTGAACAAGTCACTTAATCCTCATTGCAGCTCTTTTGCCTTGGAACCAAGAACTTGGATTCTAAGATGGAAGGTAAGGGTTATCGTTTTTCAAAACAAAAAGCTTTATGCTAACTGTTGAACACAATGGGTGTAGATGATTGCAACGATGGTGGTTCCTTCAACAGAAATAAGGAAATTGTGTAGAGAGATCAGAGAAGGTTAAGGACTTCTCTTATGAGATAAATTTAGCTTGAGATGCTTTTGGGACATCCAGGTGGAAATATCCAATAGGCAAGTGGTAAGATAGTCTGGGATTGAGGCTAAAAGAAAAAGACTAAGGCTCTTTATCAATAGGAGTTTCATCTACATAGAAGATTACTGAACCACTGAAGGCCAATGAGAAAGTTAATAAGAAAGAGAGTATACAGATTTGAAAAAGGCTTTGGATGGAGCCTTAGGGTACTTTCTTGCAAGAGAAAGTGTTCTTAAAACCTAGAGGCAATTTTCTCTCAGTGATGGGATTAAGAAAGGCTATCACATGTAAAACCCAGTAGAATTGCTGGTGAAGGGAGGGAAAGAACATGAATCATAATCAGGGGAAAACACCCTAAATTAATTAATTAAATGAATGAATTTAAAAAAGAAAAAAGCTATCAGTTTTGGAAATTAGGAGATTTGTAATTAGGAGAAGCAGTAAATGTTGGAAAACATTTCAAGTGAATGAGAGGAGAGGAAACAGAGGCAAGGATGGTAGGTAGTTTGTTGTTTTTTTTTTTTCCCCTAGTAGTTTGCTTGTGAGGTTTTCTTGTTTTTATGAATGAGCATGGGGGACATCTAGGTAGCTCAGTGGATTGAGAGCCAGGCCTAGAGAAGGGAGGTCCTGGGTTTTAATTTTGCCTCAGACACTTCCTAGCTGTGTGACCCTGGACAGCTCACTTAAACTCCCATCACCTAGCCCAACATTGACAAAATATTGGCATGGGTGCCCCACCCCTGGCATGGTGGAGCTGCTCTGTTCCCCCACTTCCCAGCCCCTCCACCCCCACATCTTTTGCATAATCTGCCCCTTTGTCCAGCCACCCAAAGCAATCTCTGGGTATTGGGGGGTGGGGTGGGGCTCACAGACCTCTTGAAGTTGTCCTTTGGATATAGGAACCTTCTGCCAATGCTGACCTAGTCCATACTGCTCTTCTGCCTTGGAACCAATGCACTATATTGATTTTAAGATGGAAGGGTTTTAAAAAGAAAGAATTTGATTCTAGGCAGCTAGGAATGAACCAGTAAATAGGGAAGAGATTAATAGTTACATGGACAATGGATGATGGGGAGAGAGCCAACCTAGAGGAGATAGCAGGGTGTGTTGGATCAAAGTAACAAGTTGTGAGGAGTTGGCCTTGGAGAGAAGGTTCACCCTTTCAACACATATTAGAGTAAAAAAAAAAAAGAATAAAGAATAGTTTTAAAAGGTTAAACACTACAACTACCTCCACCCCTCTTCCTCTACTACTCCTCTTCCTTCTCCTTAACTGGGCTACCTAGCTGCCCCTAGAAGGACCAGGTACATCAGCTGATGCAAAAATATTTTACTTAGAAATAAAATTTTTCATCCTATTTCTTTTTTCTTTGCTTTACAAATGTAAGAATTGTAGTTGATTGAAGCAGCCTAGTGCTTTGAGGTATTCATAAATTTCTGGCCATTTGTTAAGATGCATTATTGGTTACTTTTTGTTTGTTTTTGTTGTGAATTTCTGTATATCTTAATTACTATTTTCCTTATGTTATAGCTATTCTATGTATGGTATCTAGCTTGGTCTTCATATAGGAGACAGTTTTCTTCCTCCCCAATCTTTTCCATTTAAAGCCCTTCTATTTACATTGTGAAACTCCAAGGTAATACCTTTATACCTGTGCTTCTTAGGTGCATTCCCTTTGTGGCTTGGAACTTATCATTTCTATATTTTAAAATGTGGTCCAGAAATCCAAATTCTGAAAGACCTTAGCTTCCCATGGGCACAAACAAGAATGCTTGAAGAAAGTGATAATGCATGAAGAAATGAGAAAATTAAAGTTTATGAGGTCCTCAGAAACATTTGTAGTATTCTATTAATGTGCTTTACATTTATTATTTTTAACATTTGATCCTTATAACAGTCCTGATAAGGAGAATGAATTTTCACCATCTACCTGATGTGGGAGGAATAAAGCTCACCATTATTCAACATTCTGGAGGTCACAGAATTACTACAGTTACAGTAGAAACTCAAGTTCAGGTCTATTGCCTTTGTTGCCCTGGTAACCAAGGGCATGCATTTATATGGTGAATTTGAATGAAATCCATTGGTTCTTTGCCACCATATGACACTATCTGTTACAATACCATGTTGAAGTCTTAAATTATGTGTGTGTGGGTGTATGTGTGTGTTAATATTTTAATAAAGCAATACAAAAATTTGCCATTATTGTACAAATGTAGATAAATATGTACAATAATTTCTTCAACAGACATTTGTTAAATGCCTACTATATTCAGATAATTGTACTAGGTATTTGGAGAGAAGTAATAAGATATAGTTGCCTTCATGGAGTTTACAGTTTAGTGGGGGTGATTAGGTTCCTCTTCAGCCAGATGTGATATGATAGAGTATAAGTGCAGAAGAAGAGTATCAAGTGCTCTCTTCCATCTTGGTTGGGGTGGAGGGATTGGTAAAGGCTTCTTGTAGTGTGTAGCATTTAAGTATCTTTGGTAGCTTAACTTCATTAAAGAATTATTGAGAATAAAGAGATGGCAAGGAAAGATGGAAAGAGTCATTTTTTAAAAAGAAATGTGAATGTGTGGCTAAAAAACACTGCTGAAGGAGATTTAAATTGTACATACTCTCCGACTTTGCCCAGGTTCACACAGCTAGGAAGTACCTAAGGCCAGATTTCAACCCAGGACCTCCCATCTCTGGGCCTGGCTCTCAATCCACTGAGCCACCCAGCTGCCCCCCTTTTTTTAATTTTCAAAAGTTGCTCATGATTGTACTTAGATTTGAAGTATTTAGTAGGAATATAATAACTAGTCTTTAACTCCAGCTGTATCTTTAACTGTGAAGAATACTGGAATTAGTTACATGGCTGTTGTTAAAAACTGAATGTGATATATAAATACTTTGTATCAATAAAGTTTATGTTGTTTATTATTGGTGTAATGTGCTATTGACACTGTTTTGTTTAACATTTTAATTTCATTTTTCAACATGGTACAGGGTATCCTGAAAGTCTTACTGAAGTTTTAAGAAGACTGGGAATTATTTAAACTTTAGAAATGATATCTATATTTAGGCATATCTTAGAAATGATATTGATAAATATAAATAATATATATTTAGGCATGTAAACTGTAGAAATAAAAGAATAGAAAAAATTTAAAAGCACACTTAACCTTTTTATTAAAACAAAATTTCTAATTAATTTCTAGAAATAATATTTAACAACAACACTACTGAAGTGACTTGGCATAGAAGATAAAAACTAGCTATAAAGTCAGGAAAGAAAGGGTCTTATCTCAGATACACTCCTTGGATAAGTCACAGGTATTTAGTAATCCAGATAACTCTTTAAAACAATATATTATAACTAACCCCCCCCCCCAAATAAAGGTCTGGTCAATAATAATAATGGCTGCCATTTATATGTTAGTTTATAGTCTGAAGCTTAACACTCTAAAATAGGTAATAGGAAGATTTTTGCAAATTAGAGAAGTGAAGTTTAGAGAAATGTCATTTATATAACGTCATTCAATTATAATTGGTAGAACCAGAACACACGACTTTCCACTATATTGTTTGCCTTCCATCATATATAAATGAAAATTTTATCTTCTTCAACCTTGGTATTTGATAGATCTGAGTTATTTAGCTAAGTTAACAACTCAACATGAACTCTACCTGGTACATGGGTCCCAGCCCAGTCTCCATGCTGGAAGGCTCTGCAAGGGCTTTCCAGTCTGGACTCCTCCCCTCAGTGCCCATAGACCTCTGGCTGTTTTCCCTTTGTAGACCTGGGGTGGAACAATGACTCACTGTGGTTTTTCTTTGGATTTTCCTATCACTATGTGGTCTGTTGCTTTTCATTGAGTTTTATTGGAGTAGCTGTGGGAGAGAGATCATTTATACTGCTTTTTCTACTCCATCATCTGTGCTGGTCCCTGGTATTTTGTCTGTGTAAAAATATTGACAACAAACTTTGACTTGAAAACCTAGTAAGAAGGAGACTATTTTTGGAGGCAGCTCATTTCACTTTTTGATTTCTCTGATTGTTCAAAATTAATTCCTTACATCATACTTAAACCTGCTTCTCTCCACTTTCTGCCCATTGTTCCTAGTTCTGCTTTCTGGGATTTAGGAGAAAAGTCCATGCCCTTTTTTCAAGTGATAGCCTTTCAAATACTCTAAGATAGCAATGTGGTACTCAGAACTAAATGCAAACTTCTAATGCTATAATGCTAGCTACTTAGCTAGGCTGATTCTTGGAGCCAGCCTGTAATCTACTAGTACTGTACTCAAAGCCTTTTTAGCCTGGTAGAATCTGCCAGAACTTGTGATCCTTGGGCATAGCCTTCAGGAGCCCAGGATCACTTTCATGTCAAGATGAAGCATCAGAATAGAACCTTTGGAAATAGTTAATGCAGAATTATGAAATTCATATGCCTATACACTCTATTTTCCCCCTTAATGTAGCTAATATGAAACCTGATTATAACCTATAAATAATATTAGTCAAAGAAATCTCATTTTGACTGAATTTAGACAAAAATGATATTTATTCTCTTAAATGATTACTATTTTTTTTAAAGAACTAGAATATAGTTAATACTCAGTATCTGTAACTATGCTGAAAATAACTTTTTTCATTTTAGAAGGCAGTACAGAAACCTGAGTTGACTCAATATCACCATTATATTAAATAATTATTATACTCCTAAAATTCCAATCAGTAGAAAACTTAGATGAGTATGAGATTAGATAATAATTTATTGTGATATGATACAAGTAAATTATAATATATTTCTTCTCTAAATCAAGACTATTGAAATCATTACCCAGAGCTATAACATAATTGTATACAAAAGAAAAGTAATACAAATAGGAGATACTTTGAAGATATTTCTTTGTAATTACATTGATAAATCAGTGCCCTAAATAACAGGGGCAGACTATGATCTATCTATACCTTCCCAGCAGTTTTCTCAGTGCATTTCCCATGAACCTTAAATAGAAGATTCAATAAATATGCTGAAGGCTGCCTTCTGGTTCTTTTAATATTTTGTGGAAACCTTGAAAATGGAGCCTTGGACTGTATATCTCATTGCTTACTATAACTACATTTATTTTATTCAATAAATCCAACAACTTATTAACTCCCATCTATTTGTCTAGTAGTGTGCTAGGCTTTTGGAATGTGAAGACAAAAATGAAACAGCCCTACCTTCAAAGATTTTACATTCATTAGACATATTGGACATATCTTATACAATTAGACATATCCTACATGACTTCTTTTTATTTGAATACTTGATGTATTTCTTGCCTCTTATGTGCAAGTCATTATTGGTAATAAGTTGTCAGCATTATTTAGACCCAACACTTTTGTTCACCTAGAATTTTGATTGTTTTAAGATTTTGTTATTCTTTCATTTGTTGACACTTGGCATCATTTTTCTATTTTATTTATATTCCTATCTTCTTGATATAATAAGATACATTATTTTATTAAGTCCATCATTGAATTGTGTATCAATCAGATCTATTGTGAAATGCTGTTTTGAGATCTGGGTGCCACCATTTAGTAAAAACATTGAGGAATTTGTATATCCTAAGGATAGTGACATGTTTAGGAAGCTTGAAATTCTATCCTAAACACTCATTGAAGAATCTGAGATATTTGGCTTGGAGAAGACTGAGGTAAGAATATAACTTGCTTTCAAGTATTAGTATTTGAAGAACCCTTGTGTGGAGTGGCATTAAACTTATTTTCCCTGTGTCCAGGAGGAAAAATTAGGACAGATGGCCGGCTACCAGGTACTGTGAGACACATTTTGACTCACTTAAAAAAAAATTAGAGAGAGCTCTTTACAAGTGGAATAGATTGCTTTCTGAGATGGTCACCTCTCAGTCATTTTAAGGTAGTTGATCAGAGGCTATATTTGTCATTGATATATTTAAATTTCCCATTGGAACAAAAAAGATTCCATACCTTATTTTAAGTACTTGAGTTCAAAGAGATGTGGTCCTGAAAGGTTTTTTTCTGTGGGGTGGTTAGGATGGGGAGAGGGAAAATGTACTTCTACTGTTTGATTAAGAAAATCCATTATTCATTTCTAGGGCATGAAGACATCATATCTTCATTATTATTCTTTGTATATTTAATGGTGTAACCTTAGGCAAGTAATTTAACCCTACTCAGGATTTTGCCTCAGCTGTAAAATGGGGATAATAATGGCACCTACTTCACAAGATACCAAATGAAATATGATTTATCTTTTTAAGTCAGAGGGGAACAACAAAAATAATGTGAATTAGAGTTCGTGTAAAGAAATTGAGGGAGAAAGAAAGACTGGCGCCATAAAGAGAAGGAAATAAAAATAGCAAGGTTTAGTCTTTCATCTGTTAGGAAGGTAAAAGTACAGGCTAACAGCTGAAAAAACGAATGATCACTTGTTAGGAATATTATAAAAGGGATTTTTGGTCAGGTATTAGTTGAATTAGATGGCCTTTGAGGTCCCTTCTAATTCAGCCTCTGAAGTAAATGGGGTTATCATTTATTGTCAGTGGCCTTATCCCTATATCTCACTAAAAAGCATTCAGTGAATGACTCTTGACCTGACCAAGCAACCATTACTATACATTGACATTTAAATTGAGACCATCTTGTGCCCTCTCTGAGATGCTATAAACTAGAAAACATATGTATTAAAAGGTATACATCTGCATAGAGTGAAACAAGCATACACTAGAGAAAGTACTCTGCCAAGAATGATAAAACCAGATTCAGTAGTAATTATTTCTAATTAATCTTTAGACTTCTAAGATTTTGATGTGTTTAAATGTGCTACTTCTGGGTAATTATGGGTTCAGGCATTCTGATAGAGAGCCTTATATTTTAGAGTTTGGTCATTGTGAAATTGTGCTTCAGTAGCTACTTAAAAATCTGAAGGAATAACCTATGCCTATAATTCTCCTATTCTCTTCTACCCTTCACCAGTTTTCTGTTGAAATCCTATAAGTTCTTTAGGATCCATCTTAAATACTGTCATCTCCCTTTCTATGGACAAAGAATACTTAAAATATATGCTGGGTGTTACCATTTTTCAGATCAAGAATCAAATTTGCTGATCATTTTAGCCAGATTGAACTATTCTTCCTCTTATACCTCTTCATTTTTTTTTTTTTTTTGCCTTTTAGTTGAAATTATTATTTTGCTACTTAACATCTTTGTTGGGGAGGGCTTTGAACTCTTGGTGTATTGAAACAATATTAATCAATAATCCATTCTATGAAGACTTAATTCTAGGTATCTTTGGCTATAACATTCTGAGATTCCAAAGATAGTAGTCTGAGAAATCACTACATAGGAGACTGATTGACTCTCTTTTCTCTCTGTCTCTCTGTCTCTGTCTCTGTCTCCTCCCTTTCCCTTTCCCTCTCCCTCTCCTCTACCCCTACCCTCCCACCCCCTGTCCCCTCTTTAACTAAATTTGTCTTTTGGAGCATCAGGCTGGTATATTTGCCAGAAGACAGTAGTAAGGTGCTTCTAATTCTTTCTCAATTCCTTTCCTCCTTCATTCTTCATTTTGATGGTAATGATGGCAGTATAGACTTCACTTAGCTACAATAGGGTTTATGTATACATGTATAAGCACAATTTATTAAATAATCACTGGGTAGTCCATCTCTCTCTTAAGGGCATATGCTTCTCTTATTTTCCTTCCTGGCTAGCCTTCCCCTTATTTTAGGGGCAATAACCCAGGCCAGCCTACCAGTTGCCTAACTTTTAGGATTTGGGGCAATTGGTTACTTGCTTTTTCTCCAAAATTGAGAGATAATTCAATGCAGTGATGTGAAACCTGGTGGGGTTACCAACTTAAGCAGATAAGGAGATAGATGCCTTCTGTACCATCCAGATAGTAACTTGAAATATGGATAATTTTCAGGTTAGGTAGAAAGGGTAATGCTCTACTTTGACCTGAAGCCACGCTCACATACACACATTCATTCTTTCCTTAATCTTTCTTTTACGAGGCTCTCATAATTTAAAAATGATCAATCCCTATAAGCTTAAGAATATTACCATAAGAGTGGTTTCAAATCGGTTTGAACTAGCTAAAGGAGCAGCAATGTAGTAAGGGAGGAGATTTGTATGATGACTGTGGAATTTATTAGTTATATGACTATAGTAAAATAATTTCCCCTCTAAGCCCCAGTCTCCTCAATTCTAAAATGGGCATAGTAAAATTTGTATTATTTAGCTCATAACAAGCACTGGAAATGGAAATTTATTGGTTTAGAGACAGAGATCTCCAAGTGTTTTGTCCTTTCTTTATGTCTTTCTAACCTATAAAATTTTCCCTGACCTGGAAAAGGAATAGAAGGGGACTAATATGACTCAGAACTGCCTTGAGCTAAGAAATAGTAGGCAGCTGAAGTTCTGGAATCTGGAAGACCCACCTCTTGTCCAGACCAAGGTCTCTCTCTAATCAGAGGCTTAGGAAAGGGATGTCAGGAAGACTATGAATTGGAGTAGTGGAAGGAGTAGGGCTTTTTCCTTGGAATCCCAGACTGAGGAGGCTGTTGGTCTGGCTCAGGGCTGGCGCAGATAGGTTTGGGGAGTGGTTGGTCATATGTGGTTATTAACTTTTCTTTCTGTGCCCGATTTTTATTATTTAATAAGTCATTATAAAGATAGAGTCTCAAAGAATTTGTGATCAGGACAATCTGATTTTGCTACTTACTCAAGAGCTTGAGCAGATCACTTCCTCTCCACACCTCAGTTTCCTCCTCTCTTAAAATTAGTAGATTGAACTAGATTAGACCTCTGAGGTCCCTTTCAGCTTTCAGGTATGATGCTATTCGTATTACTTTGCACAAGTAATCTCTTTGAGCCTCAGTTTCCTGACTTGTAAAAGTAGTTTAGTACTACCCAGCTCTGTGGGTTTTTGTGAGGAGATAATTTATGTGAAAACACTTTGCAACCATAAAGTACTCTCTGAATGTAAGCTAAGCTCTTAGAGAAAGTGTGGGCTCTTTCAAATTGAATCATTTCCCCAGTGCTGTCAAGAGATTGAGGTGGTGTAAGTAAATGGAATGGTTTTAATGTCTCAGAAAATGATTCAACCATGTATTCTTTAGGGAAAGAAAGATGTCATTGTGAATCAGCTATTTTAATATGGAAGGAAGGTGTCCCACATGCAATATAAATCATATTTTAATTCTACAGAATTTCAAGAACCAAGAGGACTTTAGTAATGTGAAGACACCTTTCTTTCACCAATGATAACTGTATCTTATATGTAACTTAACAGGTGGTCTTTGTGAGTTACTGCGGCAGAAAAGAATTTATCATCCAGTGACCAAATTCTTTTTTTTTTTTTAAGCCCTTAACTTCTATGTATTGGCTCATAGGTGGAAGAGTGGTAAGGGTGGGCAATGGGGGTCAAGTGACTTGCCCAGGGTCACACAGCTGGGAAGTGTCTGAGGTTGGATTTGAACCTAGGACCTCCCGTCTCTAGGCCTGACTCTCAATCCACTGAGCTACCCAGCTGCCCCCCAACCAAATCTCTTGATGAGCCTCTGCACACTTAGCTAGGCTAATTTTTGGATGGCAGTTTGCCAGACTTTTACTTGAAACCTTTCCATTTTGATAGACCATTTGAGAACTCAGGGTCAGCTCTACCCTATGGCTTAGTCGTCAAGGTATAATTTTAGGAGAAAGACATTTTGATAACAAATAATACCTTATATTTATTAGGGCTTTCTTATTTAGAAAGTGCTTTGATACCTGTTAACTGGTTTGCTCATCACAGAACCCTTAGTTGAGTAGGTAGGGCAAATATAATGGCCATTTTTCAGATAAGCAGACTGAGGATCTGAGAGTTTGTGATTTGTCCAAGGTCACATAATTTCTAAGTAGTGGAACTAGGATATAATACAAATGTTGTGGCTCCTAGCCAAATAGGCTACAAACACTGTTTGGTTGCAAATGAATTAATCATGTAGCTTAAGATAATTTCATTTTCCCCCTCCTGCACACAGTTCTTGTATATTAATTTTCTTTCGTTGTAGTATAAAGCCACGTGGTTTTCTTCAGTTGCCATATTAGTAATATGTTAATTTTTATTCCAGTTTGCTTAAATAAGGAACATTATGAATATATTATTTTGTAGCTCTCTTAATGCTTTGCAGTTCCAAACAGTAATTGAGGACCACTTTCCAAAGATTTTTTTGATTGTTTGGAATTTGGAATGCATTTTCCAATGGAAATAATGTTAACAATAGGACAGTTAGGGAGTTAAACCTGTCCTCAAGCCTATTTAATCCACAACAAACAATTACAGTGAAGAATATGAGGGAAACAATGCAGTGGTAATATTGGTAATAAAACAAAAATACATTGAATAGGGGATTTTTTTCCCATTTTATTTTGAATGCTGGTGCTTGTGTAGGTTTAATTAGATAACGTAGAAAGAGACTTATAGGAAGTTTAAAGGGTACTTGTGGGCACTATCAGGGGCTTTAGAGGATAAAGGCATCAGGTCACTGGTCTAATTTCATTTCAGAGTCCATACCAGTGATGGTGAACCTTTTAGAGATGGAGTGCTACTCTCTCCCACCCCCCTTGCCCCACACAGAGGGAGAAAGCATTCCCATTGGGCTGCTGGATGGAGGGATAGATGAAGTGAGGAATGTCCTCAGCAAGTGTAGAGAGGGGAAGGGGAGTGGCTATAGCACTCTGCTCCCCTCCAGCTCTGCCACCTGTGAGACACCCACCTTACCCTCCATTTACTCCCATTGGCCTGCTGGGCAGAGGAGTGGGTGATGTGAAAAAATGTCATCAGGCATGGTGGAGGGAGGGAGAGGAGCAACTCTACCCTTTGCCTTTTTAGTAACAAACTCTGGGGGAGAGGGGAAGGGTGGCAGTATGTCCACAGAGAGTGCTCTGTGTGCCATCTTTGGCACCTGTGCCATAGGTTCACCATCATTGGTCTATACCATTGATGGGCAATCTGTGGCCCCCTGAAATGTTCTATCCAGCCAGGCAACATTATTCCTAATCTGATGAATACAATAAGTAGGATACAATACAATGAAACTTCGAAAGAGTTGCCTTAGAAACAGACTGACAGATGGGCATTTCCTTTCCTTTGGCCCCCTCTTTAAAAAGTTTGACCATCACTGGTCTATACTATTCCTTGTTTTCCATATGCCACATATCATTTTACTAATTTTACACTTGTTGGCTATGATTAAGATGGATCTTTCACAAATGTAAGGGAGAAGAGTTATTATTAAAGGAACTGGGTAGGACTTTGAAAGGATGTATCAGTTTGGCACAAGTAAATTAGATTTAGTTGAAGAGGGTAAAGTATAAAATATGTACTATCTCCCAGAGAAGGAGCCACCTGTGTTAACCACTAAGTTTAATCACTGACTCACTTAAACTTGTTTCTTAGCTTCAGATATTTGTTTGCTAGGGTCATTTGAAAGTTAGGGATTTATAATTAGGAAAAAGTGATTATATTCATAATTGCAATATTGGTGCCTTCCCAGAGCCTCCTTTTTGTGAAGAGGCCCAGCACAGCTAGCCTTCTTTTCCTTCCTAATTCTGCTCTGACTTACAAACTATGGACTGCTTTCCTTTTAGCTCCTTTTTGTGTGTTGTTTTCACCTGTTAGAATGTATTTTCTTTAAGGGAAGGAACCATTTCTTTTTGCTTGAATTTTTGTATCTTTAGTATCTATTGCACATAGTAAGCACTTAATAGGTCTTTCTCTTTTATTCTTCCTATCTTCCATAATATTTTATAAATATAATAATTACTCTCATAATTTTTAAAGGTAAAAATACCAGTGTTGTTGGAAGTGGGATCTATGCATCAAATAACTGATGCATATCAGTGCATATGATGCACATATAAATGTGTCTGATATATAGGGGATTAAAACTTAAAAAAAGTCAATCCACAATTGATAAGCATTCAAAGCTTATGAACAGTTTTTCAAAATAAGAATTACAAACTGTCAACAGCTATATGAGCAGCTGTTTGCACATCATTAGAAATAAGAGAAATATAATTCAGAGCAACTCACCTTTTACCTCTGACTCAGCAAATTAGCAAAGATGGAAAAAAAATATGGGATTAGTCAAATGTTGGAGGGGTTGTGGAAGGACAGGCAGCACTAAAACATTGGTGGTGCTACACACTCTTTCAAGCATTCTGAAAGGCAATTTATAATTGTAACCTCCAAAAAAAGTGAGTAAAGCTTATATACCCTTTGACATAGAGCTTTCACTTCTTTGGATCTCTCTACCCCCAAAATGTCAAAGACAAAAAGAAAGGTTCTGATTTTGACCACAGCATTTTTGGTGGCAGAAAAAAAAAAACTAGAAATATGGGCTGAAGGGAAGCTAAACAAATTGTGGCATATGAATGTATGCAATGTCACTGAGTCATAAGAAATAATGGATATGAAAAATTCAGAAAAGCATTGGAAGACTTATGAATAATCAAGTGAATTAATCAGAGCCAGTAAAATAGTATACACAATGACTGCAGCAATGCAAATGGAAAGAACCTAAATGAAATGTAACACTGTTTAATTCTAATAACCAAGCTTAATTCCAGAGAGCATTTGAAAAAACAAATGTTCTCACTTAATTACAGAGGTGTAGTTGGTGTGGGGGAGAGTAGATTATGAATATTGCATATTCTGTCAGACTGTTGATAGTTGAGTTTGCAATTTTTTTCTTCTTATTTTGTTGTTGTAAGGGATGGCTTTCTTTGTAGGTTAGAAAAGAGGGATATATCCAGAAATGAATGTGATATACTTAAAAAAAAAAAAACCAACACACAACTTTTACCTTCTGTTTTAGAGTCAATACTGTGTATTGGTTCCAAGGCAGAATAGCAGTGAGGGATGGACATTTGGGTTTAAGTGACTTGCTTATGGTCATACAGCTAGGAATCATTTGAGGCCAGACATTTTGAAACCAAGACCTCCCATCTCTAGTCCTGGCTCTCAAAACGCTGAATCATCTAACGGTTCCCATGAACACTTTCTTTTTTAAAGGTGATACCAAAAGACTGAATATTAACAGCTAGATAGGATCCTTGGTTTTGCATGTATTCGTTGTCTCTCATTTTATAGATGAAGAACTGAGATCCAGGGAAATGGTGAGTTATTTGTTCCAGGGTCACACAGTATATTATTACCATAATTGAGATTGGAATAAAGTCTTTTGACCTTATAGTAATTTTTCTATCATTGTTCTTTGAAAAGCTTTGCTAGCAAAGCTATAAAAGTAGTAAGTATTAAGTTTAGAATAAAATCAATTTAATATAGATCCAAACAGAGAGTAATTGAAAGAGTTTGTTTGTTATCTTTCTGCATCTCTTCTTCCATCTTTCCAGACTGTCATACTTACCCCTTCTGAATATAGAAAAAGGCCTCTTTGATTTCAAATTTGGGACAAAACATGGAATTCTAAGAATTCCTGAAAAGTTATTGCTGTTTTGGATTCCATTACATAATTCAGAGTAATGATGAAAATTTGTTATAGGAACTTTTGTTTGAAAGTCATTGGAAAGTAGCCAATCTAAAAATTTAGTTATTTGTGATTTCAGTTTTTAGTTTGTTTTTCTTTCAGTTGACTTGGTAGATTTTACCATCTACAGGTTTCTCTGTAGACACTGTTGAATTCTCTTAATGGTATTTCCAGCTGACATAGGCAGATGTTTTATAAGTGTTCTTTTAGATACATACTGAGAATATTCCTGTTAATTATTTTACTAAACAGCTTGCTCTGATTATATGTGATATAGAGTGGGACTTGTAGTATAATAACAGTTTGAGGAGCCAGATGAATTTATACATATTAGATGAATAGGCCAGTGTTTCTCAGTTAGGGGAAATGGATTTCTGAAGTCCTTTTCAGTTCTGAAATTATTTGTGATGTGTGGTATAGCTGAACACAACTGGTGTTATAGACTTCTTTAAGGTTAGCAATTATTTATTTTTATGATTTTGTACAATGTAGGGAAAAATAATTAAATTAATTCAGTCAAATTGAGTGGACTCATGACTTCTTTTGTGTGGCAGATAAATGTCAATAGAGGTGTTAGTATAAAATTTATCAACCTTATGATTTATATCATCTTTTAAAATTTGTTTCTTTTCCCCTAATAATTTCCAGGTATAATTTTTAAAAATCAACTGAAATTGTTGATTTTTATGAGTAAAGTAGGCAATGTTTTAGACCAGTGGTTCCCAAACTTTTTGGCCTACCGCCCCCTTTCCAGAAAAAAATATTACTTAGCTCCCTGGAAATTAATTTTTTAAAAATTTTAATAGGAAAGATAAATGCACCTGTGGCCATCACCATCCCCCTGGATCGCTGCATCACCCACCAGGGGGTGGTGGCGCCCACTTTGGGAATCACTGTTTTAGACACTGTATGAATTTTCCCTACTCTTTTGGAGGGAGAAAGGAGTGCATTATAGGCATGAGAGAACTTGTAAAGACAAGTGACTTGCGAGGGATTGCTTTTACTTTTGTTGTTTTTGTTGTTCATTAATTTCAGTTGTGTCTGACTATTCTTGATCTTTTTGGGGATTTTCTTGGCAAAGATGCTGGAGTGATTTGCTATTCATTTGACAGATGTTGAAATTGGGGTAAACAGGGCTAATGTGACTTGCCCAAGACCACAAAGCTGGTGAGTATCTGAGTCAAGATTTTAATTCAGGTCTTTCTCAGTGCAGTTCTGGCACACTATTCACTTGACCACCTAGCTGCCCTTGCCTTGCACTGAAAATAGCAAGCAGGCCAATTTGCCTGAAGGGTAGAGTGGGTTCACTGGAGCCAGTCTGTGATGATCTTTCAACTACAGAGAAATTTGTAGCTTACATTAGGGGTAATAGGGAGCCACTGGAGCTTCTTGGTCATGGGAAAGACATGGTCAGTTCAGTTGATGTTTTAAGAATGCCATATTGGCTGTTGTGTAAAGGGTGGATTAAAAATGGGAGTGTTTGCAGTCAGGAAGTCCAATTCAACTCATCAATCACAGCATTTAAGCTAATGAGGCTTTTGGAAATGGTCTAAATAAGAGGTAATGGAGATCCAAACTTGGGTGCTTATGTTTAGAATGGAGATATTGGGATGGATATAAAGACATGGAAGTAAAATCATCAAGACTTGGAAAGTGATTGAATGTACATAGGTAGTGAAAACAGTAGAGAGGATCATTGTTAGATTGTGAATCAGTGTAAGTAGAAAGATAGCGATGCTCTCAATAGGGATATAAAAGTCAGGGGAAAGGTAAGGAAAGCTAATGAGCTCTGTTCTGGACTTATGTTTGTGGTATCTACTGGACATCCAGTTATAAATGTGTACAACCTTCCAGCAAAGAATATGTCACATTAGGAAGCTTTGCTTCATAAATAAAGGTATTGAGTTTGAAAATAACCTGTTGTGTTGAAGTATTTGGTGATTCTAAATCTGAACCACAGATATGTTAATGTTGATATTTTCAAGCCCCTTTGCTTTATACTTCTTATATAAAGTGCCTATATTTTAAAAAGTGAATGTTGTATGAAGAGCATAGTTTTCTTTTTTGCTTTGCTACCTCCCCCTCACACTGTATTTTTGGTTTTTAAAGAATACAAATTAAATTCATAAAATACTGGGATGCTTTGTCTTAAAGTTTAAAAATCATTTTGGAGAAACTTTATCTGATTCTACCAGGTATTACCTCCACTTTTGGCCCATGTCAGCATCCATACCAGTCTCCTTTGTTGCTAGTCCTCCCATTACTTTATTATTTGCTGTTGCTCTAGTTGTTTTCTTCATACTACCCAATTTCTCCACAATAAATATTTGTAGCCTCATTGATTTATGTATGCCCTGAGCTATCTGGGAATTGTTTTCTCCACTCCTTGCTTTCTCTGAACTCTTTTCTTGCATTTTTAGACTTAAAGGGTTTGATATCAACCTTCTGGGTTTTGCCTATTGGTATCATCCTTTAAGCAGAGTGTAAGTCCCAAGCTTTTCCTTGACACAATCTTTTGACCTTCCCTCAGGTCACAATGAGCTCTGTCTTCTCTGAATTTCAATTACATTTATTATAATTAAATTCAACAAACATATATTGAGCTCTTGGTCTGTAAGACTGTGCTGTAGGAGGATGTAAAAATTTAAGACATAGTCTTTGCCCTCAAAAAACTTATTAATTTCTGTATAGACATGCACACAAGTAATACATTACTATATGTTGAGGGGGTAGGAAGTGCTCTGAGTTCACAGGAAGGAAAGATTACTTTTTGTGAAATTAAGAAAAGGCTTCATGGAAAAAGCATCTGAAAAGGACTTTGATGGGCAGAATTTACTTTCGAATATAGTTTTTATAAATTTAACATTAAAAAAAGTTGAGTATATGTTCAGAACTATGTGACATAGTGAAACATCTGGGTTCCATTCTTAACTGTTAAAACATTGATTGTCACTTGACTTCAGTCAGCCTCAGCTTTCTCATCTATTAAATGAGGTTTTTAGTAGTGGAAGCACATATTTGCTCCTTCACATTGTGTTTCACTCTTCTGTTCTCTCTCTCCTGGAGTATACACTTGCTTCTTTTGCTCTCCAGATGCCTTTGTTCTCCAGGAATTATTCTACTGTCTCGTTTCTGCTACAGCCTTTGGTGGAGAGTTATGGCAGTACACAGGGTCATCATCCCCAGAGACCTAAATTTATTCGCTTTTTGTAGTTCCCTGTCTTTGGTCTTTGTCTGTGGTGAGCTCTCTCGGCTCTGATTCTTTCATCTTTGTCAGATCTTTCTATTTCTTTTTAAAGGACAAGTCCAAAAGTGCAGCTCAACCATAAGTTAATCATACCAAATGCCATAGATGAGTTAATCATCCCTTCAGCTGTCATGACTCAGTCATCTTGAATGGGTTAATACCTAGTACAAGAGTACTTCCTAATACCACAAAAAGCCCCAAATGAGGTGTTCATGAGAACACTGTCAGCTTGTGTAGGAAGATGTCTTCAAGGCCTGAGCAAATTAAGTTGATTTTTAGCTACTCCTGCTTACATACATCCTTGGGGAAACCCTTGTGCCCTGGTGGCAATAGCCTTTAGGAACCCAGGATCACCTTTTATCTTCACAAATTGATAAGGTATAAGAGGAAGACTTAGTAAAGTTGTGATACTCATAATTAAATATAAATTGACTAGATATCTTTTCATATAGGTCACAGCTGGATAGCACAGTGGATAGAGTGCCAGAACTCCAGGCAGGAAGACCTGCCTTCAAATCCAGCTTTATAAACCATCCCCTAAGGTTATTATAGGGATCAAATAAGATTATTTGTAAAGTGCTTAGCACAGTGCCTCGAACATATTAAATGCTTATTGCCTTCTTTCCTTATCCCTCTTGGTGTCTTATAGAATAGACACTTTACAAACATTTGTTACTTAAAGGGGGAATAGACTGGGAGAATAGAATGGGGAGGAAGTGAAGAGAGGAAGAAAGCTATAGACACTATAACACTAACAGTCCTCTTATGAAGGGGAGGGAAGTAATGGGAAGAGGGATAGAGAAGAGAATGAATACAAGGTATAAAGATTTAAAAGTTTCTTGCTTCAACACTTGCCAGCCTAAGGGCTGATAAAATATTTTTGTGAATTGGCAGTTGACATGCTGTTTTTAAAAATCTGATATAGAAATCAAAACTTTTGTGTATTTTGATGAGGCAAGTAAAACAGTGGCTTGGAATAATAAGAGTACCAGCCTAGGTTTCAGTCCTGTTGTTGGCAGGGTTATTATGGGATAGCTAGTCCCCCTTTTCTGAACCTCAGCCTCCTCATTTATAACAATGGCGATTATCCTTCTTGCCCCCACCAACTCAAGGGTAGTTGTGGATACCATGCTTTGTAAATTGTGATTTCCATACGCTATAGAGTATAGAAAAAAACAGCTCCTGCTCACTAGAGGTGGAATGGTCTACCTCAGAAAATAGTCTTCACTAATTCCCTTGAGGATTTTGAGCAGTGACTGCTGGTCAGTTTTGTTGTAGAAGGGTATTAAATAAATGTGAGTTGATTTATATTATGAACTGCAATTCATAGTAGTTAATGTATTATCTTTTAAATGTGCGTGATCTAAAATAAAAGCTGAAGAGGAGGCCATGCCTATCTTTATAGGTGTTGCTATATTGGTGCTGAGCTGATGTGGTAGAGAACTAGACCTACATAGGACTAAGTAAGTTGTATTGGTTTGATGCTGGCATCTTTGCATTTCATGCTTTCAGGAAATGGAGTACACTACAACGGTTGTACAGAGTGTTATTATGAGTGTCCCATTTCTGATTCCAGACTCAGAAACCAAGTCCATTGTAAGCCTGCTTATGTGATGAGCCAGAAATCAGGAAACAGGCCCCTCGTTGTCATGACGACCAGTAAATGCTGAACTGCTTCCTCAGAGCCAGAATCCACATTGAGATGGAAGCTACCCAGAACAGTAATTTGAAGAAGTAGTCTTATGTCAAGCTGGACAAGTAACCTTGTCAGACACATACTGAGGGGCACATAACCCCCTAACTATTACTTCCTCTTATCCAAGGCCTTTTTTTTTTTTAAATATGCTCACATTCAGGCATGTACATATACTTTTTTCTCATGTCTCCTGGTAAATCTAAAATGTGTCAGATGTTTTCCTTTGGTACAGAAGCAGGACAGACAAAATATAAAGGAAATGTATATAAAATTTTTTGTTTCCTGTTTTTGACTGGACCTGTCATTCATTTGCCTAAGGAAACTCCCACCTATACATATTAGTAGGTGAGTATAATCTTGGAGAATTTCTTATCTTTTGAGACCTGACTCACCATTTCCTTTATAAAGCACAAAACATCACAGGACTGGCTATGTGTTCGACTGTGTCTAAACTCTTGTAGGACCATGAACATTTTTGAGAATCTGGCCAGAGCCCAAGAGTGGGTGCATAAAGGTGAACAGCTTGTCTCCTAGCAAAGCATAACTACCTAACCATACCTTAATAGATAATCCTGGCCTGTCTCCAGTTCCCTAAGTATATCAGTTGATCTTGACCTTACTTTGACTTTCCTCTGACAACTGTGCCTTTAGTTTTCCCTTAGATATTTTAATTGATTCCCAACTTACATTCCAGTCTCCCTGACATTTTTAGAGCCCTGGTATAGATACCATTATTTTTCTGACTCCACTGACCCAACAATGCCTCTTTCCATGCCAGGACCTGCTCCTTCCTATTTCTGACAAACTGAGTCTTTGGGAATCTCTTTTCCTTACCTTAAAACACTAGGAACAGAGCCATTTTGATTATTGGGTTTTCAAAGATATATTCTAGACTGGAGTGCTTTTGAGATCTCTTGTGTAAAGGAACTCATGGGTCATACTGCTCTTAAGGAGGATGAATTCCAGGATCCTCATGAGGAATTAGTATTGATCTAGAAGCACAATTTAGGAGATCATATTATGAAGCATGCCTGTGACCCTCAAAATTCTTACTGTCCTTTAGGAACTCACATTGTATAGAAGAGGCAGCAGGCAAATAATTAGGGACATGGGAAGAGAACAAAAAAGAGGGAGAATATTGAATGAGAATGGGAAATAATTCCATGGGGAAGGCAGTAGCAGCTGAGAAGACTAGGAAAGAATACCTGCCAAACATGGGATTTAAAAAGTATCTTACAGGAAGCCAAGGGAACCAAGAGGTGGAGATAAGAATGCCAGAAATGGAGAGGCAGCACAAAGGTGCTGAAATGGTAGATAACTTGAGGAAAAACAAGTCACCCAGTGAAGATACATCTGGGAAGGAAGGGATTAGACTGAAAAAGTGAGAAGGGCTTAGTTATGGAGAGTTTTAAATGGCAGGGGAGTTTATATTTGATTCTGTTAACAGAGAACAGCTCTAGGTTAATTAGCAGGTAGGATGGAGATGGGCAGGGAAGGAGACATAGACCCATGCCTTGGAAAGAATTACCTTTGCAGCCTACTAGAGGGTATTTTGCAGAATGAAAAGACTGGAGAGACCTTTAAGTTTTGCATTAGACCTGTCAGGAGGTTTTGAGAGGGACTGGGTGACTAGGAGGATGATGTGTTCTGGATAGTAATATGGAAGTTTGAAAGAGGAGGGGAAGAAACTGAGTTCTGTTTTGGATATATTAAGTTTGAAGTAGCTACAGGACATTCTGTTCAAGATGTTAAAAAGGCAGTTGGTGATGTGAGACTGTAGTTCATTAGAGACCACACAACTGGACATACAGATCTAGGAATTATCTGTATAGAGATAGTAATTCAACATAGGAGAGCTGGCAAGATCATCAAGTAAGATAATATAGCATCAAAACAGGAGGCCTAGGACAGAACCTTAAGAGAAACTAGTTGCTTGGGGGGACATGGATGAAGAATCAGCAAAAGGAGATTGAGGAACAATCAGATGGATGGGGGAGAATGAGGAAAGAATAGTGTGGCAAAAATCTATAGAAGAGTATCCAGGGGGAAATGGTGAGCCACAGGGCCAAATGCTACAGAGGTAAAAAAAGAATAGGGATTGAGAAAAACTTGGCAATTAATTAATTAGATTTTGCAATTAAGATATCACTGATAATTCTGGAGAGGGCAGTTTTGTTGTATGATAAGATTGTAAGCCAGAGTGCAAAGGGGTTTCAGGAGAGAACAAGAGAAGTAAAAGCACTATATAGGTGGTTTTCTCAAGGTTAACCAAAAGAATAGGGAGTGGGTATCAAGTGAAGTTTCTTGTAGTTTTTTTTTTTTTTTTTTTTTTAAGAAAGGAGACACAGGAGTGATTGTAGGCATCAGGGAAGGAGCTGATATATAGAGAATGAAGAAAAGAGAATGGACATAATAGTAGGGGGCAATCGCCTGTATTGGAGAAATTTGCTGTAGTGGGTAAGGTTTTATGTTTATTCCCTTTTCACAGTACTATTTGTGCTAGTTTCCTCCTTTCTTGCTTCCTTCCCACCTCTGTCCTCTAAAGGCTGAAGGTCCTCTTGGCTCTTTTGTCTTCTTTTTGCTTGCATTTCCATAGATAGACCAAGGATGCCAGAGCCACAGGAAACTAGGATTCATCTAGACAATACCCTTAAAAAAAAAAAAAGATGTAGGAACTCACATTGTTATGGAAAGACAGGACCTAAATAATTAGGGAAATGGGGATTGACAGAAAAGAAATAAAGCTGCATGACCTTGACAAAGTTATTTCTTTCTTGGGGGGGGGGTGTCTGAGTATAGACTAGAGTGCCCATAGTCAGTTAATAAAAATTTATTTAGCGTGTACAAAGTGCCAAGGGGTGTATGAGGTGTTCAGAAAAGACTAGCACCTTTGGTGTGAGGGCTTGCCATGCCCTTTTCAGAGCTGCTCATCCATCTTTGGTGTCTACTTTTCACCTAGCTCTTACTTGGTTGCTCCAAGAAATTGTGCATGTGCAACAGCTACACCTCAGTAAATGCAGATGGTCTAAATCAGGTTGAGGGTAACCACAGACCTTAGGGTGAATGCCTACCCCAAGCATTCAAAAGCTTTCCCCAGCAAGATGGACGGATGAGAATAATTTGTACAAACAGCCACGAAGGCAGCTGAAGTATGTGCTGTGGATCACTTAGAACTTGGTCATACATTGAAGAATCTAATGTCATCCACTGCATCCCAGGCCACTTGTATTCACCTTGACTTTTGTCCTGCCACTGATGTTTCTGGAAGAGAGAGTTAGGCTGATGACTTTGTGCAATTGCCTCACTTAAATCCAGTTCCCATGCAAGTCAAGACATCATCGTATGGACAAATAGTAACAACAATTTGCCAGACGCTATGATAAGTGCTGAGGATACAAATAGAAAGACAGTTCCAGATTATAAAGAGATTATAATCTGATGAGGGAAAACAATATACACATAAAAGCTGAAGAGTGGCAGAGGAAGAAGGTACCAAGGTCATGATGGAAAAGGCCAGAAGCACAAAAGAATGCAGCCATTAGAAAATGAAGAGATAACTCACCCAAGTCCTTTCCTTAAATGGAGGTCTTAGAATTCTTGATTTCACTCTCCAATCAAAGGGGGAACCCCTTCCTCCCAGGGTCATGAACTTTCTGCTGAGCCAGCTCATTAGCATGGCTGGAATGCTCCAAAGAGAGACTTTGATTGGCTCCTGAGATGTGATAGACCAGTGCACAGGGAAAGGATGTAATGTGGAGAAGGAGGACTATAAAAATGAGACCATAGAGGAGATCAGGGTCTTCTCTGGAGGTCTTTGGCTGCAGGTCTTTCTGCAATTCAGCATTGGTGGCCATGGTGGAAGACACTCTTGTGGGCTGGTAACATTAGGGTGGTGACTAGGAGGAAATATGTTTATTTCCTTCCCTCCTTATTTCTTTCTTAGACTATATTTATATTAAAATTAAATTATTAAAAGCTACTTTCATCCTCATGACTTAAGGGTTATTTTATAAATGTTGACCACAACAATCTTTTTTAAAACTAATATTACATTTAGCATATTACATTTGGCATATTATTAATTTTCAATATTACACAAGGCTGATCTGAAGTTTTAAGATGATGAGACTTCCCAATAATATGGTTCCTGAAGGTATGACTAGATAAGACTAAAAGAATACAGTCAATTGGGAAATTAACATTAAGAAATGATGAGGAGAATGGTTTCAGATAAACCTAGTAAGACATATGAATTGAATACAGAGTGAAGTTTGTAGAACTAGGTGAGCAATTTATATTATAACATCATTATCGCAAAAAAGAACAATTGAGAAAGACTGAAGATCAGTTTAGATCAACCACGAATAATGAATGCACCTCAATTCATAAAAGAATTGAGGAACTAAAATGCAGAATAAAACATGTTTTTTGGATTTTTGTAGGAATATTTTTGTTTGACTTATGCTTACTTGTGGGAGAGAAAAATGAGAATGACCAAGCCTTTTATTTTTTCCCCCTTAAACTCTTATATTCTGTCTTAGAATTGATAACGAGTATTGATTCCAAGGCAGAAGAGTGGTACGGGCTAGGCAAATGGGATTAAACTGTTTGCCCAGGTCATACGGCTAGGAAGTATCTGAGGTCATATTTTAATGTAGGACCTCTCATTTCCAAGCTTGGCTCTCTCTGTCTACTGAGCCTGTTAACTGCCCACCCCTCCAATTCACTTTCAGTCATGATTGTTAACTATATATTTCCTTCCTTCCATCCTATTCTAGCTGCTCCTGGCAGGAAATACGCTGATTCATTTGTATCTGAATAGGAATCCCTTCTTCATTATCTCCAACAATTCCTTGTTCAGAGGAAATTCCCTATGTTATTGGGACCCACTGGATAGACCCCAACCTATTCTATTGGACTTCAACTCAGTAGGAATTTTTTTCTTCAGATTATGTCTATCTTAGACCTTGCAATATCTACCTGATTCCACCATATAGTTTCAAACACAACTAGCCTATTCATTTATCTATGTAACAGCTTTTCATACACTTGAATAGTTTTGTGATGTTTTCTCCCCATCCCCAAATTTTTATCCAGGAAGACTAAGTTAAATTTGATCTCCATAATATCTTGGTCTATCTTTCCCACTGTTAATACCATAACACAAGTATTCTTTTTCTCTCATCTGGAAAATTGCAATGGCCTGCAACTAAGCTCCTTGCTTCCATCCGATGTTTCACCTCATCCATCCTTTGTATCACTCCCCAACATATAACCTTGCATTCCAAAAAAAGGAGAAAGTATTTAATAAACACTGGCAATTTTCATGTCATTGTGCTATGTGCTTTGGGAAGACAAAGAAAAATATTTTAAAAAGCAGCCCGTCAGGATTTTAGGTTCTATCTATAGACTCCTTAGCCTAGCATTCAGAGACTACAAGTTTTCTTTTTTCAGTCTTATCACATGACCTCCTCATCTACTAAACATTTCCTCCTTTCTTTTTGGTCACATTATTTTCTAAAGCTATAATGCTCTCTTTCATAATCCATCTTACTAGAATCTGGTGCCATCTAATTCATCCTTCAAGATGAAGGTTGAATGGAGCCACCATTCATGAAATCTTTCCTACTCCCTTCAGTTATCATTGATTTTCTCCTTACCCGTTCATATGCAGACAAATTTGTGTTATTCTAAGGTCCATATTATTTTCTATTATGATGAACATAGTTTATCTTCCTGTCAATCAGCAGTATATATAGTATATAATAAGTAGATGTTCAATACTGCAAATCAGGCAGAGGCTTTAATCTTATATTGAGAGTTTTTATTCAGTTATATGTTTACTTAAAAGAATTCTGAGGTCCTTCTCAAATTTGAAATTCTATGATCCCCATTTGAAGATCATCTAATAAGGGCTAAGAAGATAAAAGCATTTACTGATAGGTTCTTGGTGAAATAAAGATGAATAATAAGGTATAATTCATGCCTATGGGGAGGTCATGATGTCTTTTGTTTATTATACCACAGTGATTTCCTAATATTAACTTCTCCTCCCAGAAGAGCCCTCTCTTTGGATTTGCTTTTTAACTTACATATAGTGTTTGCATCATTCTCTACTCCAAAAATGTTTTTTTTAAAAAGGAAATAAAAGAGTAAATTTTTACTTGGAGGGAAATCTGTTTTATCATCTGTCCTTGAGGCTCATATGATTGTTTATTGTATCCAGTTTGTGTTTTTCTCCACTTCTCTACTTTTACTCAGAGTACAAATACTGAAGATAATTTTTTAAATGTCTTTCATTCTATTGGGTTCACACCTCTGTTTTTGGCTAGAATCTAGTTTTTAAATTTCCTAAATCCAGGAAGTGCTATCTATAGACTGATCATGGTACCATCAAATTCCAGCACTCACTTGGTTGCAGTTATCTCTTCTCTAGATATTTGCTACACCCAGGCCACCCTATGCAACCAAGAGGTAATATAGTTTATGCTTTTTTAAAAATCTCAACCTCTTCTTTAATTTGTGTAGCTAACTTCTCTTTCTCATCTTAAGTATAGAGTGTTTATATTTCTTAGTTATTACTTAAATTTTTTTATTGCGCTTTAAAAAATCCACCTATTTCCTAGTAATATAGTGGAACTCTCCCTTCCACTATTGATTAATATTGTTTGCAGTATCCTTACGCCTATAGTTTTCCACCTTTCTGTGGAAAGAAGTTTATTTTACAGATTGCTAGTATTGCTTTTTTGCTTTTATATGTGTTTCTCTGAATTAGTTTTTAAAAAATGTTTATTAAATTTTTCTTTTCTAGATTACATGGAGATACTTTTTCTTTTTAATGTCCCAAAATCTGTCTTATCTCTTTTCTCTTCCCTCCCATCCTTTTCTCCTCCCCCCAAATATGATATAGGTTGTATATGTATTATAATATGATATTTCCCTGTTCATCATGTTCTGAAACAAGATACCTGTTGCTTACAATAGAAAAGTGGACAGAAAGGTGGCCCAGAGATATGAAGTCCTGGGTTCAAATTCGGCATCAAACACTTTCTTGCTGTGACATTGCACAAGTCACTTAAACCCCATTGCCTGGCCATTAACTTCTCTTCTGCTTTAGAACCAATATATAATATTGATTCTAAGGTAAGGGTTAGAAAAAAAGAGAATTATGTAGTGGCTTTTCTTGAATAAATCCAAATTATTAGCTTATTTAGGTCCTGTTTGTAAAGAATCAAATTCTTAGTATTGTTTCAGATAGATAGGGGAAGGTATTTTGGGGCACTGATGATGGTCTAGAATCCTTTAAATACATCATACAGATGCCTATCTACATGAATTGGTTAGAGGCCCCTTTTGGTGTAGGTTATGGAAAAACTTGAGTACTGATTATTCTATTTCCCATTATTCTGTCTCCTCTTCTTAATGACATTCTGTCCCTTTGTTTCCATCTGTCTCCTCTTATCTGGATGGAAGGGCTGGTAAATGCTTCTAGCTCTACTAATTTAGTTATTTGTATTGGACTGACTGCTGAAAACTAATGAGTTAAGAGAGCATGGCCTGGAAGAGTAAACAAAGCTTTTTTTCTGTTTCCTTTTAAAATGTTGGTAATTTTAACATATATCAAATGGATTTAATGAGGATCAACTACTGGTTATTTTTTCAGAAGACTCATCATTCAGAATTATAATGATAAATCTCCTTTTCATTTGTTAAAAATCCTGAAAAATCTCTTCATTTGACTATGGCCAGTTATGTAGTATCATTTGTGAATTACTTAGGCTTTACCTTTCCCTCTTTTACTCCACCATTTATCAGTATAAAGTAATAGATGATGTTCCTCCACATCAAATATACAAGTATTCATATATTCATATAGAAACATTGTGATCACTTTTGAAACAGTGCCCTTGTGAATTAACAGAATATGATTCTATGTTCTTACGAATTAACAGACTACTTTGTTCTATTGTTGTCTTGCTTGTTGTTTAAAATGTTTCTACAAATCCTCTAAAAATAATTGCCTTCATAGGCAATTTGAGCCACACGTGAAAATCAGGCTCATTACTTTATAGTCATATCTCCGTTTTTAGAAGTCTAGAATTCTTTTACCTACATTATTCATCACATTTTGCTCTGAATGGTGGTCAGATTTAAAAAATCATGCTTAACCTCAAAGGATGAAGATTTGTCCCTAAGGGAGAGACTTTCTGTAAGATCTGACTGCAAACTCCCTTCTTTCCACTAGGACTGCTCCATTCTGGTTCAGGCCCTTTGTAATTTTCATTAACTTTCCCTGGGGCTATTGTAGTTGCCTTCAAAATGATTCTCTTCCTCTCAAAATGAGAGAGAGGAAAGATTCCACATACCCTTGCTTTCCAATACAAATCTATGATCATGTCAACTGCCATTGCACTCTGTGCAATTCTTATGACACTTGTTGAATAAATTATTTTTATGATGTCTTTTCTATTATATTCGTTCACCACCACCCCCATTTTTGTGTATGTGCACACACCCCCACCCCAATTAGTCATTTATTGAGATTGTGAAGTTAAGACTTGGAGTAGAACAGAAAGGAAGAGAGAAGTTTACAATGACATGAGTTTTCAAGCATGGATAATTGGAAGAAGTACTGCTATTAATAGAAAAGGAGAGTTAGAAGGGGAAACAATTTAGTGATAACCGTGTTAAATTTGAGATGCCAGTGGGACACCTAGATGTAAATGATCTAAAAAGAAGAGAAAGCAAGGCTCTGACATCAGGGCTTAGGTTCAAATCCTGTCCCTGGTGCTCTTTAACTGTGTGACCTTAAATCACTTAAACTCAGTCCTCAATTTACTCAACTAAAATAAGTGTTGGACTAGATTACTTCCAAGGTCTCCTCCTGCTCTTGTTCTGTTATCCTTTGATTTTATGTTAGTTCTCAGTTCAAGAAATTTCCGTGACTGTTTATTTTCTATTGAATCAAGTACCAACTACAGAGAAGGGAAGGAGGGAGGGAGATAGGAAATGTATGAGCTGATAGACTTTAGTAGGAAGAAGATATTCTTAGATCCAGCAGGTATGGTTTTAAGTTCTGATTCTCATACTTAAAAACAAAAACAAAATCCTTACCTTCTCATTTTCAAACTTATACTGGGTATCTGTTCCAAGGCAGAAGAGAGGTAAGGGCTAGGCAAGTGAAGTTAAGTGACTTGCCCAGGATCACACAGCTAGGAAGTATCTGAGGCCAGATTTGAACCTAGGACCTCCTTTCTCCAGACCTAGCAATCTATCCACTGAGCTACCTATCTGACCCTTGGCTTTCATCTGTCACTAAACAACTTGCTGTGGTTATATGTGGTATAGAGTGGGGCATATAATAACAGTCTGAGGAGCCAGATGAATTAACACATGTTAGATGAATAGGCCAGTGTTTCTCAGTCAGAGGAAACTGATTTCTAAAGTCCTTTTCAGTTCTGAAATTATTTGTGATCTGTGTGAAATAGCTGAACACAACTGGTACTGTAGTGTAGACTACTTCAAGGTTAGCAATTATCTATCTTTATATATATATATATATATACACATATATATATGGTTTTGTACAGTGTAGATAATAAATATTGAATTAGGTCAGTCAAATTGAGTGGACTCATGACACTTGTTTGGCAGATAAATGTCAATAGAGGTATAAATATGAAATTTATCAATCCTATGTTTTTCCTTTTTTTTCCCCTAAGTTTTTTTAATCAGAAAATCTTTAATTAATTTAGAATGTTTTCCCATGGTTACCTCCCTCCCAGAGCCAATGAGCAATTCCATGTTTTTCATGTTTTTACTGCAACCATATGTTTTTCAATTGTTTTTCATTGCTTTCTTTTCCCCTAATAACTTTCAAATATAATTTTTTAAAATTAGCTAAAATTGATTTTTAAAAATAATTAATTTTATTTATGATTACTACTTGATTGTAAGTCTGTTTCTTCATCTGTAATATGAGAGTGATAATCCTGCAACCTATAAAAAACTTGAATAATTGCCACATGACAGAAGGAAGAAAGTTGTTCTCTTCCCATTGTGCAAAATAAGGAGCTATCAATAAAAGCTGTAAAGGTACAGATTTAGGCTTTAGGGGCCACTCCTAATGGTGAGGGCTAATCAAAGGTAGAATGGGTTGCCTCTGGGATAGTACTTCATAGGATATTTATGATTGGATAACCAATGATCTGATAAGTTGTATATAGGATATTTTTGTTCAAGTATTAGTGAAATGGGAAAGTTTCCCTGCTACCTTTTAACTCTTTTAAGAGTTGATTTCATGAAATATTTTTGTTAAAACTGTCAGTTATTAACTAAATGTGAATTATCTCCCACAGTCTAATGTTAATTAAATTGGGTTTGTAAGGCACACTAATATTTGTTTAGTTGGAGAAGAGGTGAGAAGGTATCTCTTAGAGGGAGAGGGTAGCATGTAAAAAGACATGGAAGACAGGAATTAGGACACTGATCTCTAAAATGGAGATAGTCTCTAGGAAGTAATGGAAGATGATATTACAGGGTCAAAGGAAGGTCATATTATATATGACTATAAAAGATAGGCTAAGAAATTTATACTTGCTTCTGTAGGCAGTCCATCTGTTGAAGGAAATGACATGTATTTTGTTTTTGTTTTTTTTACATCAACTCTTGTGCTTTTTTTCTTAAATTCATGTCTCTCAATTAGGTATGCCTATTCTTCCTCTTGTACTGTTTAGACATTTAATTTTTATCTTTGAAATTTTATGTCAATCATCACCTAATATTCTTATACACTGAGAAGATTCATAGCTGGAAGGGATAGTAAAAACTATGCCAGTAGTTCATGTTATTTTTTGTGTTATCAGTTCCTCTGGCAATCTGAAATTTGTAGACTTTTTTAGAATAATGCATAGGATTACCAAGGAAATCAATAATTTTGAAATGAAGATATAAACTTTTTTTCATCCAAGTTCTTAGAACCCCTGATGTCTCTCCATGTCCTTGTGGACTCTAGGCTTTATCAGCTTTTACAATTGAGGAGACCGAGGCCCAAAGACATGAAATGACTTAGCTAAGGATATAACTCATTACTGCAAATTTGAACCCATGTCTTCTCCCTCTGTATCTGGTGTTTTGCTATTCACTTTCTGAGGGCTGCTTCCATTTTTGTGTACCAAGCCTCCTTGTTATTCCATGAATTTCTGCTAGATTTTTTTTTATATTGATGTTTCATTGCTGTTCACATCTTGAGTTCTATTCATTCTTGTACTGTTGTTCAGTCTAGTATTTTGTTTTCCAATCTTCTTGCTTGTTTTGAGCTTTACTCTGGGGACTTTCCCTATGAAGTATAAAAATAGAACTCTTGGCTCCAAAGACCAATTTTTGGTTTTAGTATTCCCATAGTAGCACATGGAAAGTTCCCATCCTCCAGATTTAATATCTGTGGTGATCTCATATTCCTAATGTTTCTTAATAACATACATTGGGCCCATCTTATGCTAAACTGCAAGAACATGGTAAAGAATTAAATATTAGGCAAAACTTGAATATTGTAAATATGAATGTGGCCCCACGTTGAGACTAGAGATTATTAATAGGTCAGTTCCCCCCCCCCCAATTTGGTGAATATTATAGAATATTCAGGTCAAGTTGCATACTAAATTTAATTTTTTTCTGCTACATTAAATAAATGTGTACCTTTCTGTCAGATACATGCTATATAATGCCTTTGTGTTCCAATTAAAGACAACTAAGATTTTTAGAAAATAAAGTATCATCCTAAAACAGGGATTATGTGTCCTGGATTCCTTTGCATTGTGGTATAGGCTGTGGATTATTTCTCAGAATGTTGGTAAATGCCTAAAATAAAATATATAGGACCACATAGGAAATTAATCTTACTGAAATATGGTTTTCAGAATATCTTTTTAAAAAGAGTTTGTAGATCCCAGTTTAAGAAATCTTATTCTAAGGGCATTATCTAATCTAGAGTCCCTCAAAATACAATGGGAAAGCCTGTTAAGATAGTTTTTATTGCCATTTTGTGGAAGGCATTATTTAACTTTTCATATTTTTTTCTTATCTCCAATAAGTAGTACAAGGGAGGAATTTTAGAATCATAAATATTTTAGACCTTTTTTATTTCAAAATGTTAGAGATACCAACCTCTTCCTTTTACGGATATGTAAAGTGAGTCCCAGAAAACTTAAGCAACATTACTTAAATGTTTTAAATGTATAAATCATGAGAAATGTAAAATGTAAAAGAACATACATGTTTTAGATCATTTTTCTGGCCCAGTGTATTTAGTATACATATATCATTGTAGTCACATAACTAGTCATTGGTAGAGGCAGGCCTAAGAATTTTGCTCTTCCCAACACATTTCACTAGGAATTATCTGACAATAGTATCTACATAGATTCATGTAAAGTACTAGAAGACTTGAATGAAGAAAGAATGAGTGAGTGAATGCATGAATCTGTTGGTGTTAGTATCATCTAATGCAGTGTCCTTGACTGATCATCAATAAGATTGAATCATTTTTCCTTGTTAAAATTCATTTTTGAGAGAGAAATTTTACCTAGTTTTGCAACTTTCATTTCTAAGCAAATTTTTATTATAAAAAAAAGGTGACCATTGAAGAGACATGAGTTTCATTAAGACATTCACAAATGTTGTACAGTCAGTGATTCTTATAGCAAGTTTGTTCATGAACTGTAGTTTCTGGATGTCCTGTATTTGGCCAAGTCAGAACTACTGTGAGAACAGCATGTGTTATTTTTAGTACATAACTTTTGTTTCCTGTGAATACCAAGAATGCAAATGTATGAAATTAGTCTTTTCCTTAAGGCTGTTTTATTTTAAAACAGATTTCCTTAGGTTGGTTTTACTTGGTAAATTTAATTATTTGATTTACTTTCTTTTCCTTTGGAACACTGTGAAAAGTGATCAATTTAAGGTCGTCTAATTTGTATTTCATAAAACTTAGCCTGGGCTTTAGTTATGTATAGCTTCTGTATATTAGATATTAAAAAGGCTTGATGATGCAAACTAATAGTTGAAAATATGGCTATAGGACATGTGATAAAACAAGAGGTTTTTAAAAGTTAAAAAGTTTAAAGAGTTTGTTAATGTTATGAAAATGAGCTTGCTGGTAGAAAATATTACTGTAGCATTGATTTTTTTTTTAAAGTTAAAATGAACAATGAAAAGAATTAAAAGGTTTAGTATTTATGATAACCAGTGACTCTGGATATTAACTAGTAAATTAAAACCCTAAAATCTGTTATATAAGAAAGCTTTAGATACTTAACCTGGAGAAGATAAGAATTAGAGGGTGAATTTAATTACTTCCTTCTAATATTTAAAAGTTTTGTCATATTAAAAAAAAGAAAGATTTGAGTCTATGGGGTTGCTAGCTAGCTCAGTAGATAGAGAGCCAGGCCTGGAATCAGGTGGACCTGGGTTCAAATATGGCCACAGACACTTCCTAGCTGTAAAACCCTGAGCAAGTCACTTAACCCCAATTGTGTAGCCCTTATCACTCTTCTAGTTGACTCATACTAAGAAGAAAGTGGAGGTGGGAGGGAGAAGAAAGTGTCTGTATAGTTCTAGAGAAGTGATCACATTTTTTTGCTTATATATCCTGGTCAGTTAAAAAAAAAAAAGATTGAGCAGTCACCTTCCATTGTGATTATCAGTTGTGTGCATAAATTATTACTAATTACATTGTAAAACTTATAGACATTTAAAGAGGAAGAGATTAATATGATATGCTATTTTATCCTATCTTCATTTCAATATAATTGAATTCATTTGTAATATATTTGATTTTGTGCATTTAGCAACATTATTTCACTGAGGAAAGTGGTTCATTCTCTCTCTCCCTTCCCTTCTCCCTTTCTCTTTCTCTCTCTCCTCTCCCTCTATTTATGGTAATCAGTAAATTGTAACTTTGACCAAGCTGCTTCCCTTTTCTTAAAACATCTTTGGACTTCAAACCTGAGAATTCCTTGTTCAGATAAGAATTGAACTAGATAATAAATGACCCTTTCAACCCTTGAGATTGTAGAATGCTGTGAAATCAAGGATGTTATCTTTCCTTCTTTCACAAATGCGTTGATATAAATGAATTTTATATTACTAATTTGTTTTAAAAAATAATCTTATGTTAAACTTTTCCTTAATTATTTTTGTTTTTCTTTTTCTCAGCGCTTACGGCTCCTCCAACACCCCCCTCACCAATGCAGGCAACGTATACCTTTAAGCCTCCACCTAGACCGGACTTTGGGACTTCTGGAAGAACAATCAAGCTACAGGCTAATTTCTTTGAAATGGACATTCCAAAAATTGACATCTATCATTATGAATTAGATATCAAGCCAGAGAAATGCCCTAGAAGAGTTAACAGGTATTGCCATTATTAGTTTTAAAAGCAAGTGCTATAGAAATGGAGTGTGTTATATTTTTAACCAAAGCATTCTATGTAATGGGAGCAATTTCTTAGAAGACACTTCTGCTCCTTTACCAGAAAGTTTGAGTCATTCTTATAATTCCAAAATATTTCCTCATTTGTGGAAGTCCCTTTTCAATTGAATGTCTTCAGCTTTGATGATTTTTCAGTGATAAAGTATTTTGTGAAACATGTTTTAGAGGGTCCACACTGATATGATGGAACAGGACCGACCTACTTAGCAGAATTTTTCATGTAACAACACCTTAAAATTAGGAGATAAATAGTCGACAAGCATTCATTAATCAATTGTTATTTACCATTCAAGGAAAGGGAAAAAGAGTCCTCTCCTCATTCTAATAGAGTGACAAATATGAAATTAAATAGGTATATACAAGATATGTATGTCACACATGGAAAATAATCTCAGAAAAGGCGTTATTATTTGGGGTAACTGGGAATGCTCTCACCTATAGAAAGTGGGATTGAGATGGGTATTGAAGAAAATCAGAAAATAAGGGCAGTAGAGAGTGGGTTAGGCATTATAGGCAATAGGTATGGCAGAATAGTTGATACAGTCACAGAAACGGGACATACGATATCCTGTTTAAGGAGCCACAAGTAAATTAGTGTAACTGGATAGAAGAGTTTGTAGAAAAGAAGGAAGTGTAAAAAGATTAGAAAGATAGGAGGGGGCCAAATTATGAAGGGATTTATAAGCCAAACAGATGCTTTTGTATTTGGTCCTGGAAGTAATAGCAGACTGCTGGAATAACGTTTTAGTAAAATCACTTTGGCAGCTATGGGGAGAATGCATTGGATTAGGAGAAAGAATTGAATGAGAATCCTGTACTAGGCTGGTATCCATGGGACTGGAGAAAAGAGGACAAGAGATATTAGAAATGACAAGATCAAGCAATAAATTTGATATGTAGGATGTGTCAGTCAAAGTTGACACATGGGAGATATGAGCCTAGGTAATTTGGAAGGGGTGAGGAAAGCTGAGGAGTTCTGTTTGGAATATGTTGAGTTTAATATCATTACTTTCAATTTGAGATGACCAAAAGTCAGCAGGACTATAGTTCAGATAAGAAGCTACAGCTGGATATATAGATCTTGAAATCATCTGCATTTAATTGATTGTTTAACCTTATGAAATCAGCAAGTAAATATATTGGGATAAGAGAAAAAATGCGGGATAGAACTTTGAGGGACACTTGAGTTAGTGGGCATAATTGCAGATGTTATATGTGACCCAACAAAGGAGTTAAGAGGACAAGTGTTAGAGAACAGGAAAAAGGAGATCTAGGAAACAATAGTGTCAAAAAAAATTGGAAGAGAGAGTATCCGAGAAGAAATGGTGATGATGTCTGTTTTCTACCCTTTTGGATAACTTGGGCCAATTTTCCAAGACTTTATCCCTGATCATTAAAGTTCTAGATTTGCAGAACTTAGAAACCAAATCTTCTAAGAATCTAGTGTTAATGCAGCCCTGGGCAAAGAGATAAACGAGCAAAACAAAGATGAAGAACACTAACTTAATATTAGCTTTCTTACCTCACTCATTTGACAATTGGTACTTCCTACTTAAGTCATCCTTATAATTATTTGTGGAAATAGATTGAAGCCTTTCCATATAATACCTGAGTGGTGGATCTTTCTATCTTTCTCCTCTTTTTGTCTTCCTCTTTCCCTTCATTTCTTTCTCCCCTCCCTACTCCCTCTTCTTTTAATCCTCTTTTCCTCTTCTTTCTCTCCCTTTTCTTCTCTTTCTCTTCTTCCTCTATAACTTGTAAGGTAGCACACTTTTTGGTGCAAAGGAACTCATTTAATGTTGTTAAGACACTGGATATTTTGTCAATGTTCCTTCACCAAAAGCCTTTCTATGTAGGACATGTAAGCATTCTTATTTCTCTGGCTTAGTCTTTGAAATCTCAAGGCCATGACCATATCTAATAAAGAAACGTGATATACTAAATGCTTGTTGACTGATCTAAAGTCCTACTATCCTATTAGGATTTTAAAGAAGGAAAAAAAATGAAAATGACTTTAAATTGTTCTCACTTTTCTCTGCCAAATTGAGCAATATAAATAGTGTCCCATTATTACATGCATGTGTGTAATTCTTTCAATTCCTAGGACTGATACTTAGTATCAATGCTAAGACAGAAGCTAAGGGTTTTAAAAAAAAAAGGAAGATAATTGATTAGTCTTGAAGTGAATTTTTTTTCATTATTCTATCAATTCATGTTTGACCTTTCTGCCAGGAGGTTTTTTGAAAGAGTGTAGAATATAAAAAGAGTTTAGAATATAGTATCCAGGAGTTAATCTCCTTTTTAAGAAGACAGTGGAACAGTAGTTAAAAGTATATCCTTATCCCAGTCTTGTTTCTACTACTACCTGACACTCTTAAACTGAGATGCTTAGAAGAGGTGATCTCTAAGGTTCATTTAATTCTCATTTCCTGTTAATCTATTCAGCACTTCCTGTGATAAGAACTGTGGGTGATACAGAATTTATATATGATATGGTTCCTATACTCATGGATCTTACACATGGGATAAGAAACCAAATGGTTATGTGGTCTTTAACAAATCATTTACCTCTTGACTGCCTCAGTTTCCTCATATGTAAAATGGAAATAATAATAGCACTTCCTTCCAATGTTCTTGTGAGGATAAAATGAGATTTTTGCAAATCTCAAAGCATTATATAAATGCTTACTATTATTATTGTTGTTATTATTATGAATTATAATAATGATAAGTTGACTCTTATTGGAATATATCTGTATCTGAGCTTTGATTCGGTTTTATAATAAACTCTTATACACCTACTCTGAATAATTTAACATATTAGGTGATGGGGAAGACTGTGAAGATTGTTTAGACAGAGCATTGTTCCTGGCCTCAGATGTAGTAATAATAATAAAATGATGTAGTAATAATAATAAAAACAGCAACTGTCAGTTACATATTGCTTCAAGGTTTCGAAAGCATTTTACAAATAATCTAATTGTATCCTCACAACAACCCTGTAGATGTTATTACATTTTCTGCTTTATAGATGAAAGAAACTGAGACTAAGAGGTTGTGATCTGCCCAGGGTTCTACAGCTTGTATGTACCTGAAGATTTGAACTCTCAGGTTTTCCTGACTCCAGGCCTGGCACTCTTTCCATTGTGCCTTCTAGCTCCTTTAATGACATTTCCTATTTGTTCTTTAGGGAGAAAAATATTGGGATAACTATATACTGGAGTTAACATCATCAGATTTTGTTTAATATAAATTTCAAATTAGCATTTTAATCAACATTAAAATTCTTCTTTTTGGTATATAAATCTGAAAAAGTTCAATCAAGTTAGAATTTTTTTCTTTAATAAAAGAATGAACAAACATAAAGAGCTTTTGATGGAAATACAAAAAAAATTATACTTGCCCTTAAAGAGCTTATTTTCTTCTAGAAGAGAGAGACAGGGTCAGAGAGAGAGACAGACAGAGACACAGAGAGAGAGACGGAGAGAGAGAATAGTTTCCAGAAAATTATATTTTGGTTTGGAAAGTTACTGGAATAAAAGTCATTAAAAATGCATTTCTGTCAGGACTCAAAAAGGGGCAGGAGGCAGTGAAAGTGTCTGCTTAATTCCAATTCATCACTCTAAAGTTCAAAATTAAGATGGTGGAAAGAGCAAAGTTAGGTCCAAAGACTTAGTTCAGGGCTTTGAACTCAACAGTCTTTCAAAAATTGATTACTTACTGGAGTAGGTGTGAGACTGGGAAAGGGGCCAAGGGTAGGAGTAAAGCTGAAATAAATTTAGGATTTGAAGTTTAGACTAGAGCCACTACCTTAACTTGTTTGAATAGTGAGCAGAGTGTGACTCATCAGGATTCTGATTATTTTATTTCTCTACCTTTTGTTAAAAATTCATATGGACCCAGGTCACAGGCAACTCCGTGGCACAGTGAATGGAATCAGGATGAATTGAGTTCAAATCCCATCTCAGGCACTTACTAGAAGAGTAACTCTAAACAAATTATTTAACTTCTATTTGAATCCATTTCCTTTCCTACATAATGGGGATGATAATAGCATTTACCTGACAGGGTTATTGTAAGAACCAAGAAGGCTAGGAATTGGGAAGAATAGTCAAGGAATGTTTGGAGAACTGGGAATATCTATAGGCAACAGGGAAGGAGTCAATCAGTAGAGAGAGATTAGAAAGGGAAAGTGATTGTAGGGCTAAGCTGCTAAAAGAGGCAGTAGAAGAGAATAGGATCAAACATATGAGTAGAGGGGTTTTGGCCTTAGAGAGGTGGAGGACAAATGCTTAATCCAAGGATGAAGCTATGGAGAGATAGTTAAACAGGGTGTTGGACCTGAAGTCAGGAACACCCAAATTCAAAACTAGTCTCAGACTACGGTCTATATAACTAATATAACTATTGTGTGATCCTGGGTAAATTACTTACTCTGTCTGCCTTATTTTTCTCAATTATAAAATGGGGGTCATAATAGCACCTCGCTCACAGAGTGTAAAGCACTTAGCACAGTGCTTGCCACATAGTAAGCACTCATTAAATGTATCCTTCCTTCCTTTCTTCCATTCTTCCCCCCTCCCATAATGATGAAGTGTTCTAAGATAAAGAATAGAAGAGAAAATAGGGCAAATAGCCTCTATGTTCATAGTGACCTTTGAAACTAGGTCTTTTACTGAGAGTGGGAAGAAGGAATGATAAAAGAAAAATTGACCGAAGGAATGGTCAGGGGGCAGCTGAGTGGCTCAGTGGATTAAGAGCCAAGCCTAGAGACAAGAGGTCCTGGGTTTACATCTAGCCTCAGACACTCCTCTTTGACCCTGGGCGAGTCATTTATCCCCCATTGCCTCGCCCTTACTACTCTTCTGCCTTGGAACCAATACATGGTTTTGATTCTAAGATTGAAGGTAAGGGTTTTGAAGGGGAAAAAAGAAGGATTGATCAGTGAGGATTGGAGTTTGGCAAAACATGGGACAGGTTTGGAACCTATTCTAAAATAAGAGTAAATCTGAACTGGTTAATTATAGGATCAAAATTTGGAAGGGAAGAAAATAAAGTCAAACAGAAGTAATGATATGGGGAAACTTTAAGGTTGTAGAGGGATTAGTGGTCACATTGAGGAAGAGAATGACTTTGTCTACTCCTATCCCTTAAAAAAATCCTCAAAATTTTGATTAAAGCTGTTACCTATCTTGGATTTTTTTCTTCCTATTTTCAAACAAAAATGCTTCTTTTCCTCTACCTTTCCCTTCCCATCCACAAAGGGGGGGGGTGTCCTTTTAATAAATTTCCATAGTCAAAGCACAACAAGCTTCTACATTGGTTTGGTATAAAAAAATATATATATATATCTCAAGCTGTACCTTGAATCCATCTCTTCTGTAAGTTTTAATATTCTTCATTATATGTCCTCTAGAATCATAATTGTTTATTGTGTTGATTAGTATTTCTAAGTTTAGTATTTCATAGTTGTTTATCTTTAAATTTTAATTCTATAAATTATTCTTCTGGTTCTGTACCACCTCACTCTGCATCAGTTCAAAGAAGTCTTCCAAGTTTCTCTGAAACTAGTCTTTCATTGTTTTTAATGCACAAAAGTGGTCCATCACATTTCATGTGTCATAATTTCTTTAGCCATTCCCCAATTAATGAATACCTTCTCAGCCACCATAAAAAGAGCTGCTTCAAGTATATTTTGTGCATATAGATCGCTTTTCCTCTTTCTTTGATCTCTGAATTGTAAACCTAGAAGTAGGATCTTAATCAAAATATATGCATAATTTAATAGCTTTCAGGAATAATTCCTAATTGCTTTCCAGAATGGCTGAACCAGTTCACAGCTTCATCAACAGTATATTGATGTCCCTATTTTCCTATAGTCCTTCCATTATTTGTCACTTTTGACAGTCAGACTGTGATGTGAGATCCAAGAGTTGTCTTAATTTACATTTCTCTAAGAGTGATTTAGAGCAATTTTCTTAAGGCTATTGCTATCTTAGGTTTTTTTTTTCCTCTATAAACTTCTTGTTCACATTCTGAGCAATTATAAATTGGTGAATAGTTCTCATTATTTTAAATCAGTTCCCTATATATCTTAGAAATGTCTCATTGGAGATGACTCCCAGATCTGTCTTTCCAGTCACTTCACACATTAATTGTCCCTTATCATCAATTGCCTATTGAGCTTTTCAAAGTGAATGTATGATTCTCTTAAGGATTCTATTTCTATAATTTTGGATGTCAGTGGTCTAGGTCTTGTATTGGTTCAAAAACCCCTCTAGTAATCTAAACATATCTACTTATCTCAACCATTTATTTGATACTTCTTTGTTGACTTGTTATTGATTGAGCTTGTGGGCATGTCTAACCTATGGAGGAGCTTTTGGTTACACTTTTAGATCTTGGCATTTTCTTAGATTCCCTCTTTTGTGGTTTACACATGGTAAATCACTTCCACTTGTTTGACAGATCAATGCTGTTTACCTGTTGGTTTGCCTTTATTCTTACTCAGTGAAGTGATACATCTGCTTGTTGTATAAATATTTCTGTGTTTTTTGTCTGTTATGTGCTCTTAGAACATCTACTTACGCTCATTTTTTATAGAGAATGGGGAAGTGATGTTTTTTCTACAGTGACTGTAGAGTGATGGGCTTTGTGTTTCACTAATGCTATATGGTTTTTTATTAAGAAATTTTCCAAGTCAGTTATATTTTATTTTACTTTATACTTCTGAAAATGTACATTTTTTATTATTGTTACCATCATTAGTAAGTATCTGCCATGGAACAGGGAGAATGAAAAGTTAAGACTAGAATGAGTCATGGTTAGAAATCAGATCAAAGAATCAAGAATAGAACTCAAAGAATTTATTTAAAACATCGGCTGATTGCTTTCATAAGGTCTTTACTGCCTGCAGCCGTGGCATCAAGGAAATCATTTGGGGCCTGACAAGTATGTGTAGATATGTGTTTGTAAAACACAGATGACTTTAATATTCCAACACCTCCCATACTTCTACGTGGCTACAAGGCTTTGATGCTTACAAAATGGGAGACTTATCTTTTCCAAATTACTGTATAATATGACTAGCAAAGTTCATTCAGCCTTCATGCCATTTTAAGGAATCTCTCATAGGCTGGATTGCAGACAGTGAGACTTTTTAATAATACTTGCTCTTCATTGTGGAACACAATGCCTGTGGTGGAAGATATATAGAAAAGAAATTAAGGCAAGTAGCCATATTAGCTTCATTGGACTGAAAGGAAGTAGGGTGGCCATGAGCATTGTAGGTAGAATAAATTGATTTGAAGCTTTCCTGAAGCTCAACTCAAAATGTCACAGAGTCACCATGGACTTGTGAAGAAATACCTGCCTCTCTATTATTGACATTGTTTTTGTGCCACATATTCCTTTCTAAATATGTTCCTGCAATACCACCATTGCCCAGAGGGCCATTTCTTGTAATAAAGTACAAAAAGTTGGGATAGGGGTAATGATAATTCAGCAAAAGTAATGAACACATCCCCCTATATCTAACAATATGTGCAGTCTTTGGGGTAAAATATGTAATTTTTTCCCCTCAGTAATGTACATTTATAAAGTCAGTATCTTTCAAAGGCATAAAGAAGTGTTTATATTCCTAGAAGGCTGGCACTTTTCAAACTTCCTGATTCTCACCCCCAACAAATGAACTCAAATAATACCCCTTTAAAGCTATTCATTGTACTCTGTGGAATGTTTGTTCCATAAGTAATGAACTAGCTTTCATCTTTTCTTTTGTTGCTCTCTCCAACTTCTTGCACTGTGATAACAAGATTTTTTTAAGCCTACTCTCCCAGAAATTGTGGTACTTTGACTTATATTGCCAAGAACATGGTAAGAGAGATGGGAGAGTACTTGCTCCCCATTGCTGCTTCCAAGCTCTCTCTCTTACCACTGCCATTTCATAATTATTCTCCTTTGAGATTCATTCAATGAAGATTGATCAAATGAGATAATATTTATAAAGTACTTAGCACATTGACAAAGTAGACACTACATAAATACTCGGGTGACTATTGTCTACTTTCAGGACATTCTTCTTCTTTCTTCAACAAGTTCAGTTCCTGACTCATCATCTTTCTCTTTTTTCTTTTTCTAACTCTGACCTCTCTGATGACCTCCAGCATCACTTCTCCTACTGTCTATCCATCATATATTGGCTGTCCATAAAAATCTTAAATTCTACGTGTCTATAACTGAACACATTCTCCCCCTGCCTCCCAAATTCTTCTTTCTTCATTACTTGTCTTTTACTCTCAAGAGTACCATTATCTTCTCAGTTATCCAGCCTGGCAATCTAGGGCCACCCTAAACTCTATATTTACAATTTGCTGCCAAATAGTCTTGATTTTATCTTCTTAATATATCTTGTATAACCCTCCCATCTTCTCTCCACTGCCACTGCCACTTGGTGCAAGCCTTCATCATCAAATTCCTGGATTGTTGACATAGCTTATTGTGTCTTACAAGACTATCCCCTACTATAGTCCATACTCTATTCATCTATCAAATTGATCTTCCTAAAATATGTATCTTACCCTGTCACCCACTTCCTCATTCAATTCCAGTGGTTCCCTGTTAGCCCTAAGATTGAATATAAAATCCTCTGTTTGTTTTTTTATGTCTTTCATAACATTTTCTCTAGCTACCTTTCAATCTTCTTACATCTTATTATCACCCACATTCATTGCAATCCAATGACATTGGCCTTCTTGCTGTTTCCTTACCAAGACACTCCATAGGCATTTTCTCTGACTATTGCCATTCATGGAATGCTGTCCATCCTTGTCCCTACCTCCCTGAAGGAAGCTTCCCTAGCTTCCTTCAAGACTCAGCTAATGTCATGCTTTTTAAAAGAAGTCTTTTCCTCAAGTCCTCTCTAATCTAAGTTCTTCACCTCTTGCACTAGCTTCCATTTTTGTCTATTGTTATTTTCATATTGACTGTAACACTTAACCATGACCTCCTTGAGAGTAGGAATTGTGTTTTTTTGCCTTTCTCTGTAACCAACAGTGCCCAGCACATAATTGGTACTGAACAAGTGTTTGCTAACTGACTGACATTAAAACAGTACTGGCCAATTGAAGAGGTTTGTTTGGTTTTTTAAAATAACAAAATTGTAATTATAAGAAGATGTCACTTTACTTTGCTATTGGGAGTGAGAGGGCATGCTACTCATATTTTTATTGACATTTTACCTGAATTCTGTTTTTGTTTCAGAGAAATTGTGGAGCATATGGTCCAGCACTTTAAAACACAGATCTTTGGGGATCGTAAACCAGTATTTGATGGAAGAAAAAACCTCTATACAGCAATGCCTCTTCCCATTGGGAGGGATAAAGTAAGTTTTCTTAAAAGTGAGTTTTTAATAAATAGCTAAATGACATTATGAAATCAATCAATCAATAAGCATTTATTAAGGTCCTATTATGTACTTAGAATTGGGGATGCAAAAAAAAGGCAAACACAGTCTCTGTTCTTAAGGAGATCATAAAATGGAAATATTTTGAAGTAGGGATAGATTTGCTTTTAATAGTTTCTGTAGAATGGAATGGTATACCCAACTTCTATGCTAATAATATTGACAAATTTTCATTGTTTTTTAATGCTTTAAAACATCCTAGATTTTGATGAGCTCCCACATTTTTATTGTGTTATATGTTGTGCCTTGTCCCATTCTCCATTGAACACATAAAATGTTCTAACTGGAGATATAAGCACTAGTACTTTCTGATAAGGTCATGCTTTGTACTTGAACTAACTTCTTTAAGGTGAAGGCTTTGTCTTAGTTATAGGGCTTTACATGTCATGTGTCCTTCATTAACAATTAGTGAGAGGCAACTAGGTAGCTCAGTGGATAAAGAGTCAGGCCTGGATTTGGGAGGACTTGAGTTTAAATTTGACCTCCAACACTTCCTAGCTGTGTGACCCTGGTCAAATCATTTAACCCTAATTGCCTAGTCCTTCTGCTCTTTTGTCTTGGAACTGATACTTAGTATTGCTTCTAAGACAGAAGCTAAGGGTTGGGTTTTGTTGTTATTTGTTTGTTTTTTAAACAAATAGTGGATTGGGTTGAATTGCACTGGGAACATGTAAGTAGACCATGACAATGTAGCTAGAGTGAATATGAACGTATGTTTTAGGATGAGGAGGAGTGAAGTGTTCACCAAATTGATATTTCCATACAGAAACTAAAAGCATTAAAAAAAAAAAAAAAGTTCCTCAAATGCAGAAAGCAAGCATTTATACAGAAGACAATTTGAAATGCCCAGCCCAAAGGGATGCCTAGCCAACTAAAATTTTTTTTCAGGGTAGCATTATCCCAATTAAAATTTCGAAGCCCTTTAGAGTTTCTGTGAGGGACATAGTAAACAGAATAGCTAATGGAAAGAGAATCAAGTTGGAACCTGTAGACTAGGATTCCAGTCTTACTCCATATCATACATGGTGATGGATAAATTCTGAGCTTCCATTTCCTTATTTATAAAATGATGATAATAAAGTGTGTACATCTACCTTACAGCATATTGATGAATATCAAGTGAGAAAATATGTATCCTTTTTTAAAAATGACAATCCACCTTTTCTCCTTCCTCACCTTTGCTCCCATTTCCCACTGAAAAGGCAAGAAAACAAGTACTCAAATTACCAGCTTGTATAGTCAAGCAAAGGATATTCTGAAATCATTCATATTTTAATCTGTACTCTCAAATCCATCCCTTTTCTATCAGGAGGTGGGTAACTTTGTTTCATGAGTCTTCTGGAATCACGGTCAGTTTATTGTTGCAAAGATTTTCAAAGTTGTCTTTACAGTGTTGTTGTTACTACATTAATTATTCTTGTGCTCAGTTATCTTGGCATCATTTTATGCAGTTCTTCCTAGGTTTCTCTGAAATGCCATGCCTTTCATTTCTTTTATTATAATAAAAAATACATATATTTAAAAGGAAATAAAAACAGTGATGTGCAATACAGTTGTAAGATTGTAGTTATTTTCTAAGAACTGCTGAGAGACCCACCTGATTAGAGAGATGCAGATTAAAACAGCTCTGAGGTCCCATCTCACACCTAGCAGATTGGCCAATATGACAGCAAAGGAAAGCAATAAATGTTGGAAGGAGTGTGGCAAAATTGGGACATTACTGCATTGCTGGTGGAGTTATGAATTGGTCCAACCATTCTGGAAGGCAATTTGGAACTATGCACAAAAGGCTTTAAATGAATGCCTGCCCTTTGATCCAGCCATACCACTCCTAGGTTTGTACCCCAAAGAGATAATAAGGAAAAAGACTTGTAAAAAAATATTTATAGCTGCACACTTTGTGGTGGCAAAAAATTGGAAAATGAGGGGGTGTCCATCGATTGGGGAATGGCTGAACAAATTGTGGTATATGTTGGTGATGGAATACTATTGTGCTAAAAGGAATAAAGAACTGGAGGAATTCCATGTGAACTGGAATAACCTCTAGGAATTGATGCAGAGCGAAAGGAGCAGAACCAGGAGAACTTTGAACACAGAGACTGATATTTTATGGCACAATCGAATGTAATGGACTTTTCTACCAGTAGCAATGTAATGACCCAGGACAATCCAGAGGAACTCAGGAGAAAGAATGCTATCCATATCTAGAGAAAGAACTGTAGAACCAGAAATGCACTAGAAAAATATAAGATTGACTACATAGTGTGATAGGGATGTGATTAGGGTTTTGATGTTAAAGAATCGTTCTACTGCAAATATGAATAACACGAAAATAGGTTTTGAACAACAAGACTGTATAACCCAGTGGAACTGCTTGTTTGCTTTGCGGGGGAAGTGGAGGGGTCATGAATCATGTAACGATGGAAAAATATTCTAAACAAAAAGTAACAAAAAAAAAAAACTACTGAGAGGGCAGGGAAAAACTGATGAGAGGGAGAGAAAAGCAGTTTTATTTCAGATTTAACAATAATAATAATAATAATAGCTAATGTTTATATAGCACTTACTATATGCCAGGAACTATGCTATGGGATTTATACTTATTATCTTATTTGGTCTTCACACCAATCCTGGGAGTAGGTACTATTTATTGATCCCATTTTACATATGAGGAAACTAAGGGGAAAAGACATTAGTTCACATAGCTAGCAAGTATCTACAGTCATAGTTGAACTCAAATCTTCCTAAGTCCATATTTGATGTTTTATCCACTGTACCACATGGGTCTAGAAAAAAATGTAGGTTTCAGTACTGGAGACTGTTGGAGACTGATAGCCTTCTTCTCTTAACTCTACCTGGAGGAGGGAGGGTAGATATCTGGGAGCTCCTCCTAAAGTTTCCATTTGACAAGGGCACTCAGGGCACTTAATTATTTCCTAACCAGCTGCTCTCTCTTGAATTCTGTAATTCATTTCCTAGGACTTTTTCCTGCCCCTATACTGGTTATCCTCTCCCCTTTCCTTTTCAGCTTCTTTTTAGGAATTGTCTTGGTCTATCAGATTATAAGTTCCATGAGGACAGGGACTGTCTTATTCCTTTTTTTATATTCCCAATGCTTAGTACAGTGCCTGGCACATAGCATATGCTTAATTTTTTTGACTGACTCTGATTCACTCTACTTCATCTTGCTACCATAAGAGCTTTTAAAACCTATAAACTGCTGTTAAGTCAACAAGCATTTATTCAGAACCTACTGTGTACCAGGCACTGATAAATACTGGGCTACAAAGAAAGGCACAAAACTGTTCCTGCTGTGAGGGAACTCTAAGTCTGATGTGAATAAATGTGAGTTGCTATTGTTGTAGGAGAAATATACCCAAGTTTGTAGCAGGGTCTCACCCCAAGAATAAGAGGCTCAAACTCTGTTCAATCTAGAAGTAAGAAAAGTTTTATTTGAAGAAGAGGTTTTTGGTGGTATAATCGCCTAATAGCTGGTAGAATTGTCTTTTGGCTAATCAGATAGCTTTAGGGCTGATGGTAGAGTAGCCTCTTTGGAGCTAATAGAATAGTAGCTCTTCAGTGTGGAGTATCAGCTTTTTCTGTATAGTAACAGCTTCCATGCTCTGTGGATCAGGTTTGATATATTTATTAGGGTCTAAGGATTTCCAGAGAAATCTTCACATCTTCTGAAAACCCTGGAAAATAGGCATGACCAAATTCAGGTAGAGGCATGTTTTTCGGTTTGACATATATATCATAAGGAGCATGTGTTGTGCATGTCCCCTGTTCCCTGTTGTCCTTGTCATTATTAGTCAATGTAGGAATGGTCTTGCTGCCCTTCTAGAATGTGGTGGGGGGAGAATGTGGTACATTGGAGGACCACTATAGGTAATTAATCATACCTTAGAGTTCTGGCTAGCTCTAATCTAAAGTAAGTATAGAACAATCTAAGTAATTAATAAAACAGACAAAGCACAAAGCTGATGCCCAGTATAGAATATTACAGATCCAGTACACAGAATGGGTAAGATTGATCAATCTATAATTAACGCTTGACTAATGCCAAAACTGCAGCTTATGTTTAACCAGTGCTAACTGGTGAAAAATGCAAGATTTCAGAGTATGAAGGTCTTGTTCCTATTATGACTCCTCCCCTGTCTCCATCACTTATCTCTAGGCTAATGGGGAGGCATAGTCTATCTCTATCATCCTGGTACTATCTTGAAAGTACAGGTAAAAATCCCAGAGGACTCAAGGGACCTATATTTCCATACTCTTTGGAAAGCACTTTATTGTAAAGGACAATCCAAATGTAAGATATTATTCTTATTATTTATATTTTGGGACAATGTAGATAATCTTGGGGTTGGGGAATATAATTGGTTTGCAATACCCATAAACATAAGATTATTAGGGCACAGGACAACCAGGAAGCTTAGTGTTCTTTGATCTGGGTGGTAATAATGTATTTGATTTCTAGTTAATCTTCAAGTATAACTTCTTTTTTGGATTGGAGCAATATATATGCTAGTTCTCAGTTGTATACCACTCCTAAGATAATCACATTTTAAAAATAAGAACCTTTAATTCTAGTTACCTTAAATCTGAGATTTGAAACCTGGAGTCTACCCTAAAGGGATCCAGAGATGGATGGGAAGAGGGATGTCTGAGGACTTAGATGAGGGGGAAAATGACTATTTCAATATAATTGGCTTTCTTTGTAGTCCTATGTATTTTATGCATTAAATAAATGCATGCATATTTATTTATATGTACATATAAATATGTGCAATATAAAAAAAAACTATTCAAAGAAGGAGTCCATAAGTTTTACCAGATGGCCCTAGGGGCCCATGATACCCAAAAAAGGGCAGATGGTTTTCAGATGAGAGGAGAATTGGGTTCTTTTCTGTGCTATAGTGATTGAATTTTTTGCATGGACCTTTTCCTACATTTTTCAATCCTAAAGCTAAATCCTATTTGTCACTATTGTTAATGAACTCTCTTTTAAAATAGACTTATCACGTCATAGAATGAGATGACATGAATTAATTAATGAATAGAATGCCACCACTGTTACCCCCAGCCTTCTCCTCTTCCTAACTTTCCTTCTGGTATCCTCCATTCACCCAAGCTTACACCTAAAGAATAATCATCCTCAACTTTGTACTATCTCACTACCCCACAATATTCAGTCTGTTGCCAATTTTTGTCAATTTCTAGCTTAGTAGCATCTCTCATGGCAGTTAGGTGGCACAGTTCTGGACTTGTAGATAAGAAGACCTGAGTTCAACTATACCATGGATATTTATTAGTTATGTGGCCCTGTGCAAGTTACTTAAGGTCCCACCTTGTTTCCTTGTCTGGATCTCTTCCTACCTTTTTAACTACTTATCAGTTTCCTTTGATGAAGCTTGAATCATGTCAGTTGCCCACTGATACACTGGTGGACACTCACAGTTAACTATCATTGTCTATCAAGGCTCTGTCCTAGGCTTTCTTCTCTTCTCCCTCCATACTGTTTTATTTAGTGATTTCATTAGTTCCCATAGATTCAACGTTCATCTCAATGCAAATGATTTTTAGATCTATTCTTGCAACCTCTGCTGACCTCCATTTTTACATCTCCTACTGCCTATCCATCATAAATTAGACATCCCATAACCTTTTAAAAGGATCTTATCATGCCTTCAAACTATTGTCTTGGGTTATTCTTTTTCAAGGACAGCTAGGTGGAGCAGGATAGAGTGCCTGGGCTAGTCAAGAAGACTTAAGTTCAAGTCCAGCCTCAAATACTTATTAGCTCTGCAATTGGGCAAGTCACTTGATCGAGAAAACACTGTAGAAGGAAAAAGCAAACCACTCTGGTATCTTTATCAAGAAAATGCCTAATGGGCCATGAAAAGTTGGACACAACTGAATAACAGCCTTCTTTTTCATCTCCAACTTCCTAGAAAAAAAAACTTATCTGTTTCCTGATCCTATCATTGAACTGAACCTTCTGTCTTGTTCTGAAAACAAAATGTAAAATGAATAAAAGAACAGAAAGCAAGTTGGGAAGGAAAAACAAATCAGTTTTGAAAGTAACTTGCAGAATTAAATACTTTTTTAAGAAAATGATATGAAAGGGAGACAGTTTCTTGTATAAATCTATTTTTTGTATGTGTGGCAATGATTGTGTATGTATATGTGTTAAAGAACAGAATAACTTGTTTCTCAAGAAAAAAACCAAATATTTTGCTAAAAGAAAAACATTCTAGGAATAATTTAAAAAATTTTAATTGAAATTCTTTAATCCTAGGTAACTCAACTCCACTCCCCCCTCCTTAAACCAAAGGGTACTCAATAAAAAAGTATATATAAATTATGTCTTTCATATTTTTGTTTGTCAGTTCTTTCTCTAGAGGTGGACATTCACACCTCTTCAAATTATTCTTCAAATATTAATTTTGTAGCTGTATATATTGTTCTCTGGGTGCCTTCCTATTTTGCTCTTTATTGTTTCATGTAGGTCTTTCCAAGTTTTTAAAAGATTTACCTGCTCATCATTTCTTGTGATGTAGTATTATTCCATCACAATCAGATACCACAACTTATTCAGCCATTTCCTAGTTGGAAATAATTTATTTTTAAAAATATAGTGCAGTCTTTTATAGTTATTCAAATGATTTTATAAACATTAACCTAGTGTTTCTGTTACATGGAATGAAATCTGATAAAACTTTTGGGTCAATTAAATTCTGCAGCTTAAACCAAATAACTATAAAATTAGCAAAAAAATCATATATCTAGAACTGAAAAGGAACTCAAAACCCATTTAGTCCAAATCTCGAGCTCCAGAGAGATTAGATGAATTGTCTAAGGTTATAGGGACAATAAGTAGCAAAGCCCAATTTTTGAACTGAGTTACTTTGACTCCAACTGTGTAGCATGCTTTCTTTTGTACCATGCTGCTCTTCATTTCAATTGGACAGCTCAGTAGTACAATGGATAGAGTTCAGGACCTAGAGTCCTGAGTTCCAATCCTACTTCTGACACTTACTAACTCCTGTGATTCTGGGCAAATTATTTCATGTCTCTCAGCCTTGACTTCCTAATCATAAAATAGTGATGACCACCACCTACCTAAAAGGATAGTTGTGAAGATTAAATTACACAATATATGTAAAGCTCTTTACAAACCTTAAAGTATTATGTAAATGCTAGCAAATGTTGTTATTTATTGTCATCATTTATATTATTATGTTTAATTTGGATATTTCTCCCCATCTTGCATTTCTCCTTTTCAAATTCTACACAGCTAGTATGTGACAAGGATGGAATTTAAATCCAGGTTCCCTGACTCCAAATATTGTACTTTCTCCCACTGGTTCATACTATTTCTTAAGCAGCTATATTATAAGTGCTTAATAAATACATGCCAGTTGATTCACATAAGGGGTGGCATGTGAGCTAGACTGGGATTTAAAGCAGCAGAACTTAGGAAAAAATCAAAGAAAACAACATAAAAACAGTATATAGGCAAGAAGCTCAGGATTATTTCTAGGCAATAATTTGACTAACCTTATTGTTTAAATTTTTTTAATTCACCCCTGATATCTATATATTTATTATACATTGTACTTTTGTGCTAATTTATTTAAAACATATACAAATACATTTTTTAATGATACAAAATGTTTTGTGAGATTAATATTGAGCATTTTTGGTTTTGTTTTTTAAATCTTAGTTTAATACAATTTGTTTAGAAAATTTCTAAATGGGTTAGATAATTATAAAGTGGCACATCATTTCTGGCAACAAAAGTTAAAATGTCTTGCTAATCATAATGACTCCATACCATCATTACCTAATATGTCATGACCCAATTTATGTTCAGAGCAAGATTCATTGTTAACAGTTATGACTATAAACCCACATTTCAAGTAATCTTGATAATTGTGTATTTTTTTTGCTGTCTTACTATTTGATTAGAACTTCATTTTTTCCTTAGAATAAAGCTGACAGAGAACTCATACTGAAATTACTAAAATAGTATAGTTCAATTGTCAGCTCTGCCATTTTTTTATTATTCACTTGTGCCTGCATTATTAATAATATCCTTAATTCATGGTTTCTTTGCAAGAATGTTTTTAGGCCACTTCTCCATGTTTTAGTTAAAATGAGATAATGCAATCCAAAATCCACTGAATCAATAACATACATATAAGCTGTAATATATCACAATAGGCTAAAAGAAAATCAAATAAGAGAACTATCATTTCTTATGGAATTCTCTTTTTTCAGCATACTTTGTATATCATAAGTGATGTGTGACGTGATATGAGTGAAGGTTTCAGCATCAAACTACATATCAAAGTTTATAAATTGTAATTTATTATTTTAGATAAAAATAAATAGCTACAATATTTTCTTCTTGTACCTTGATCAATATCTTGTCTGCCTTGTTGTGCATATTCACCCCAATATGGAGAACACTGGGTATATGAAGATTGGACATATAGATTAAACAGTGCACAAATTGTGAAGGACATTGAATATTCAGCAAAAGGACATCATCATGTTTTCCTTTCCTCATTTGGAAATAGTTTGAGATGAGCAAGAATCACTTATCAACTTAATTATATTTCATTTTTCACATTTAAATTCTTAGCATCATATATTTAGAAGTAGAAGACCTCAGGCTTTCTAATCCACTTATTTTACAGATGAGGAAACTGAGGTTCATTGAGTTATTTGTTCTAAGGTTACACAAGTAATTAGTAGTAGAGCTGGGATTCGAGTCAAAATATTCTTAACTATAAATCCAACATTTGTTCCATGACACCACACTAACTCTTGAATTTGTCCTTGTATCTTTCTTAAATGAAGATCTTATTAACCAAGTTAATCTTTCAGTCACTGTCCACACAGCCTATGTTAGACTGCATAAGACCATAGAACACAATTTAAAAGAAAGTATCTATATAAGTTCTTTTAAACTTAAGAATTTTCTTTTGAAACTCTATCCTAGCCAAGGGAAGATTGCTTCATATATCAATGGCAGACAAAAGCCCCCTGTTGGTTGTTATACTTCATTTGCAGATTTGAGGTTTCTAATATTTTCCCAAATAGAAAATCCTAAATTAATTAAAATCAACCACAGAATTAACCCTGCCCTGCATTTTCATGTTCCATTGGGCTTAAAACAGCACTGTTTAGATAAAGAGTGCACCAAGTGTTCCTGGAAAAGTTTAAATAAGAAATGAGTCAGTATCTTTTTCAAAAGCCTTCTCCAGTCCACCTTTAAACAGAAGCATGATCAGTGCTGGTTGGCAATATTATAGGTAGTCTTAGTATTTTGCATGAGGTTTGAACCAGATGACTTCCTGATTATTTTTCTAATCTCCACATTCCTAGATGTGATGGAGAAAAATATCAGAATCACAAGAACTATGCATTATTAACTGCATTAGAAGTTTATATTTACTGATCAAGAAATCAAATATCACTAGTTTGCTTCCACTAAGTGACCCTTCTTCCACAATCACCTAAGGAGTTGGGCTTTCTTTTCATTCTTAGCCTTCTTATTCTTTAATCAACAGCTAAGTTTTATGCTTTTGACGGGATTCAGAAATGCCTTAAAAGTGAATTCCATCTGCAGGCCCTATTCTACAGCCTCCTTATAGACTTCAGACAATTCTCAAGCTATAGGGGCTCAAATTTTGCTGTCTTATGATTACATTGTAAGAGCTCTCTTGGAAATATTATTAAAAATATATTCTCTTGAGCTTGAAATGTCTTCAACTGTTCTCTCTTTTATCTAGAAGTTATCCCACATATCCAAAGCAGTGGGGGATGATAGAAGAGGACCAGATTTGTAGTCAGGAGACAAATTAGGTATATCAGGGAAATGCTAGACATGCTATATATATATATGAACTATTTGGATGATTAGACCCCATAACTTCTCATGACTTTTTTAAAATTAAAAAAAAATTTTAAATTTGGGTCTAACATTTTTGCAACCCACCTCACTGATTTATTGTGCAGGTAGTATTGAATTACTCAGCAGTTCAGTGGAATCGAGTTTTAGGCTTGGAGTTGGGAAGACAAGTGCAAATCCAACTTTAGATACTTCTCAACTGTTTGAGTCACTTCGTTCTTAGCCTCAGTTTCTTTAGAATGTGGATAATTAGAGTATCTTCAAGAATCAAATAAGATAACATCTAAACCTTAAAATTGTATGAGACCTGTGGGGAGGGTCATCATATTCTTGTGAAAGTTCACTTTTATGGATCTGTAAAGTGTTTTGCAAACCTCAAAGCCCTATAAAATGTTAACCAAAGCCACAAATGAGATGAGGTGCATAAAACACTTTGTTAATTACAAAACCCTTTAGATCAGTGGTCTCTAATCCAAAAGAAAGGGGGCTACATATTAACTTAGAAAAGCATAAAATAACATTATATGTTTTCTTGTATTTTTAAATTTGTGTTAAATATTTCTCAATTACATTTTAATGTGATTCTGACTTACTTGGGCAACATCTGTGGGTTGTGTATTTGAAACCTCTTTGGTAGATGCTGCTGCTGTTATGATCATTAAGCATTTCTAAGCACTGTGCCTGACACACAGTGGGCACTTAATAAATATTTGTTGACTGATTACTGTAAATCACATCAATATCTCGCTCCTTTCTCTGAATTTAGAAATGTAAAGATGCTAGTTTTATTCCCTCCCTTTAAGGTCCCATGAGAAAGTAATGGCTCCTATTATATATGTTGTCCATTTTAGTATATAATCATTATCTTCATCAGATCACTGTTTTCCCAGTGATGTTATAAATTCTCTTCGGACTCTGCTCATTTTTTTACTATCTCCTGAAAGGTGAGTACAGTGTCAGGAAGGCCTGTTATGGCCACTCAGTAAAGATGTATCCCAGTTGAATTTAGTTACCTTAATTCTGGATTCAAATCTAGCGTGCTTCCTTCAGTAGCTTCAACTACCATCACTATTTTGATATGGAAAGAATCATCTTGTCTGATTTTAATATTGTTGCAGGTGGAGTTGGAGGTCACATTGCCTGGAGAAGGAAAAGACAGGATATTTAAGGTGGCCATAAAGTGGATGTCATGTGTGAGTCTCCAGGCTTTGCATGATGCACTCTCTGGTCGCCTGCCAAGCGTCCCTTTTGAAACCATCCAGGCTCTGGATGTAGTGATGAGGCATTTACCATCCATGAGGTAAGGAGACCTAGTGGGACTTTGTATATTAACCAGTTGATCAGTACCTGAAAGAAATCCATCTCCAAACTAGAATGTTGCCCAAGAATTTTCAAACTGAAAAAAATTGCAAATTAGATGAAATATTTATTTGTCTAGTCTAATTAGTCTGGATACCTTTGAAGTACTTAGAACTTGGTCAGACCTTGAGATTGCCTTTACTTGTCATCCTGATTTTTGTCTTGCCACTGTATTTCCATGGCTCTGGAAGAGAGAGTGAAGCTGAGAACTTTATGCAACTCTTTCTCATGTAAGTCCAGTTTACCCACAAGTCAAGCCATCAGCCCATGATATCATTGGTCCTCTTCAAAAAATGAATGGACAAATGAATGGACAAAAAATGAAGGACAAGCAACATCACTTTTGTTCATTCCAACAACTAAAACTAGAGAGATCTTCCCTTATGAAAATTCTTTTTAATGCTTCTCAACAGGAAGAGTGGATGAATGAAAGCTTTGGTTATACAGAAAGGTACTTTTTAGGAATTAGGGATTACTCTTTCATCTAAACATCTCTTATTTATCTTTAAAGGCCAAATAAAGCCATGATCTCTACCCCCTAAAGGGCATTTGATAATAAGAGTATATTGATATCTTAAATATATACTCCAAATGATAGATTATCTACAAATATATGGAAAGAATAATAATCACTGGAACTTCAACCCTCCATCTTACACACACTACAAACACAGAACCAATACTGCAATTCAAGTGAGTATTTGACAACAGATAGCCTTGGATATGCTTAAGGAGATAAACCATCTTACACTTCTACATATATGAAAGAATGGTGTTTTTTAAAATTTCCACATCTACATTCTGTTTGTCCTTTGGTTTAGTAGATTGCTGGCAGATGGTCCTTGTGTGTTGCTTCAGGAAGGGTAACCATGGTTCCAACAAGTGTGATGCATCTAAGACATACAGTCAAAACTGATATCAAAAGCTGTGAGCTTTTATTATTCCCTGAAAATTTTTCATATGCAAGTGGTTGTCACCAGGCAGTGTAACAAGTCATGATTGGAATTGATATTGTCATAAAGACCTGGCATAATCTTAAAATAGAAGACTGCTTTATATCAAACTTTTCAACCCCAAAAATGTTAATATGAAGAACTTATGTTCAAACACATTCAGTCCTGATTAGTGCAAATAATGAATCCTAGGAAGTGTTCAAATTCACACAGCATATTTCCTTTAACGTGTGTTGTCAGTGACTCTGTGAATGGAATCTACTCATTGGGGCTGTACTTGAAAATGCTCTCAAAGTACCTATCATGATTTCATTTGAGAGTTACAGTAATTCTGAAGTAGGCATTACAAGTATTATCCCCATTTTACCAATGAGGATATAAGTTTAAAGAACTTGCCCTTTTTCACAGAGTATCACAAGTGGGATTTGAACCATGGTCTTCCTACTATAAATCTTATTACTTTTCTTCCTTAATTCAATTTGGAGAATGTTTCCTGTTCTTTCCTTTAACTCAGCTGTACCCTTTTCTTCTCTACTCTACCAGAGGTGCTTAATGGTTTGAGATCTAGGTACTAGAGGCTCCTATATATAGTACAAGTATCCCAAGATAGAGATAGGCTGCCTTGATGAGTTCTTCAGTGATTAGAGATCTCTAAACGGAGGCATTTTAGGGTGAACATTGCTTGGAGAGATTGAAGAGGGGAATCTGTTGTCGAGTATGTATTGATCCCTGATTTCAAACATTTTCCACTATGATTCTTAATCATTCAGTCATCTATAGGCTATTCATACTGGCTCATAATATGCAACTGTTAAGATTACAGTATTAACATTTATACTTTGGAAATCAACACATGGCTACAAATTAGGACTTTTGTCATTTTACTAAATTATTTGTTGATTGCCTAGACTTAAAAAAGTAATGAGAAGATATGAATAATATAGATTATACTTAAAAGTGTGTTGCATTTTTACATTTTTGGGAGCTATTTGTCAAATGTTTATTAGCATATCGTCTCTAGTCTCCTCTATAATATTTCCAACAAGTAAATAGATATTTATTAAGTGACTACTCAATGCCTATCCCATGGTGAGAGCTAATTCTTTAGGAATTTACATATTCCGGCTATGACGGAAAAATAATAATAAAAAAATAAGTCTTTTGGGGAGATAGTTTTACATGGTGGATAAAATTGCAGGTCTTGGAGTCAAAGACTTGCATTTAGATTCCTTCTAACTCACTAGTGGTGTTACCTTGGGTAAGTCGCTGTTTCTAAACTCCAGATTTCCCCTTTTTAAAGTAAAAAATAATAATAGGACTTACCTCACAGGATTGTTCAATTGAGATAATATATGAGGTGCTTTGCAAACCTTAAAGCAATATCTCAATATGTGCTATTAACTGTTAGATTATATTTTGTCAGTCAGGGAGTCCTTGAAGTGTTTTATATCTGAGGTTACCTTTGATTATCCCTCATGATTCTGCACATGAAATTGCTAGAAAATAATACAAGGAGCTATCCAAAAGCAGATGTGTGCATGGACTTTAGGTGCTGGAGGGAATTGCCAAGTGGAAAAAGGATAGGTTGTTTTGCTTGATTCCAGAGTATAGCTTTAGGTTGAAGGGCTGTGTTAGTTTCAGAGAGACTGATTTTAAAAACTCAATATAACAAAAGCCAATTAAAGCTTTCTAGAAATGGAAGGAGCTACCTCTTGGAGGATTTCAAGGAAAGGATTAAGACACATAATAGATTCCCACATCAGAAAGGTATTGTAATTCTTGACTCCTGGGGACTCTTCCTTCTTGGAAGATTCTTATGATCTGATTCTGTGATATCAGTGCAGGCAGAAGTAGTTTCATGGCTTCTTGGAGAATATAGGATTTGAATATGTTGGACCTACTGCCATTTTTATCCAATTCTCTACTTCCTCCTAGAGCTTGCCTTTCCTGTTAGTGTGGCCAATAGAGAGTCTCCCCATTTCCCAGTTTTTAGTCATTTGTAGCTACTTAAGTCAGTCTCAGTTCCATTAAGAGGAATACTGAGATAATTTGTCATGTTAACTCAACTCAAACACTTGAAAATTTAAACAGCCAAAATTCTTGGAGTCTTCATAATGCCAGGTATCCCAGTATGCCTATCCATAACTTTCCACTCCAACAAAATTGGTTGTTAAGTAGATATTGTCACGTAGGAGTCAGAGGAATAAAGCTAAGATTCTTCCTTTGTCAAATGACTATTCATTGGAAGAGCATGCCTTTGAACTTCATTTTTCTGATGCTGATTCCATCTTTCTTTCATGCTCCTTGTCTTTTATCATCTCTGCAGGTTAATTTGACTTCTATTGATTCTATGCTGTAGCTTGGCGTAAGGTACAACTTAGGGGTGCTGTGTACTAGCCATGGTTCTAGTATTTTAAAGAAAAATTATGATAGCACTTGATTATCTTTACATTCACTACATAAGAACTATCTTGAGGTGAGGGATCATGTCTTATTAAAGTTTAAGACCCAAAATTAATCTGCGCCACAGGCTGGCTTCATAGAACATGCTAAATAAATACTTGTTGACAGATAATTATTTTGCTTTTTTATACTTTTTAAAGTTGGTGTTGTCAAATTATTTGACAAGTAATTTGTACTTAGTAATGACTTGATTTCTTGAATCTAGGTACACACCTGTGGGGCGATCATTTTTTACTGCATCAGAGGGATGCTCAAACCCTCTTGGTGGGGGAAGGGAAGTTTGGTTTGGATTTCATCAATCAGTCCGACCATCACTTTGGAAAATGATGTTGAACATTGATGGTAAGGGTTTCTTTTTGGTTTTCATGGAGTGTTGATTACCAAAGTGCTCACCAAACATGGTTTTGTGTGTTGAAAAGGCATTGTTGCTCAAATTGGACCATTTAGCTTCTAGTGCTGGTTCTGTAGGGAACATGTTGAATGACCTGGACTAGATGATCTCCATATACCTTCTAGACTTAAATTGTATAGTGAACTAGGTGGAGCAATACATAACAGCAGAGGACTTGGACTCAATAGAATCTCATTACCCTTTAAAAAAAACCCTTATATTCTGTCTTAGAATCAATACTTTGTATTGGTTCCAATGCAGAAGAGCAAAAAGGGTTAGGCAATGGGAATTAATTGTCCAGGGTCACACATTTAGGAAGTATCTGAGGCCAAATATGAACCCAGGACCTTCCATCTCTAGGCTTGGCTTTCAGTCCACTGAGTCACATAGCTCCTATCCTCTCATTAGCTTTTGACCTTAGGCAAGTCATTTAACCTTTATCTTCCCCAGTATCCTTATCTACAGAGTAAGAATGATAGCATCCTCCTCTCAGGATTATTATGAAAATATGAGATACCATATGTACAACAAGTTTGAAATCTTGAAGCACTATTTGAATACTATATTATTATTATAAATGAGGTTATGGTTATAGTATGGTTGTAGGTTTGATCTCCACAGTGTTTTTTAAAATTAAATTTTATTTTTTGAAATATTTTTCCATGGTTATATGATTCATGTTCTCTCCCTTCCCTCTTCTTCTCCCCCCTCCCAGAACTGATAAGCAATTCCACCTCTAATAGTATGTTAAATGCAATATTATTTGTGACTTATTAATTGGTTCTCTTCTTCATGACTCAATTGAACAAATATTTCTATAATACCTAATATATGCAATGCACTATGAGAGTATAAAGGTGAATAAGAGTAGATTCCTAACCAAGAGTATAAGGAGTTTACTATCTAGTATGAGAGTTAAGACATAAACATCTTCCTCTTTCCACATTATGTGTTCTAGTTATATGCCATAAAAAAGCTAATCTTAATATACAGATATGACATTATTATGAAATGTTAAGAGCTGAAGACCTTAGAGATCTTAAAGACCTGGTGTTCTGCTATCCACCAGTCCCATAGATGTTGGGGGTGGGTAATCTCTGAGTTTAAAGAGAAAAAATGTTACATTTTTGTTTTTACGAACTTTTAATTGAAATTTAACATTTCCTTCAGTTACTTTTTTTAAAAGATCTTTTAGTATGAGAAGAGGTTCTTAGAATTCACTAGAATGTCAGAGGAACTCATGACACAAAAAAACCTGTTAAGAATCCTTGGTCTAAACTAGTAAAGGTGAACCTTTTAGAGGGGAGAGTGATGTGAGAAGCGTCCCTTAGGTGCCTATGGAGAGGGGGAGGGTAGCAGTCTGGCCCCACATCCCTCTGACTTTCTAGTAATGAACCCTGGTGAACTTTGTGCTGGGGTGACAGTGCATGTGCCCTGAGTCCCCCTCCTCTGGCATGCGTGCCGTAGGTTTGCCACCAGGGGGTCTACACCAACCCATTCTATTCAGGGCAATGAAACAAAGAGAGAAATAAATAACTTGCCCAAAATGGCACAACTATTATTACCTCCTTTATATAAAGTGAAGGTTTTTGTGGTATAGAAAAACACCAATTAGGAATTTCATTACATTTTTGTATAAATATCCAGTTAACACTATAACCTAGGCCATGCCTTTCATATTTCTTTCTCTATAGTCTCAGCAACGGCCTTTTACAAGGCACAGCCAGTTATTGAATTTGTTTGTGAAGTTTTGGATTTCAAAAGTATTGAAGAGCAACAGAAACCTCTGACAGATTCCCAAAGGGTAAAGTTTACCAAAGAAATCAAAGGTAAGGGTTCATATATGGAGAGTACAATGCTCTTGGGAAGTGTCACTTTTATCTTTTGTTGGGATTTTGGTCTTATTCTGCTGAATTAGAATGTGAGGCATGTTCTCTATTGTGTTGAGGTTAAAATGTTCTAATTCTGCCAAACTTGACAGGCTCTGCTTATCACTACTTTATGCAAGCTATTATTCATTTATATGTTTTTACAGGGAAGTGGGGGTGGCAGTAGGAATTAATTGCCTTTCCTTGAAGATTAAATGAAATGCATTTCACAGGTTATGAGAGCTATGTACCCAGTCATTTTCTGAATAATCAAGTCTTTTGGGGCAGGCAACTGAGAGATAGAGGACTTTCCAACTTCCTTGACAATGACCTACAAACCAGTCATTTAGGGAGAAAATGTATTTCTATATGAGTTAATAGATTGTAAGTCTTCCCTTTAGAACTAAGTCTCTTCATGGCAATCTTTTGTGGTTGCGGTTCAATTCTTATGATATTAACAATTTGTTTTTGTTTTATGTCTACAAGACAAAGAGTATGAGACATCCATACTGTAGTTAGAGATCAGATAATATAGGCAGACTTTATATCTCCCCTCATTTTTTTCCATTTCTTTTTGTAATAGTTCTTTACTTGATGTTTTCATATTTACGTGGTCATCTGTTGGGCAAAGAGAAGTGAGAAAGAAATTTAAAGTAAGTTATAATATAGAGCATCTTAAGACTGGATAGTAAATTGATATTACTTAGTTTCAGCCTATCATTGAGGGTTTGCCCTATTTTTCACAGTGGAAAAGCAACTCATCCAATCCCTGAAAATATTTTTTGCTTGTTTCTAAAGTCATCACAACTGAATTTCTATTCCAATTTCCATTTTGGTATGAAAGGTGACCATGAGTTCTTGAATGATTTGTGTTTCTAAAGTACAATCTCTAGCAGGTTCTTATGCTGGAAAGTTTTAAGTACAGGCATGCTGATACATGGTGTGTGTATTGCCTGGGGGCCCTTCAAAGTGGCAGATCATATCTCAAACAGAATCTCTGCACTTATAAAGAAAAATGGTTTCTCTCTCTCTCTGCAGAGGGGTCACCACAAAAACATGAATATGCCTTGTAGACTGGGAATAATTTCAAAGGGACCTAGAAGTATGGAATTTTTGTTTTATTAGGTCTAAAGGTAGAGATAACACACTGTGGGCAGATGAAGAGAAAGTACCGGGTGTGTAATGTCACCAGAAGACCAGCAAGTCACCAAACGTAAGACTTATTCCTTTTATCTCTACAGATCTTAAAATGAAAGGTGATTATTATTGCATAGATTTAGGAGTGCTTCTGAAATTAAAAAATTCTGCTTGTTTTTACTCATAGCATACTTTGACCATGCCTAATATTCATCATAGATTCCAAATTTTGGATAATAAATCCATGTGAAACAAAAGACCAATGTATATATGTGTTTATACACATACATGGAAGGAAAATTTCCTAAACCTTATAAAATTAATAAAACATAATAGACACATTAAGACTTTGCTTTAAATGAACTCAACACTTTAGAATTCAGGTGTCAGCAGTCAAAAAAATTTAAGACAGAATAATACATAAAATAAAATTGTTTAATTATGTGCTAAGTCCATGCAATTTTCTCAGGCAGCATAAAGACTCACTACAGTTTGCCTAATCATGTTCATTCTCACTCAGAGTAGCATTAGTGTGAGTCATTACATTGTCCTCCACCAAACATTAGCTCCTGCAACAGCCTTTGTCACAAGCAAGTGGTGTTCATGTTGTAGCAGTGCTCTTTGTTTCATTAACACTAGTTATTAATATTTCCCCAAAGTATAAGAGTAATGATGCAGATTACTCTGACAAGCCTAAGAAAAGTTGTAAAGTGCATAGGTATATTCATATAAGAAATAATCTATTAAATAATGGAGTTCACTATTAAGCACAATTTTCAACTTAGTGAAGGATTTTGGAACATATATTGATCATGTAAAACAAGGTACCCTACTTGCATGTGTTTATTCAGTATAAGTATATAATATTACATATTTATCTCCATTTTCCTTTTTGTCGATTTTATAGATGTAATGAATTTTCTTCATTGGCAAAATGAAAAGGTTATTACTAGTGCCCTTTAATAGCATTAGTGTTGCCATAAAGGCCATACACTCTTATATCAAGCTTTTAGGCTCTGTAGTAAGGTTCATGTTATAATCTGAGTTTTGAATATTGAGTATTTGAGTTTTGAAGTATTGAGGTGTGTGTATGTGTGTGTGTGTGTGTGTGTGTGTGTGTGTTTCCATTGTAAATTTTGCCTTTGATGTTGACCTTAAGCATTTTCTGTCCATCCATTACACAATATTTATGCCAGTATTGGGGAGCTTGTCTTCATTTTGAGACAGCCCAGTTCATTGTTCAAAAGCTCTGATTAAGAATTTCTTCCTTATATTGAACTGACTTACCTCCCTGTAATTTTCACCTATGATTCCTAGTTTGCCTTTAAGTTAAGCAGAATAAATTGTATCTGTATCTTTTAGGTATTTGAAAATACAATGTTTATCATTTTTGGCTAAAAGTTCCTCAACTGATCTTTATATGTGATGACATCTAGGCCCGCACTACTGAGGTAGCTAGGTTGTGTAGTGGGCATCTAGGTGCTATAGTGCATCAAGCCCTGGACCTAGAGTCTGGAAGAATCATCTTCCTAAATTCTAATCTGAGTGTAGACACTTAGTAGTTGTGTAGGACCCTGGGCAAGTCACTTAACCCTGTTTGCCACAGTTTCCTCAACTGTTATATGGATTGGGGAAGGAAATGGCAAACTGCCCCAGTATTTTTGCCAAGAAAACTCCAAGTGGGATAACAGAGTCAGACTCTACTGAGCAACAAAAGATTACATGGTGGTTAATGAGTTGGATTTGAGAGTCAGGAAGGATCTGAGTCTGAAATCTGCCTTTCATACATACATACCAGATTATAACTTTGAGCAAGTCACTTAATCTCTCTCACCCTTAGTTTCCAAATCTATAAAATGGAACTCCTATCTGAATAGCACCTACCTGAAAGGACTATTAATATCAAATGAGATGTGATATTAATATATATATTTCTTTATAAGCTTTAAAGTACTAAATAAATGCTAGCCATTGTTGTTATTGTTATTACTTATTCATTATTATCCTGATTAGTTAACTGGATGATATATGACTTGCTAATGAAGAGCTCAAAATTAGACACAATTCCCAATATTTAGCTTGACCAAGAAACAGTATCATGGGACTATCACCTCTCTCATTCTGGCCATAGGATATGACCTTTCATGTATTCTAAAATCCTATCAAATCTCTTGCCATTATGGGAACATTCTCAAGGTTGAAGAGTGTAGAAATAAAAGATATTCAAGTAGGTCTAGTTCATTTTGTTGTCTTTGAATCTCCAAAAATTAGCACAATGCTTGGTATGTAGTAAATACTTATTGATTAACTTGTTGATTGAAAACTACTGTGGCCTTGGAGCAAGAAGACCTTGTTTTGAATCCCAGTTCTGCCACTCTTAGCTCTGTGACCCAGCACAAGTTGCTGTGATATGGTGGAAGAGCCTTAGTTTTGAATCTACTTACCATTCAGTCAGTCAATCAGCAGGTATTTTGTCCTTGGGCACATGATACAACATCTCTGGGCTTTAGTTTATTCATAAAATGAAGTGTACTGGATAATCTCCAATTCTCTGTCTTTCTCTAAATCTGATTATAAGGTATGATGAATCATTTAGTTTCTGGAAAATCATAATATACTTTGCTACATGCCTCCTAAAGTCACTCTGAAAGACCCTTTTTATAGACTTCTTATATATGCTCCTAAAATAGGATTTGTTTAGCTTTTGTTGTTGAGTCATTCAAACATGTCCAACTTTTCATGACATTGTGGACTAACTATTCATGGGGTCTTCTTGGCAAAGATAGTAGAGTGGCTTACCATTTCCATGTCCAGTTTTATGCAGGCAGGGATTGAGTGACTTGCCCAGGTTCACACAGCTAGTCAGTGTCTGAGGTCAGATCCAAACTCTGGTCTCTTTGGTACCAGGCCCAGTGTTCTATCCACTTTGGCAGCACTGAGCTCAACAATAAGCCTCTATATCCCCTCAGCTCTTACTGGTTCTCTTTTCCTTGTTACCACATTTTAAGCAACATAAGAGTTGAAAGGTACTTTGGTAGCCATTTAGCTCAACTTTTTCATTTTACTGATAAGGAAACTTGAAGGAAGTTAGATTACTTGCTCAGGCCTATGGCTGAAGTCAAAAGTGGGATTTGAACTCAGGTCCTCTGCTTCCAGAGCGAGTATTCTTTGCACTGTGCACCATATCATGCAATGAACCTACTCCAAAAAGACACTACAATCCTTGTTTTTTCTTCACCCTGTTATTCTTTCTTTGATCTAAGATTTCAATGCCAAGAATTTTCTAGTATTCTGGCTGCAATGAATGAATGGTTGAAATAAAAGTAATCTTTACTCAGCAATAGTAACTATTCTACTAAGAAGTAACTTCCAGTGGCACAACTTTGTTACAGCCACACTATAAACAGTGCCTCCCTTCTTGGCTCTTTTTCACTTGTGTCTGAATAGGACACAGTGTTATACCCTTTGCAGTATATTGGATGACGTTTTTTTCCTTTGGCTGGGAAACACTGCACCTCAAATACAGTTGTCTGCTACCATAAAATTCATTGGGATCATGGTTTTTTACCCGAGGCATATTAGATCCTCCTTTCACAGGAACCATCTTAGTTATTTTAATTATTTCTTGTTGTTGGAACTAGAGGTCCTGTATAAAAATATTTCCCCAATAAATGATTTACAAGACTATAAAGTATTTCCTACTAGAAAAATTAATGAAGTTTCCAATGTGGCTTCCTTATGTAGTTCCATCTGCCCTGGATCTCTGTGTGTATATTAGTGATTTCCCTAGCTCATAAGGCCTGAGATCTGTCAGTCTAATCCAAAGGCCTAATTCCAGAATAGTTTGCTTAAGATGTTTTATCCCCATTTGTGACTTCCCAACTCTTTCTTGTCTTAATCTTCCAATCCCTACCTTTTTAAAAAAATTAGAAAGTAGTTCATCAATGCCTAGAACATAGGAGACCCTTAATAAGTTTTTATTGAATTATTGCCTTGAATGTCAGTAAAATATTTTCTCACAAGCCAATTTTAATTCATCCAGGGAATCATGTGTAAGTTTATAACATGAACCTCTATATTCTCTAGATTCCCACTTCAGCAAGAGAGTGGCCAGACTGTTGAATGTACGGTGGCACAGTATTTTAAAGACAGGCATAAGTTGGTTCTACGTTATCCTCACCTTCCATGTTTACAAGTTGGACAGGAGCAAAAGCATACATACCTTCCCCTTGAGGCAAGTAATTTCCCAATTTACTTACACATATTGTTCTCTAGAGTCTACAGCAACTAGTTATTCTTTTAGATATCAAAAAATACAGGTCTTTCCATTTTTTGTTTCAACCTCTGACTTGACTTTGCAGTACATCAAAATCTTTGACCTAAGACACAGTAAATATTGAAAATGAAAAATGGAGTGGGGTTGGGGGGTGTTGACTTGTTTTATGATTTTAGTTGTTCTTTTTCAGGGCTGGGCAGAAACTTCAGATTCCTAGAGTTCCTAGAGCCTTAGGCCTTTGGAGATGATGGTCCAAAGGAAGGATATAAATATTTATTGAGATAGCAACTATTTATTGAGCTTCAATGTACTTTATATTATACCAAATGCCAAGATAAGCTCTAGAAAAGTAGAGAGATTTCAGTGTAAGAGAATTAGACTACAAACCCAGCAGAAATAACATGAAGGAAACTTAGGTGAACTGCTATAAGCAATTTATATATTCCTGGAAAATGAGTCAAAATTTATAGATCGGCTCAGTTTTAAAATGTACTAGGAAAATTATTATAATTTAAATTTCTTAACAACAGACCTGTGGTTTTATATTTATGCACCTCATAGTGCTTCATGAGAATGTTTATTGAGCATAATTAGTTTGTAATAGAATCTCAGTGCTAGAACCACTTTGACACTGTGTTCCCCTTCTCAGAATTATGTTCTAAAATACATAGAACTACAAAGGAAATCAATTCTTCAAAATACAGTAATTAAATCTGGGTTCACAAATTCCAGGTTAAGAGGCCCTAGAATTATACTAACTCACTTATTTTAAAGGTGGACAAATGGGCTCAGAGTTCTAAAGAAATAGATGGAGCCTAGGACTAATCTCATAAAATTCCTAGAATTAAGTAAATTAGTCTCATCCAATTAAGGTATGAATTTGAAGCACCCAACCCCTCTCTATCATCTTCCTGACAGGTGGTCATCTGTTCCCTGCTCGACCTCCTCTGAGAGGAAATTCACTATTTTATATAGTAGCTCATTTAATTTGGGGAAAACGCTGATTGTTAAAATTCTTCCTTATTTTGAAGTTTCTCAAGTTTGATACCCCATACACTCCAGAAATAGACTGAATGCCTGTACTGTTGTTTTGTTTTAATTTTTAAAAAACCTTCATAGGTATGCAACATAGTGGCAGGACAGAGATGTATAAAGAAACTGACTGACAATCAAACTTCTACTATGATTCGGGCAACTGCAAGATCAGCACCTGATCGGCAAGAAGAGATCAGCAAATTGGTGAGTGATTATTTGCTTGCTACATGGGTCCAGAGTAGGGCCCTGTCAACTCTGTCTAGTTATTCAGTCTGCTGCAACAAAACCCTCTGTACAGTTATGCATGGACATGCTCTCAAGAAGAAATTTAAGCCCACATTTGACCCTTTGTTTACTGTTTTCTTTTTAAGATGCGAAGTGCAAGTTTCAATACAGACCCTTATGTTCGTGAGTTTGGCATAATGGTTAAAGATGAAATGACAGATGTCACTGGCCGGGTCTTGCAGCCACCATCAATCCTCTATGGAGGCAGGGTATGTGACAGAACATAACTTGTGCATTATCTGGTCTTATTGGTATTTTAAGTGCATGCTTCAGGGCTCTTGGAGGTTATGATAGCATAGTTTGACCTCTAATATAATTCTGTCTCTCCTAGCAAAGAAATGAATCTGACCACCATCAATGATGACTAGTGTCTTTTCTCATAGTTAAAGTAATGCTTCCAAATTTTTGAGCCAATCCATGAAGTTGGAAATTAGAAATGCCTCTATGGAACATTACCAAGAAAGAAGGGATTTTTCTTTGCAATGTGAATATTAAATTTCAGAAAAGGCTTTTGTGGGAGAGAAAGTTCTGTAGTATATCAGGTTAATTTTGATCCTCTTCCCCAAAATACAAAATTGAAAAGTATCTCGTATTGTCCAATTTGTCCTCTTCCTAGGTAGAAGCGTATTCTTCAGAAGTATAAATGCTTTCATCTTTATTCTTCCAAGAACTCATTTTGTCACTTCAGAATATGGGTTCAAATTATTCCACCAGTATTTAAAAGCTGTGTGAATATGGAAACATCTAAGCCTCAGTTTCCCCATACAGGATAATTCCTATCCTTATAGTGATGTTGTAATGATTGCTATGAAAGTCCTTAATAAAGTGTAAATGATGAGATTTCTGTTTCATTATGCTTAAATATAAGGTTTAGGAACAGTAGTGTTCTCTTGCTCTAATAATTTACTTCACATCCGATACCACTTTAATACTTTAAAATTTTACAAAGCTTTATAAAACCATGTAACTAAGAAAAGCATTGGTGGGGGTCTTTTTTCTTTCTCTTTTACAAACTTCCTCCCACCTTTTCCTTGACAGAATAAAGCAATTGCTACACCTGTCCAGGGGGTTTGGGATATGAGGAATAAGCAGTTCCACACTGGAATTGAAATCAAGGTCTGGGCGATTGCTTGCTTTGCTCCTCAACGGCAGTGTACTGAAGTCCATCTAAAGTAAGTCTCCTTGACAGAACTAAAGTGATGATCACTCATTATTCATGCTCAAGGGATGCAGAGCTAACTTGGTCAATTTTCTCTGTGTGTTTCTTGGTCCTTATCAAGGGTGGTCAGAGGTGAGTCAGAGAAGCACACTAAACCACTTTGTGTAGACTGTGAGGGAAGCCTTTCTTTTAAGGGTTGTTATCACAGAGGGGAGTAGAAAGCATGTGTAGGCCATTTGATTAAGGAGCAATTTTCATTGAAGTCACCAATTTTATATAGTTAGCAGTTAGGTTTGAAATGGGCTTTTTTTCTTTAAGCAACCTGAAGGGTAAATGGAAAATAAGTTATAAATAATTAAGAAGGAAAAAAATACAATTTTATTCCTTAAGCAGAGAATGAGGGTAAAGCGTTGATAGAAAATAAGGGAAAAACAATGAAGACTGAAGCAACAGAGAAAGACATTCTTCTACTATTAGCCAAAATTTTTTATTTCATCTAAATTTGGCCTTATTTCACTTTTATCCTTCTATCAATTGGGCAAGGTCTCTTGTAACCCCACCATGTTCTGACAAAACTATCTATAGGGAAACTAGCACTGGCCACCTGCCTAGATGATCTAGCCCTCCTATGGTGAAACTTCCTAAGGCAAGCTCCCACCTTGATGTCAAACATAAGGGCCACCATCTTATTTGACTCTTTCAGGTACACAGTTTGGCTGCCTTTAATGGCATGTTTTGAAAAGTAGAGTAATTATTTCTTAAGACATTTTATCAACTCAAACTAGCTTCTTATTCATCTACTGACTAGTGATTGTGATAATCAGAATTTTAAAGCACTCTGAAGAAGATAAAAATTTTGTTGTCTAAAATGGTTTTTTAAAATTTTTAATTTAATTAATTAATTTAGAATGTTTTTCCATGGTTACATGATTCATGTTCTTTCCCTTCCCCCCTCCTGTAGTCAATGTGCAATTCATCTGGGTTTTGCAAGTGTCTCAAATGGTTTGCAGCTGAGCAGAATAAATCTAGAAATCCTGACCTACCAACCCTGGTTGAATACCAGTATTCAATAGACTGATATGTATTTCAAAAACTACTTCTGATATTTTCAGAGAAAATTTTTCCTTTAAGACTATGTTCTAGTCCTTAGCTATATCTCAGAAATTCTAGGCTATTCTCATTGTTATTCTCTCTCACATGCTTATTGTTTCTATTTATTCTTTGACACAGTCCCAGACATTTATTCAATATGTAATTAAATCATTTAAGTCTGTACTTCTTGCCTAAATTCATACTACTCTTTAAAGAGTATGTTGAATAGTTCACTTTTTTATATTTTTTCTAAATTTCTTTGACCCTAGCACATGGTCTGTTTTTGTAAAGGTGCCATTTGTTCCTGGAAAATATGTATATTCTTTAATGCTCCTATTCAGAAAACATGTCTTTAGCTCTAAATTCTCCCATAAAAGTTTTTTTGTATTTCATTTAACTTGTGTGTTGAACAGGGATTTTTTAAAAAGACTTTAAAAGTTGTTGTTTTTTTCTACTTGTGCTCATTTTGCTCTGCATCGATTAATAGAAAAACTTCCCAGTGTCCTCTAAAACACTTCCTTTTTATAATTTCGTATAGCACAACAATATCCCACATCACTGGGACTTGAGTCAGAAGCTAAATTTGTTGAGGTTATAAAGTTGAATTTCTAGTTTAGATAGCACTAGACTTTGGGGCCTCTGTGTCCCTTCCCACTCTGTGAGTATGTAATATGATAATTAGGCAGATCAAAGAGTGAGATAATAATTTTTTTTAAGTTAGATAATATAATTTACAAAGTTATTTTTAATCCCTGGGTTGGTCAAAACTTAAGTACCCTCAAGTGGATACTGTTTAGGGTGGATGCTTCCGTCTTCTCAAACTACTGTCCCAGCTAGGTCTTTCTAAAAAGAAATTGCTTGGTGTTTAATGAAACGTGAAAGGAAATACCTTTGATTTTAAAACTATATATCATCATTTTGATCTAGTTTTTAAGTATTATTCTTCTCCTTTAGGTCCTTCACAGAACAACTCAGAAAGATTTCAAGAGACGCAGGAATGCCAATCCAGGGTCAACCATGTTTCTGCAAATATGCCCAAGGAGCTGATAGTGTTGAGCCTATGTTCAGGCACTTAAAGAACACATATGCTGGGCTGCAGCTAGTAGTGGTCATTCTGCCTGGAAAAACCCCTGTTTATGGTGAGTATTTAGGGATCATCCACCCTTGCCTTTCAAAAATATTTTACCTGTTTTAACTATCCTCTAAAGCAGTGGTTCCCAAACTTTTTTGGCCTACTGCTCCCTTTCCAGAAAAAAAAAGTTACTTAGTACCCCCTGTCACATACTATCACCGCCCCCTTAAAGTTATTCACCACCCCCAAATGCACTTGTGGCCATCACCGCTCTCCTGGATTGCTGCAGCACCCACCAGGGGGCAGTGGCGCCCACTTTGGGAATCACTGCTTTAAAGCAATAACTTGTTGCTATGTATTTCTAAAGGGACGTGGTGTTGGTTAAAGGAAAAGGTCATAAAATCATTCAATTTCAAATCCTATGATAATATACGTTAATATGGGGTAAGAGAGGATTAATAAAGTGAATATGCATTTTTTTTTAAATTAAGAACCCAATAAACGCAAAATAAACACAAAAGATGTAATCTTGAAAATTAAAGGAAATAAAAATTTGGCAACCAAAAACAATACAAATGATAAACAACTAAAAGCTTTGACTAAAGACTGGAAGTCTTTCAAGACTAACAAAATTGATAAAACTTTAGCCAACATGATTAAAAAGAAGACAGCAGGAAATCACATCAATAAAATAAATAAGCCTGGTAAAATCACAAACTAGAAAACATAAAAAAAAAATTTATCAGAGCCTATGACTGAGAACACATTAACTTTAAAAGCATAAAATTCCCAAACTAACACTATCAAATAAAGATCAAAAAAAGCATAAAAGAGCATTAACTTTAAAAGTATAAAATTCCCAAACTAACACTATCAAATAAAGATCTTCAATATAATTATGTCTTAGAAAAGGAATGCACTCAATAGAAAAGAATTAGCAAAAGAAAAACTCCGAGTTTTGTTGAATTTACTGGATAATTTTTAACAAACTTTTGAAAAGAAAAGTTAATAATCATAATACTTTTCAATTATATTGTAAAAATTGTTAGTGTGAAGAAAGAAGAGAGTTGTCCCTCTCTGGTAAATGAGCCTTAGGAAAGCCAAGTATTTTTGTTTCAGGACACTTGTATAAAAAGCCTAGTAAAGAACAAGTCCGAGGGAGAAGAATCTGATAATAATAGTTAACATTTAGATAAGGTGTTAAGATTTACAAAGCTCTTTCTTGGTAACAACCTACTGCTAGCAGGACAAAAGCTACCATACCTAGCATGTGTCAGAGAGAGAACTTATATGTAGGTCTTCTAACTCTTACATCATTCTTTCACTCTACCTCTCAATTCTAAAAGGTTCTCTGACCCAGTATAACAAGGCCAAAGCAAAATAGTATAGATCTAAGTTTGAGTTCTGACTCTGCTGCCAAGGCCATTGTGACCTTAAAAGATTGCTTCTCTGTGATCCTCAGTTGCTTCTATAAAATGGGAAGGGAAGGAGTTGACCTCTAATATGCATTTTTAACTTGGAATTTATGAACTTAAAAAAAAAATTTTTATAACTATTTCAATATAATTGACTTGGTAATGCTTAAGTGTTTTATTTTTCTATTTAAAGATACAATTCTAGAGCAGATTGCCATAGGCTTTACCATATTCATTGCTCAGGGGTCTTACGGAACCATGACATAAAACATTTTAAAAACCTCTCAACTAGATGATACATATCTAGGCCCATTCTGCTTCTAATATGCTCTTGGTATAGAATGTGCAGCATTAGGTTTAGGTTGGTATCATCTGAAGACTTTCTAACCATAAAGGATGAGTTTTTAGAGGGTTATCCCTAACTAAAAGCTTTCATACAGAGGATGGTATCTACTTGTAGGATAAGCCCTTTTAAAAATTTTTTAATGTTATTTTAAAAAATTATATTTTCCCAATTCCAGGTAGTAACAATTTTTAACATGTTTTTCAAAATTATAAGATCCAAATTGCCTCCTTTCCTTCCTCATCCTTTTGCATATTTCTTCAGCTGACTTCTTATTCAGGTATAAGTTTGATTGGATAGCCTCTGAGAGATTCTGTGATTCTTAGATTCAATAGGAGAACATTTCCCATAAAGTTTAGTCACATGCAGCAGAATCCCCCATCTCACTCTGGGTATAGTCCTAAACTAGGTGACTTGATTCAGGCACAAAAGTATTTGCCATTATTTTATTTGGGCATCAAATAAGAGCCACTCCAAGAAGTAGTGTTAGTTCCAGCTGTCATTTAATTTGAGCTCTATATTCTCTTAGCCTTGCTTCACTCTCCCTTTTTTAAATGAGAATTGGTAGAAAGGTGATATGAAAAGAGATGAAGGCTAGGACTCAGAAGACATGTATTTACTATATTTGTTCTGTCATTGACCAGCTGTGTTAACTTCCTTGTTTCTCAGTTTTCTGATCTATAAAATTGGTATAATAATCACATACTCCCTTCCTCACAGTGTTGTTCTGAGGAGAAAATGAGAGTAATGTATGTGAGAGCATTACATAAACGTAAACTTTAATTATCATGGTTGTGCTGAAGGAGACTGGGAATTGAGCAGCAGGTAAATGAATTCCTTTAGGGCAAGAAGCAAATATGTCTTATTTAGGCTGTCTTTGCTATTTGTCTGCCATCATCCTCAAAGAACTTGTTTGCCAGATGTTTCATGGGGAAAGGCAGAAGTCGTTTACAGGAGAATGAATGGTACATATATAGCTCTTTTTAAGTCTTGACTAATGCTTTGTTTTCATGCTCTTATTTCAAGAGTGATGTTATTTTTTTCTTGGTATTTAAGCATTTGATTGTAATTAGGCTTCAAGTGTAGAAAATAAAACCAGTATTAGTTTTGACTAACCTTTATATCTATATCTTTTCTATCTATCTGTATTAATAATGCAATGATAGAGTTGGGTTGCAGTTGTTAAATGGAGTAGAAAGACACCCCCCATTTAAATCAGGCAATCTGGATTTACCTTGAATCCCAGCCCTGCCTTTTGTCAGTCCTACAACTTTAACCAGTTTACTTCCTCTGGGCCTCAGTTTACTTATCTGTAAAATGAGCATGGTAGATTTAGCATTAATTAGAAGTCTCTTCCAGTACTAAGTGTCTGAGTCTACTTTATATTTATTGTAGATAAAACTAATGAAGTGATTTGAAGAGATAACTAGTAGTGCGCACTTTTTCCTTTAACAGCGGAAGTGAAACGTGTTGGGGATACTGTTCTTGGCATGGCCACACAGTGTGTTCAGATGAAAAATGTGCAGAGAACCACACCACAGACCCTGTCGAATCTTTGCTTAAAGATCAATGTCAAGCTAGGAGGAGTAAACAACATCTTACTGCCCCAGGGAAGGTAAGCTAAATTTTTTAAAATGTCATTTGCATGAATATCCTCATTTCTCTTGATGTGGACAAGGCTCTAGTAGCAATAGAATGCAAGCTCTAGTAATTCCTACTTGCCAGTTAGAAAACCTTCAAGGACTTTGAATTTTATTAGTACCATTGGCTATTCTGTGGGGATTATTTTTGGCCATATCCTTTCTCAAAGACTGTCCTCTAGAATGCTGAAGGGCTTCTACACTATGTCATAGGTAGTTGAGCTTGGGTGAGGGTTGACTCTTGAAGAATGTGTCATGTCTTACCCAAATTTTGCATTTTTCCCAATGTTAAGCACAGTGTTCTATATATATGTTATGTATAAACATAGTGCTTAGTAAATGTTAATTTTGTGATCCTGTATGTTTTTAGTCATGCTTTAGTGTTTCCTAGAATGTTATTTCAAGATTGTAGGTAGGTTGGTAGAATTGATGGTAGGTAGAGACAGGAAGGTAAAATTAGAACAAAAGGTTAAAATAATAGCTTGAAATTAATCATAGAATTTTATGGATCTAGTCCAACCCATTCCCAGAAAGAATCTCCTCAGTATAATATATTCTACAAAAAGACATTCAGCCTTTCCTTCAAGATCTCAAGGAGGAAGGACTTGACTCTTCTAAAGCATCCAATTCTTCACTTTTACCTGACTATAATCATTAGGAATTTTTTTTTCTAAAATCTCACATAAATTTTTATCTTGGTAACTTCTACGAACCATTGCTTCTTGTTCTACTGGAACCCAACCAAAGAAGTCTGATGTCTCTTCCACAGACCTTCATATACTTGAAGACAACTCTTGTGTTTCCCAGAGTTTGCTCATCTCTGGGCTGAACATACCTTTTTCAGCTTCTGTTGATCTTAATGTCATTCTTAAATGGTATTGCCTAGAATTGGACAGAGTACTCTAAATATGGACTTGCCTAGGTAGGGTACAAAGCTGTCATTTCTTATTCCTCGAAGCTGTTGTTTTCTTAATGGATTCCAAAATCCAATTAGCTATTTTTGCTAACCCATCATTTTGTTAATTCACGTTGAACTCTCTGTCCACTAACATCCCTACATCTCTTTCAAACTACTGTCTCATCAGGTTTTTCTGAAATCATTCCCTTTATCATTAACTCTAGCACAATTTCCATCATATTCATGTGCCATAACTTTTTTAGTCATTCCCCAATTGATAGGCACCCCCTCAGTTTCCAGTTGTTTGCTACCACAAAAAGAGCTGCTCTGATAATTATTTTTGTGTATTTGGAGCTTTTTACTTTGGAGTATAGTCCTTGGGATATAGACCTAGTAGAGGTATTGCTGGGTCATCAGGTATATACAATTTTGTAATATTTTCAGCATCATTCTGAATTGTTCTCTAGAATATCGGTCCAGTTAACAACTCCATCAACAATACGTTAGCATATCTGTTTTTCCATTCCCCTCTAGCATTTATTTTCCTTTTCTGTCATCTCAGATGTTTTTTCTAAAATCTAGGTAAATGGTATCTACTGAATTACTCTCCTTTAATTGAGTAATCCTATTAAAAATATATAGTTTGGCTTGACCTATTCTTTTTTTTTTTTTAAACCCTTGTACTTCGGTGTATTGTCTCATAGGTGGAAGATTGGTAAGGGTGGCAATGGGGGTCAAGCGACTTGCCCAGGGTCACACAGCTGGGAAGTGGCTAAGGCCGGGTTTGAACCTAGGACCTCCTGTCTCTAGGCCTGACTCTTACTCCACTGAGCTACCCAGCTGCCCCCGGCTTGACCTATTCTTGATGAAACCATGTTCTTTATTAACACTGCTTCCTTTTGTGAGAAATATCCACTCATCATCTCTTTCTTAATCTAATCTCTAAATTTTCTGGAAACTGAATTCAAGCTCACTGGGATATAGATAAAAGGCTCTGCTCTCTTTCTTTGAAAATCATATCTTATGTTTCAGAATTCAAGGACTGATGAGGTGTCTTGAAGGGTGATCAGATGCTATTTTTATTATTATAAATAATGACTGTATTACATAAAAATATTGCTATTTTCTTACATATCTGGTGTAGCAGTTGTTTTCTATTTATTTTTTTGGTCATTTCCAATTCAAAGGCAATTATCCTTGCCATGGAAGAAGAGCAAAAATAACTTAAATAGGGCTTCCTTTTCTCTGTTGTCAGTTATCACATAATCAACCCTAGGAAATGTTTCTCCTTTGAATTGTCTCTTTTTCTTATTATAGACTTTTTTTCATTTTTTCATTTGTATTTTTTATTTTAGTAACATTTTTCCACATAAGCTCTCTGAAGTTATATTGATACATATTGTTGTTTTCTCTTCTCCCCTCCCCTTCCCAGAGTTGACAATCAATTCAATCTGGGCTATACATGCATTACCACACAAAACACATTTTCACATTATTCACTTCTGTAAATGAATAATCTTATAAAACCAAAACTCCAAAACATACATCCAAATAAACAAGTGATAAATCATGTTTTCATCTGCACAGTTCTTTCTCTGGAAGTGGATAGCATTTTTTTAAATAAATCCCTCAGAATTGCCCTGGATTATTGTATCATCACCTACCTCAAGTTAACCTGACCTTAGTCTTCCTGATACTGTTTTTACAGTACTATGGTACATTGTTTTTGACCAGTGGCCTTGATCTTATACTTGTTACCTAACTTAACTTTCAACTTTATCTTTAAAAAATATAATTTGGCTAATGAATTCCCTATATCACCACCATTTCAAGCAGCTCAAGTTTTCTTCTTTTTGCATTTATTTTATTTTTGTCTTCAAAATTTCATTCTTGAGTTTTCTATCCATTGTAGATTAAATTTTCCTGTGGAATTTTAGTCTCTCGGTTAATTTCTACTCTAGAATTTTAGTTTATGAAGGTCTAGACCAGTGATGGCAAATATTTGACATGTGTGTCAGCACTGACATGTGTGGTCATTTTTGATGACACATGGCTGCATACAGAGAAGTATGGGGTTGCATGCCGAGGATAAAACATTTGCTGTAGTGTAGTGTAGACACTCTGTGCACTATAGATGACAATTCTACCTATATTAGTTTACCTATTTTGGTTTATTAAATACTTTGTATATTGTATATTATTTTATTATATATTACAGTTATACATTTTTGATATTTAAACTATAAATATCATGAAATTATGATTCTTTTCTCAAAGTGACATACCACCCGAGTTATGCTTGATTTTTTTGGTGAATTTTGACATACCAAGTTCAAAAGGTTGCCCATCACTGGTCTAGACACTTACACTTCCTCTGAACCTTTTAAAACCTTCCTTAACAAAATCTGGGGTTTTTCTTTCTCACTCTGTCATAAATCCTGGGAGATGATGCTTGCTGGTCCACAGAAGAACTTCATAAATACTTATTCATTGATTGCTTCCCAATTATCATTCATTTGTACTCCAGCAGTGTCTCCTTGTAAGTGGGGATGAAATCCACCATAGAACTTCTTATTATCATTATTTCCTTCACCTTTTTTGAAGGATGAAATTTTTTTTTATAATAAAACTCTTGCCTTCCATTTTAGAATTAATGTAGTATATTGGGCAGAAGAGGGTAAGGGTTAAGCAATGGGGATTAAATTGCTTGCCCATGGTCACACAGCTAAGAAATAACTGAGGCCAGATTTGAACACTAGGACTTCCCATCTCTAGGCCTGGCTCTCAAACCCCTGAGCCACCTAGCTGTCAGTGGGCAGCTTGGTGACTCAGTGGATAGAGAGCCTGACCTGGAATCAGAAAGACTCATCTTGCTAAGTTCAAATCTAGTCTCAGACACTTAGCTGCATGAGTTCTGGCAAGTCATTTAACCCTGTTTGCTTCAGTTTTCTCATCTGGAAAATGAATTGGAGAAGTAAATGGCAGACCACTACAGTATCTTTGCAAAAACATCCCAAAAGAGGTCATAAAGAGTCAGACATGACTGAATAACAACAAAGTGTATGTTATCACTCTAAATCTCTTCTTCCTATGTTATATCTATTTTCTCATTCCTCAATTTCCTCCCAGGAGTATTAACTTCTTCATATACAATGATACCCTAAACGGGACCCTTTTTGCCAAACTTGTTTGTTTCTAATAAAGTACATCCATTAAGAACCTTATTTTACTAATGAGATTCTTCTTGCCAAGCCTCAGTGATTAACCATGAGATCAAATTTGCCTCCTTGTTCCTTTTGTTTATTGCCTAAACTTTCGGCATTTCTTTATAGACATAAAGTGGCCGTGGATTTTACTACTGGTTCCTGTCTTTGCTTTTATCTCTCTCTTTTTTTAAACATTTATTAATATTTATTTTTTAGAAAAGTTAACATGGTTACATAATTCATGCTCTTACTTTCCCCTTCACCCCCTGAGCTCCCCACCCCCACCCCCCTATGGCTGATGCGCATTTCCACTGGTTTTAACATGTGTCATTGATCAAGACCTATTTCCAAATTGTTGATATGGTGTGGTAGTTTCGGGTCTACATCCCCAACCATGTTTGCATCAACCCATGTATTCATGGGTTGTTTTTCTTCTGTGTTTCCTCTCCTGCAGTTCTTTCTTTGAATGTGGCTAGTTTTCTTTCTCATAAGTCCCTCAGAATTGTCCTGGATCATTGCATGCTAGTACAGAAGTCCATTACATTCTATTTTATCACAGTGTATCAGTCTCTGTGTACAATGTTCTTCTGGCTCTGCTCCTTTCACTCTGCATCAATTCCTGGAGGTCTTTCCAGTTCACATGGAATTCCTCCAGTCTATTATTCCTTTGAGCACGTATTCCATCATCAGCATATACCACAATTTGTTCAGCCATTCCCCAATTGAAGGATATACCCTCATTTTCCAGTTTTTTGCCACCACAAAAAGCGCGGCTATAAATATTTTTGTACAAGTCTGTTTCTCTGTGATTTCTTTGGGATACAAACCCAACAATGGTATGGCCGGATCAAAGGGCAGGCATTCTTTTATAGCCCTTTGAGCATAGCTTTTATCTCTTTTGAGTAGGTGTTTCAGTTGCTATTCTTCCATTGTAGCTACTCTAGGTAGAAGTAGTCCCTTCCTCCTTCATTTTGTAGCTTGAAATGCTTTTGGTTAAATATGGAAAATCCGGGCAAAAACATTCATACCACTGATTATTAGGTGTAAACTTTGAGCTGCCATGAACCTCATTCTCAGATACCACCCTCTAAGCCAATTGTTCACTTCTCAAATCAGTTTTTCTCTTCTCTATCCTTAGCTTTCAGTGGCCAGTTGTAAGGAAGACATTCTAATTATGTAAAAATGCTTAGAGATTATCAGAGTCCACTTTCCTCAAGTGAGAATTGCCTGTATTTGTAAAGCATTTAAGCTTAGTGCCTGACACGTAGTAGATATTATGTGATATTAGTTATCATTATTATCCTTACTATGATTATTGAGCAAGATATAATAGCAATACATTTTGATAACTCTTGGGAGGTTCTCTATTATTATATCTTGAATGCATACCCTGGAAAGACAACAGACTTCTTTTGATATTTGATAGGCAAATAGCTGTCTTCCTTTTGTAATTCCTTTAAGAAGGAATCATCCACTGTCTCTCTTTGCTTCTTCCTCTGATCTGTGGCTTCTATGATTTTAATTATATTTTATTATTCTTTGAATGACAAGCTGCCTTTTTTTCTCAGATAATTTTCTCTTCTTCAGGAAGAACCTCAAATCTTTTGTTCAACTTTTAGTCATAGTTATCCTTTTCCCTTCCTTCTCTATTTAACAGGCTTAACCCTCTTACAAGGGCCAAATTATTGATGTAAAATATTCTCCTGGTTCTACCCATTTCACTTTCATTAGTTCATAAAAGCCTTTGCAGGTTCCAAAACCATTCCATTTCTCATAGCAAAATAGTATTCCATCACAATAATATATCACAACTTGTTTAGCCTTAAGTAATGAGCATCTCCACAATTTCCAACATTTTGCCACCACAAAGTGGATTGGTGGGTGAAGTGTATTATAATTGTGGAGTGGTAATGACAAATGAGTGGAAGTTAAGTAGTCTTCTAGGTAATTAAAAGATGATACAGGTAGTAAATGTCTTAATGAGGCACTTATGGGTAATATATTTTGGTTAGAGTTAGTTCCAAATTGTTAACATATAGTTAAAAAAAAAATCAAGGCTGAAAATTTCAAGCAGAATGGAGAGCAAGGAGAATTTGAATTATATTAGGTATGTAAAAAATAACATTCCTGCTATTTCCAAGTCACTACAATCTACATTCCAAATAGATGGAGGCAGTTTCTTCTTAGAAGCTCAAGAGAAGGGACTCTATATCTCTCCACAATCTAGGTTGTTAGGGACAATAAAATATTCCTTAAGGAAATGGAAGGGATCCCTTCTACAGGGTAGAAGAGGGACCTGAGGTAGAGAAAATTTGGCATCTCCACAATTTCCAACATTTTGCCACCACAAAGTGAGCTATTATAAATATTTTTGTTCACATGGGTCTTTTTTCTTTACTCTCTTTGGGTTACCAACCTGGTAATAGTATTGTTGGATCACAATGTATGCATGGTTTAAAGCTCTTTGGGAAGAGTTCTGAGTTATTTTCTAGAATAGCTGGGCCATTTCACAATTCCATCAGTGTATAAATGTATAGAATTTTCCACAGTCCCTCTAGCATTTGTCATTTTCCTTTTCTATTTTAGCCAATCTGATGAGTATAGGATGGTATTTCAGAGTTTTAAAATTTGTGTTTCTCTGATTACTGCTACTTTATTTTCTAAAGGAGGAAACCAAAGCCCCAAGTTGGATACTGATTTCCTCAAGATCACACAGGTTCAGACTATGTAGTTCAAAAACAGGGACCCAATATTTGGACTCCCAGTCCATTGTTCTGTTTATTTTATTTTGTTTTGTTTTACATTTAAACATCCCTTATACCTCCACCTCTCTTCACAAAAAGAAAAACCTTGTAATAAATATGCAGTGAAGCAAAACAAATTCCCACACTGACCATGTCCAAAAATATATGTCTCATTTCGAATCTGGAGTCTTATCGTCTTTGTCAGGAAGTGGGTAGCGACATTTAAGTGCCTAATATGTGCATCATCTTGACATTACAGAGGTAAAAATGAAATAGTACCTGCTTCCAAGGGTTTAACTAAGGGATGAGGTAGGGAATAATACTAATTTATGTGTATCACTTAATGTCAAAGTCAACAGTGTAAAATCCATGCCATTTTTCATAAGGAATATCTCAATGTGTTACTGTAGCTTACATTTTAAGTGACTTAAATCTTACAAAGTATTTCACAAAAGTAGTTCCTAAAATGAAAATACTTAAATGATAAAAATTGATGAATCTTTGTAAGCACATTGGCTCCTAGTAATTCATCTGGAAGGATCTAGCTTTTCCAAATGTATGTTACCCGTTTGCAATCAAGCCTGTACTAGGGGGACAGCTGGGTAGCTCAGTGGATTGAGAGCCAGTCCTGGAGACAGGAGGTCCTAGATTCAAATCTGGCCTTAGATGCTTCCTAGCTATGTGACCCTGGATAAGTCACTTAATCCCCATTGCCTAGCCCTTACCACTCTTCTGCCTTGGAACTAATACATAGTATTAATTCTAAGGTGGAAGGTAAGGGCCACTAAAAACAAATAGATAGATAGATAGATAGATAGATAGATAGATAGATAGATAGATAGATAGATAGATAGATAGATAGATAGATAGATAGATAAAAGACAGTACTACATTTCCTTTTGCAGTATATGTGGGTAGTATAATGGGAAGAGCCCTTATTGGCTTTAGAATTATAAGACCTTCTGACAATGGCTTTTTAGTTCCTTTCTACTAAGAGAGATTTGTACTGACAAGAGTCTTTTAAATCTTTTCTGTCCTATGTGCCTCCAATCAGGATGGAGAAAATTAATGGAATTAAAGTACTTGAGGGCTTGTTAAATGCTCCAGAAAAGAAATGGGATTCACTTCATAATATCAGTTAATCTTCCAGAGCTGCTAGGAGAACCTAGTTTCTTTTCTATTAAATTTAGGCAACTGAAAAATAATCAAGATATTGATGGAAGAGCACATTTTAAAAAAAATATTTCTCTCATCTCCTTTCTCCTCTATTCTTCCCTCCCTTATGTATATGCATCTTTTTCTCTGACTTCTTTTCTCCCATATGTGTGGGTATGTTTCTCTGTCTTCTATTTATTTTTTTCTGTCTTCTCTCATATATATAAAACTCATGCATACACAGAGGAAAATAATTTCAATTTTCATATTTACTATTCTAGCCAAAACTCAGAGCCACTTTCCACCCCTGAAAAATCTGGCTTTTGGTTGCATTCATAGGTTCCTTTCCAAGATGGTTTCAAATTAATACATGGAGTTTATTAAATACAAAAACCTCTATGATGGCTCTTCTTTTGAATTAATCTGCTGACTGAATCTGCAGTCATCACTCTACTTCCAAACTGAGCCAGCTTCCTGTCTTACCCAGATAAGCAGTTTTTACTTGACTGAGTTTCAGCTGAACCAAGAGCAGTTGTCAGGACACATGATTAATGTGTAGGAAACGTGTTGCATAGACATGGAACTCATTTTCCCTTCTCCATTTGATGTTGTGCATAATATCATCATTTTGAATGAATCAATTGCTTTCTCAAACTTGGAAGGGTCTATAATTTATGAAATTAATAAAAGAAAGAAAATTTTTTTGTTTTTATATACCGTGTATAAATTTTTTTTAAATGACTGTCATGAGAGTGATGAACAATGAGGTCTGGAAATATTACCTTCTGAATGGGTTCTGTAGATTTTATGTGTTGCCAGAGTCATATAACTTTGGAAAACTTGGTGAAATAATTATCTATGATGCATTATTGCATTCTCTATTGGAGCCATGAAAAACCTTTCTCATTACCAATCTTTAAGGCAAACATTCTTGACCTGGCATGTGTTAACTTAAAAAAATGTGATAGCCTTTTTAATCCTAGTTGTCTTATTTTATGTATTTAAAAGCATTCTAAGAAGATATCCTTAGACTTTATAAGACAGCCAAAGAGAGAGATTCATGACACAAAAAAGGTTAAGAAATCTTTGCTAGGAGATCATCAGGGAACTCAGCTTAAATGAACAATCAGTACTAAGGAAATAACAAAGTTCTTTAGTGAAAGGAATGACTCAGATTCCTCATACTGCCATAGCTGTTAGGGAAAGCTTTGACATTGTTGCTTAGATACATTATTTCCTGGAGTTTAGTACAGGTATTAGCAATAAATAGTACTGGTACATTTTAATTAACATAGATTGGGCTTTACTTTCTGCCATCCAACTATCTGAAATTCTGTTTTTTTGTGTGTGTGATCTGAAATTTTTATTTAATTATTTAATTTAGATTATTTTCCGGTGGTTACATGATTCATGTTCTTTCCTTCCCCTCCTCCCACCCCCCTCCCATGGGCAACAAGTAATTCCACTGGGTTTTATATGTGTCATTGATATCTGAAATTCTTTTAAAGATTTTTTTAAAATTTACCCTTAAATATTAAGTAGTAAAACTGCCCTAACCATCATTCCATAGTACCTTATCAGTTCAATTTTAATGATCACCCTGGGTATTCAGCTATTGTTTTTGGCCTGTTTGTTAGATTGGAACAATCATAATATTATCTTATCATAATAAGTTAATTTTCTTTAGTGTTTTAAGGTTTTATAAAATCACTTTCCCCATAGTGATCTCACAAGTGTAGTCATTATCCTCATCAGGGAGACCATTGAGTTTTAGAGGTTAAATTATTTGCCCAGATTAACCTAACTAGTTATATTTGAGTCTGGATTGGAACCCAGATCTTATAACAACAAATCTAGCTCTCTTATCATCATATTATATTTTTTTTCCTAAATACAATTTCTATGTGTCTTTCTTTTAATGGTGCATGAATTCCTTTTGGTTTGTATATCATAATTTCTCAATATTTCATCCTTTTCCCAATGACCCTTCTATTGGTCAGAGAAGAACAGTTTCATAGGAGGAAAGGGAACAAACATTTATTTATTACCTGCTATGTGCCAGATATTGTGTTAAGCCCTTTACAGATGTAATCTTAAAAGTTGATCAATAAAGCAGCAGATTCTGTTTCCATAGTTCCCTTATCTATGCTAAAAGTGGGGAATTGTGTTATATTGTCTGTTCTTTGGAAGAAAGGTGGTCATTATAATTAACCAGAATTCAGTGTTGTTTTCATTTATATTATTAGTTATTTTTTTATTGTCTTGGTTCTACATTCTTTGCATCACTTCATACAAGCCTTACTGTGTTTCATTGAGGATAGTCTTGAAGAATAATTTTTTCACTGACACATGAAAGATAGTCCCCAGTTCCTGAAAGGGTAGTCATTAAGTGTTATGTTTATTGAATTAAGCTTTGACAGAGACACGGCTTCATATGTGGCCAAAGACTATGCTAGGTCCCTGGTTTGGATGTAGACGGAGATCACAAGAACTTTTGAGATTGGGTCAGACTGTGGTCTGATGGAAAGAACAATAAACTAACTGCTGGTCAAAGACCTAACTAATGTCAAGGTTACCTTCCACTTTTGCTGTGCGTGATCTTTAGGCAAATCACTTTTCTTCAAAAGAACTCTTCTGAACCCAGCTTCCTGTTCTTTTAAATAGGGAGAACCACTTGCAGTCTCTACCATCTAGGCATGTTGTGATAATCAAACAAGGTAGCATACATAAAGCACTTGGCACCTATAAATAAGGTGGTGGTTCACGGATTATGCCCTTTGTAAACTAGACATTCTATGTCTTGCTTTCATCAAGAAAAGGGAGTGGTCTATTGATCACCAGCTGGCCCAGGGATTTCCTCAGAAGTTTCAAGTATCCCAAACACCAGATAAGTTCCCGGTATTGCAGCAGAATGAACACTAAAGTTGCACTTGGTATTTCCTTAGTGGGAATTCTTAACCTTCAGGCATCTTTCTGCATGCATTTTGTAGATAGAAGTTATGATGATCCGGAGAAAGTACTCTTCCGTGTACCACTATGTAGTGGGTATGGTCAGACAATTAACATGTATTTTAGGGTTTATTTTAATGGCATCACATTCTTTTTCATTAGACCTCCAGTATTTCAACAGCCTGTCATCTTTCTGGGTGCAGATGTCACTCACCCCCCAGCAGGAGATGGAAAAAAGCCTTCTATTGCTGCAGTAAGTCCCCTTATATTTTCTCTTTCTCTCCACTTCTCAGTTGGAAAGACGACTTCTTAAATCATCCTACTAGTTTTATTATGTCTATTGCATTATTTTCTGTAATCTTGCAGTTATGCATATGTTATGCCCTATTGATCTGAATACTTATTGCATGTTTTCATCTAATCTGAATTTAAAACTCACTTGGAAGCCATAATCACACAAAATTTTGAAAGGTCAGAAAAAAAATAGAAACATCAACTATGATAAGAAAATTTTACTTTAATTAAAAAATAATTTTCAAAAAATTTTAACTCCCTGTAAATATATAGTTTTCTATAACTAGCAGTAAATATATGTATATATTTTGTTTTCTTTTCAGAAAGAGCACATTTTAATGATATGGCCACTATTTAGGTCAAAGTAGTTTTTGCATTTTGGTGATTTCTTTGTAGCAAGGAGTGAGATATATTTATTCATTAAGTGGATCATTATAAAATTATCAAAGTATCAAAAATTTCTTAGTAGTGACCAACAGGATATAGATCTGTCAGTGGATTGGCCTAGGTAGGTCTTAAAGGCCTTTTTGATACCCAGATTCTCTGACTTTTGTAATTTTGCTGGTTAAGAATCTCAATCTGTTACCTAGAAATTGACTTCTTTACGAATTCAGATTCAGACAGTAATTATCAAACTACATGGCCACTATCTGCTTCTATTGTTTTAAGTTATTGCTATTAGTCTTATAGCAATGAAACATTTAAATGACATTTGTCAGGATGAGCCTTTTAACTTTTCAGGTGGTCTCTATAATGAATTTCAGAAGTTTATCCAAAGGAAGGTCATTCACTTTATAATGTCAGTGATGCTGCCAGAAGAAACTATATATCTTTATCTTATACATAGGCAAGAATTTTCAAGTCTCAGGGAAAAATACTAATGACAAGAGAGGCACAGATTATACTTATATCAGTGCTGACCACTGAGGCAAAGGATGCAGAAGAGAAACTGAATTGAGAAATAAACACTTGGCTAAGAATATGGTATGCAGTTAGGTGGCACAGTGGATAGAAAACTGGATCTGGAGTCAGGAAGGTCTGAGTTCATATTTAATTTCAAACACTTAGTAGTTATCTGGGCAAGTCATTTAATTCTATTTGCCTTAGTTTCCTCATCTATCAAATGAGCTAGAGAAGGAAATGGCAATCCACTCAAGTATTTTTGCCAAGAAAACCCCAAATGGGATCATGAAGAGCCAAAAGTCATACACAACTGAAAAATAGCAAGATGAAGCCTAGAAACAGATAAGTAACTTGACCAAAGGTCAGCCATTACATTTTGCAGGCAGAATCAAGACTAGAACTCAAGTCTTAGGATAATGTTGTTTTCACTACACAATTATTTATTTTACTGAACCCTCAGTTGTGTTTTTTTTTTTAATAGACAGAAATTTTGAGAATACTTGACTATGAAGTTTTTCTTGATTATTATTTTTGAGTCAATAATTACCGAAGTCCAGATTTTTGATAATGTGGGTAATTATATATTTTTAACCCTCTTTTCTAATTCAAAGTTGCAAGAAATAGGTTTTTTAAATCTAGTGGCATTGTATTCATCCAAACATGAGCACTATGAGCCTCAAAGTCTTTTTTTTGAACCTTGACTAATGGTTTTTTAACAGGTGCTAATGAGTTAACATTAGCAGTTTTTTTTTTCAAGTTTGAATTCAGAAAACCTCATGAATAGTCCTGTAGATTCTCTCATTATCACCTGGAAATAAGGAAGGGGAAACAATGAACTCAAACTGATTTGGGAAGATTTTCCAAAAAGATGTAGTAATTAAGGTCCTAATTTTGTTGGGGAAGTTTTTTTTCTAAAAAGAAAAAAGTATTTCTAGGAGTTGGTCTATTTTTATTATATTTGTTGGTTAGGTCTCCATGATATAATAATATTTTCTTTTTCCTGAATAGCTCTCAAAAATTAAAAAAATAGAAAGATAGCATATGAACTTTAGAATCAGGAAGACCTAGTTTCAAGTCTTGCCTCTGTCATATGGCATCGACTTTTTTTTTTTTAACTTCTAAATTTTAATTTTTTAGAAAAATTTTCCATGGTTCCATGATTCATGTTCTTTCCCTCCCCTCCACCCCACTCCCCCCACCCCCCAAGATATGGCATCAACTTTAGACCTAGATAGTTGATTGTGCTTGTCAGTGCCACTTGGAAATATAACATAACTTTTCTACCCCGAATTACCAAAGAGTTGCTAATCTCCATCATTAGGGAGATTTTACACCCTAAGAATTCTATACACTTATGATATCACACACCTGTCTCAGCTCTCCTATCCTCACCCCCAAAATGTATGTTTACCATCCCTACCCAGTATGGAAGAAAAAATTGTCACTTCACGGACATACACACACACATCACTATGCTCAATACCAAATAGAGATCCATGAAGTATATTACACAGGCATGTTCAGATGCCTAAAGAAACATTTCTCTCTTTTGCAATAGTCTATCACTCTTGGGGTCAGGGAGAACTTCTGAATTTTGGGTTAATTTAACAAAACATTCAGTGTGTAATGGCAATAATTTTGTGCACATATTTAAATGTGGAAGTAAAAAAAAACAAACTTTTAAGTTGTTCCATTGGTGAACAGGTTGGTATATATGACCAAAAAGCCCATTTTCAATATTATGATCCAACAATTCTTTGCAAAATTTGTGAGTTCTTGTTGACGACATGAAGTTAGCATCCTTTTCTGGGATCTTTTATAGCATGGCAATTTTAAGAAATCTCTGTTTTTCAACAGGTTGTAGGGAGCATGGATGCACACCCTAATCGTTACTGTGCAACTGTGAGAGTTCAACAGCACCGGCAAGAGATCATCCAAGATTTGGCTGCAATGGTCCGAGAACTCCTTATTCAGTTCTACAAGTCAACACGCTTCAAACCAACTCGCATCATCTTTTATAGAGATGGTGTTTCTGAGGGACAGTTTCAACAGGTTGGAATGGTTTTTCTTCTCCACTGCTCCAACCCTTTTCATTTTTTTATTGACTTTTCATGACTAATTTAACAATTTGGGTAGTTTTCTTCATTTAACTATTATTATCTCCATTTACTCTTGCTCAGAAAGGTATAGGTTACACAGCTTCCCCATAGTCACAAAGCTAGAAGGTGGTAGAATTGGGAATCATTGAGGGTAGTATAATATTTCTTATTTATTCCTCTTAGACTCATTTCTTTGGTGGAGCCAAGGCAGACTAAACCTACTTCCTTTAAGCTCTCCATCCTTCTTGCTATCCAAATGATCTGTCATTTGGGACAACTAATCCTCAGAATACTAATGAGCCAATGGCCATCACTCCTTCCTGGTGAATATTATGAGCAATGATGCTTATTCTCACATTTCTATCACACTTAAAAGGTTTATAGAACATCTTATCCTCTTTCCCAGGGGTCAGCAACCTTTTTGGCTGTGAGAGCCATAAACATCACATTTTTTTAAATGTAATTTTGTGAGAGCCGTACAGTACTCCCAGTGCGTGCTCCTGTAACAGTGCCTGAAAAAAAATTGACTTTATGGCTCCTGCAGAAAGAGCCATATCTGGGGGCAGCTGGGTAGCTTAGTGGATTTGAGAGTCAGACCTAGAGATGGGAGGTTCTAGGTTCAAATCTGGCCTCAGACACTTCCCAGCTGTGTGACCCTGGGCAAGTCACTTGACCCTCGTTGCCCACCCTTACCACTCTTCCACCAAGGAGCCAATACACAGAAGTTAAGGGTTTAAAAAAAAAAAGAAAAGAAAAGAAAGAGCCATATCTGGCCCTCAAGAGAGCCATACATTGCTGACCCCTGCTCTACCCTGTGAGACAAGTATTATACAGATATTCCAAATGAGGAAACTGAATTGAGAGACCTGTCACCATTTTGGTTGCTCTCCCATGTCAGTGTCTTCCTTAAGATGTGATCTCTAGAACTTAATTCAACCGTGATGTTGATCACAATAATCCCTATACAAGCTTATAATCTTCAAGAGTTGTTGGAAACAAAAAAAATCATCACCCTTGGACCAAATTAGTGGGGAGTCTCTTCTAGTACTTTTTATGTGATGAGTTCAGTTTTGGACATTTTGGGTTTGGGATGGCATTGAGATATCCTCTACAAAATGGAGTAACAGAATCTGATCTAATGGAGAGATATAGTTTTAATTTTAAAATTCCTCTGTAGCTCCTGGAATTTTAACCACTAAATGATATGAGGCCATTTCTCCCAGAAATAATATCATTTATTAGTGGGACATGCTGTCCATTAACCAAAGGTGGATCCTTGCAACTGCTTCTGATGCAAAAGACTCTTTGAGTGACTCCTCACTCTCTTTTATTAGGAGATTTGTCCTCTTTCTAATTAGCCTGACAGTTTACCCTTGAACCTCTCCCGGCAGTCCCCATTGATGGATATTTCAAAAGAAGAGGTAGACTTAAGAGATCTCAACTCCTCCCTTATTACTTCATCACAGAGGAGATGGATCTTTACCAAATTAGGCAAATGCTGAACCACCCTACTTTAAAATGCCTGGGAGAGAGTGTTCTTATTTACTGATAAATAAAGCCTAATCCTTTCAAAGCTTTAAGGAAAAACAAACAGTCCCAGTCTTAGATGCCTTGAAGCCTGGGAGTAAACTACTTTAGCTTGGGCAAAGGCCAATTTTATATTTATCATGCATATTTCTAAGTAATACAATTTAATATTAACTTTCCTCATCCCCACAAGTGACTAGCTCTTGTTTGTAACTTTAGTAAATATTGACCACTGCTTCTATTGTTTCATTCATATGCATCATTTATTGATATTGAGAGCACAGGCACACTGAACTTCAAAATCAATGATGCTGCCCCATGAAAAGTTGTTCTGGAACAATGACCTTCACTGATCATATGCATTTAGGAAACTCTTGAAGTAATCTAGACAAGAGTTGAGGAGGATCTGAACTAAGCTAGTAGTCGAATAAGTGGAGAGAAGGTTCATATACACGTGATGCAATGAAAGAAAAGGCAAGATAGGGCAATTAATTGGATATATGGAATGAGAGAGAAAGAGAGAGAATGAGGAGTCCAGGATGATGCCAAGATTATAAACCTGAGAGACTAGAGGAATGGTTGTACCTTTTATAGAAGTGGAGAAGTTTGGAAGAGGGGATGATTTAGGTGGAAAGATAATGAGTTCAATTTTGGATATCATTATTTTCTCATAGAGCCATTCACTATCAAGTTTCCCCTGCCTGTAATTCTGATTCTTCAATAGACTATAAATTTATGCACATACTTGCATTTCATTTTCAAGTTTATATCTTTTCTTTTTAGTGAGGTGCATTTGGTTGGTTTGTTGTTCCTTATCATTAATTCACTGCTTCAATTTTCTTCCTTGCAAAATGGGAACAACAGAATATTGTCTAATGAGGGCTAGACACTGTTAATTTTACCCCACCTTCCAAATTCAGATTTTAAGTATTCTCAACAATAAAAGATCCTTTAAGTACTATTATTTCACTAGTACTTGGTGAGTGAGGCCTTGCAAATAATCCTTTTTCAAAATGTGTTCACTTTTTTAACAGATTTTTCTTAATATTTTTCCATTTGAGATAAGGATTGATTAGCCCATTTACAAATAGAGGTATTTTTATATGTAGTCATGTATAGCCTCCAGTTATCCCCAGAACCATACTCGGAGATTTTCTATCTTGAACTTTCAGGATTTCCATGCTCCTGGCATAGTCTTCAAGAACCCAGAGTCACCTCTGTGTAATGTTGAAGCACCGGAAGGGAACTTGATTAAGAGACTGTTGCTAATAATCTGTCTATTTGATATCTCTTGATACTTACCCTTCTATAGATGTGTATATATCTATATGTGTGTTTATATAAAATATAGATAGATATCAGGTGTTCAAAGTGCAGTTTCAAGCTTTATAACTTTTAAACTATTATAGCTTAAAACTACATTAAGATTTGGGTCACTTCTCATTTGTGTGTGTAAAACATTACATGTATTCTTACATTTAATCTTCATAATGATTCTATAGTAAACTGTGTAAGTATTATTCCCATTTTACAGATAAGTAAATTAAGTCCCAGAGAGTAGTGAAATGATTTGTTCAAAGCCATACAACCAAAAAGTAAATGAACCAGGAATCACTGAATTCATAACCTCTCTGATTTGGAAAAGATAACCGAAATTACCTTGTTCAACCTTTACAGGAATTAGATATCCTCTTTACAACATTTAGCCACCACCTGAAGATTTCCAATAATGTCAGATTCATTTCAACCACCCAAACCTCACCCCAAAGTACCATGTAATTGTTAGAACATTTTTCCATAAGTGATATTGAAACCTGTTTCTCTGCAACTTCTGTTACTCATTATTCCTAGTTCTACCCTTTGGAGGCCAAAAAAGCAAATCTTATTTCCTCTTCTCAATGGCAGGCTTTCAAATTCTTGAAGAAGGCTGTCATATTCACCAAATCTTCTCCAGGTTAATAGCTCCTTCAAACAAACTTCATGGTATGATTTTAAGACCTTTCATTGTCCCTATTGCCCTCCTATGTATTATTCAGTAAATCATTGTTCTTCCTAAGATATGGTCCCTAGAACTGAACATAGTACTCTAGATCACAAGTATCAAACTTGAAGTACAGGTGAACCAGATTAAAAAGTAATGTCAGTGAGAGGAGGAGTATCTAGGTGACTCAGTGGATTGGCCATACACAATTCTTAATTGTGTGACCCTGAGAAAGTCACTTAAGCGCCACCCCCATCCACCCACCCCACTCACCCCACCTTTACCACCCTTCTGTCTGGGAACCAATTCACAGTATTGATTCTAAGATGGAAGAGGGTTTTGGGTATTTTTTTTATTATAATTGAATATTTTAGCAAAATATAATACAATATAGATGATGTTCATTTGTGATTTTCTAAGGCCACAAGAATACATTTCTATTTATGTTTGACACCACTATTAAATATGTAGGCTTAGAGAAGGAATTCCCAAGTCATCATATTTGAGCAACCAGTCCAGCCCAGATGTCCTCCATTTATACTTTGTCCAATCAGAATCCCTTTTCTATCTTTTGTTTTCCCTTTATTATCAGTTAACCCCCACCCACCCCTGTAAAATTCTAAGCAGTATGGTTCCATTGTCTTCAGTTGTGAAAAGTTCTTTACTAATCTTTGTAGATCTTTTCTATTTTTCTTCTGCTTGTTGTCCTCCCATCAAACATCCTTGTAATGACTTTGTTTAATTGAGTCTTCTCAACCTTTTTTAAAAATTGAGTTTACCCTCCAGTGCTTCTCTGGTTTATGAGATAATGCTCTTTATAATCTTTATTATCTTTTGGCTACATTCTTTGTCTAGCAAGAAAGTCATGTGTTTCTGTTTGATGGCTAAGGCACTTTCTGTACTTTTGTAGTCTTGTGGTAGCAAAAGATTTATTTTAAAACTTCAATGTAAAAGTATTATAGTTGATATTGATGTTATTTCTATAATGTATTTCCCATTTTTTATTGTCAGGATTGACTTTTCAGTTGTATGGCATGTCTCTTTTTTTTTTCCTTTTAGCTGGAGTTCACATTATTAACATATTTAACGTGGGTTCTAGGAGTCACTTTAAAAGCTCAAGAATATCTAATTCTGCTTTTTTCCCCCCCTTTTTTACCTAGGTTCTTCATCATGAGCTGTTGGCCATCCGAGAGGCATGCATTAAACTAGAAAAAGACTACCAGCCTGGAATTACATTTATAGTTGTTCAGAAAAGGCACCACACCAGGCTTTTCTGTACTGACAAAAATGAACGTGTAAGTTGTAGCAATTCATCAGTGAAGAATTGGCATTGCTCCTGAGCTCACCAAATAAGGATAGATCAGATTTTCCACAAGTATAAGACTTAGGAAATGTGAATCATCCATAATTTCATGTGGTTTCCAGATTTTTTTTCTTAGACCAACATGCCCTTATCTCTCTAGCCTTAAAATTGATGACACACTTTTCATTTGTACCTCTGCCCTACCCCTAGGCAGTGTATCACCCCTGCACAGAATGAACTCTTTCCATATCATTGAAGAAAAACTATTATTGTATGATATTACTAAATGAGCTCTGTATATCTACTTGCCAAAAATCTGACCTTTAAAAATTAGAGAGGATTCAGGTTGGAATGGATCCATCAGTTTATGAATACCTGGTTTTCTAGAAGGATAATGTCAGTTTGTGTTGGATTTTTTCAAATTGCAGGCATCAAGAATCTACTAGGCCTACTATTTCACAGAACTGTTAAATGTTCAAATTTAAAATACAGCTGCCAACTCTGTTCCATTTCTTTCACTCTTATGGTTCACTATTTGGGATTTCATGGCTAACTGTGCCTCTAATTACTTAATTAGAGCTATATACGTTTCTGTTGTCTATTCCCAAAAAGTATGTCCTACTGCTATGCCATCTCTTGAGTTATAATGTCAGTGATAGAGGTTATTTTGTAATTTATATACAAGGTATAATGTAGCTAAAATCAAATGATTAACAAAACATAGCATTAGACTGGGAAGAGTTATAAATAATGATATATAATATCAATGTAGCATACTGGATAGAACACTGAAAAGCTAGATCTGAAATTTGTTTGATCAAGGAAATAAGCCACTTCACCTCTGTGCCTCAGTTTCTACCTGTATAAAACTGTAAATGATTTTCTCTTCCCTGGTTACTTTAGTAGATAGTTATGAGTAAAACCTTAGTTCTTCTCATAGAATACTGCTGTTAAGAATTTTAATTTCAGTTTTGTGGAGAAATTTGTGATCCTCGAAAGCACTATTCAATTGCCCATACACAGACCAAACCACTCCTGTCTGTTTTACATCTGAGGCTGTATACAGCATATTTCCCTATTCATTCTATTGGGAAACAAGACACATTACCATACCAGAGAAAAATTCATAGAGGAAATAAAATGAAGAATGATATGTTTCACATACTAAAAAAAAGAATGAAACATTGATTTTTATATAGCTAATGTGAAAATTTGTTTCTCTTAGATGAGCATATTTATTATAATTTATTACATATTTATTAGGAATCATATATTGTCATATTTTATGGGTTTTTTTTAATGGTAACCCCACCCCCACCCCCACAAAAAGGAATGCTTGTTTACTAACCAAAAGAAAATAATCTGGGCCCAGCTGATTATCTATGTACATTCAGTTTAAATTCTGTGTAGTGATGGACCAGTTCATATGGCTGACCATCCAATTACACATTATAGCCTATACAATAGAAATTCTTCATCTACTTGATTTTTTTCTATATGGATTTCTAGGCCAAATTTCTGAGTGGTTCAGAATCTTATTTAGGAGCTTATGAAGATGGATTTCAGAGTATAAACTGTAGAATACAAAAGGCCTTTTAAAGAAATGCTGAAAAATAGTTATAGGCTCTGGATATCACTATAATTTTTAACATTTATATGGATCACATTCAATCTGTTCTGCTTTTGTTTGAAAGTCTTTAAGAGTAAACTATTTAGGGGAAGCTAGGTGGCTCAGTGGATTGAAATTGCACCAGACCTAGAGATGGGAAGTCCTGGGTTCAAATTTGGCCTCATACTTCCTAGCTAGGTGACCCGTGGCAAGTCACTTAACCCTAATTGCCTAGCCCTTACCACTCTTTTTTCCTTGGAACCAATACTTAGTATTGATTCTAAGCCTGAAGATAAGAGTTTTTAAAAATAAAAAAGTAAATCATTTGATACTAGAAGTAATTTGATATATCCTAAAAATTTTTTTTAGTGTATGAATAAACCTTCTGTCCACTTGCATTACTTAATATTACTTCTCTTTTATTATAGGTTGGAAAGAGTGGAAATATTCCAGCAGGGACAACAGTAGACACCAAAATTACCCACCCATCTGAATTTGACTTTTACCTGTGCAGCCATGCTGGGATTCAGGTAGAGCCAAGCGTTTCTGACTTTTCAAGTGATGAGAACTACAGTGTTTAACAATGAGCACTTCTGTATGGCAGCTCTGGCTTAATTGTTCAGTTCCATGACCAAATTATTGTTGAATGCCAATACCATAAGAGACATGGTTCTAGCTGTCAAATAACTAATTGAGATCTTCTTTGGACAGTCAGGGAGTGTTGAGAGACTAGTGCTTACTCATTATAAATATGAATTACAGACTATCTTCTTTTAAAAAATGAAAAGAAAACTTTGTCATTGGAAGTCTAGGAAGTCAGGTAGCTATTATTTCTGAAATACTAAATTAGGTCCCAGCCCATGTTAATTATTTGCCCTGTGGATTGCCTGAGGAGCATGATGAAGTGGACAGGATACCACAAGTCTCAGCTCTGCCATTTATTAGCATTGTGAACTTTGGTAAGAAACTTCCCTTTCTCTATGCCTCAGTTTGCTCCTCTGTAACATAAGAGTAAATCTTACTAGCATAGATGCTATTGTATTTTTAGGAAATGTAACAAATTCATCTTTGTGGCTTATATATAACTTGAACCCTTTCCCTTTTCTCATCAAAAAGTCTTACCAGACTTGAAGTCTTTTATTTGGTAATTCCATCATGAAATTTAAAGGAAATTTCCTGATGAAAAAGTCATTTTATTTAATCAATATTTATTCTGCAATTAGTGCCTTGTACTAGCCAACTTGATGGAAACAAATAAGAACAGGGCACCATCCCTAACTTTCAGGAACTTTTACAATCTAGTTGAGAAGGCGAGAAGTATTAAATTATAAATTAATAGTAAGGACAAGAATTGCTAAAGGGCAGGAATAATGAAGACAAATTCTGCATTCCCCGTTATATAATCATGAAGGAATTCTGAAGAAGAGAAGATTTCAGGAGGATTACCTAGCTATTTAAAAAAAGGGGAGAAGGGATGAATGAAGTAGGCTTGTTCTATGTGGCCTTCTAGAGCAGTCATACTATGGACAGATAGATGGCAAGATGGGCAGAGATAAAGAGCCCACCTTCCAAATAATTTATATTTCAGCTCAGCCAAAGGAAGTGTTTTCCCAACAGTGATATTGGCTACCTCAAACAAAAAAATTGAGTAATGGCTAGATGTCCATTTGTCATGGGTCTGGTTAGAACAAATTGATGGTTCCTAGAAAGACAGTAAGTCATATCTTTTCCCACACATCCACCTACCCCAGTAGAATATTTACTCTTTGAGGTCAGGGAGAGTTTTATTTTTTACTTTGTATCACCAGCACCTGAGATGGTGCCTTTTATAATGTATAATTTACACTTAAATTTTATTGAATTTTTTCTTCCCAATAAGGTAGGAGGCAAGATCATTTTATGATAATTAAGTTGATATAAATGGATTAAAGAGAAAAGAGAAGGCATGGAATTGCTGATGTGGAAAAGGTGATAAGGTGGAGTAATAATATAAGGATTACTAGGCAGCAGTGATGTCCCAATTAAAATGAAATAACATATTTGATAAGGAACCAGTTGGCATGTTTTCATTACTTTTTCCAGCAGTGCTATGATATGGTGCTCCAAGGGATAGGCAGAGTAGAGACAGTAGATTATGGTAAAGGAAGTTGGGTGGTGGGGTGTTTAGCAACATGTGAGTGGCAAAAGGATGAGGGTTTTAAGAATAGCAGATATTGAAGAGTTGTTCTTGTTAAGATAGTGTAAAGAAAAAGTGAGACCAGAAAAGGAGTAGTGAGTTGTTCAAGGTAGGGCTTCTTAACTTTTTGTGTGTCGTAGACCCCTTTGGCAGTGTGGTGAAGCCAATGGACCCCTTCTCAGGATAATAATCTTAAAATTCCTAAAATAAAATACATAGTATTGCCAAGGTAACATAGTATCATAAAAATAAAATACGTAGTATTGCAAAAGTAATTATGTTAACATTTCAGTTATTTAAAAATTCATAAAAATAAATCAATGGACCTGGGCCAAGTTAAGAACTCATGGTTTAGGGAGCAGCTAGATAGATTGAAAGCCAGGCCTAGAAATGGTCTTGGATTTGAATGTGACCTCAGATACTTTCTGGCTTTGTGCTTAGCCCCCACTGCCCAGCCCTTACCATTCTTTTGCCTTGGAATCAATACATAGTATTAATTCTAAGACAAATTGTAAGGGTTGTGTTTTTTTTGTTTTTTTTTGTTCGTTTGTTTGTTTTTTAATTTAAAAGAACAATTCTTGGTTTAAGAGAATAATTTCTATGGGGATTAAAGTTCATAGTAAAATCATAGAATCTCTATAGGATTTGAGGGGCAGGGATAAATAAATTATAGATGTAGATAAACAAAGACAGATGATAAATGGATGGATGGATGGATGGATGGATTAGTTAGTAGAGGATGATACAGAGAGGAATTTCAGAATTCTACATGACAGTTGCAATCTAGCCATGGTTGGTGGTGAAATCAAAGGGCATGTTCACCTGTATGAGTGAGTGAGTGATAAAGAATTTGGTTTGATGTTCTCAAGGCGTTTGTAGAGCGAGGTTGTGTATCCTGAGAATTGAAACAATGAACTCAGAATCAGAGTAGGTTATTGAAGGTGATGAATCAACTTTTATATAGGAGTCCCCATGCATGAAGCTGGAATTGGGGAAGAGAGGAAGGCTTAACCAGGCACTGAATTGTTTGATGATAAAGGAAGGAAAATGATCTAGATTCCAAAGGATGACTGCCTCAAGTATCTAAAGCAAGTAATATAGTCCAGTTGATATAAATTGTATAAACTGGATGATGGTTGCTAAGTAAGGTGTCAAAAGAATGGTCTGGAAATGTCGTGAAGGAGGAAAGCGTATGTCTACTCCTCTTCTCAGTCCAGTATGTAATAATAGTAAGATAATTGTTTCTTACCTGGACAGTTGCTTTTTGCTTTGTTTTCTAAGAAGAATTTGACTTGACAAACATACTTTTAATTTTTAGGGAACAAGCAGGCCTTCCCACTATCATGTCCTTTGGGATGACAATCGTTTTTCTTCAGATGAACTACAGATTTTGACTTATCAACTATGTCATACCTATGTGCGCTGTACACGCTCTGTCTCTATCCCAGCACCAGCCTACTATGCGCACCTGGTGGCCTTCAGGGCCAGGTATCATCTGGTGGATAAAGAACACGATAGGTAAGTAAAATTCCCCTCCCCATTTAGTCAGAAATACCCCACGGCTGTACATTTTTTGGCTCTTGGTCAGAACCTATGGCTGAGTTCTAAGGGGAAATGAGAATCAAAATTCACTTTTCTTTATGATCACTGGAGTGACATCAATTTAAAACCGTGAATTTGGCAACTCCTTTTTGGAATGGCTATTAACCACCTCCTCAATTATCTATGTCTACAAAGTTAGGAGAGCTAATCCAACTAATTTTAAAATATCTTGAAAATCTTATTAAAAGAAGTGATTCAACACAACATTATCTGGATTATTTCCTTGATTCCTAAACATATAGTTTTCATTATTCCTTTTCTACATCTATATTTTCCCAATTACATGTAATAATCATTTTTAACATGCATTTTCCAAAATTATAAAATCCAGATTGTCTCCCTCTCTCCCTTCCCCTCTTCAGTATTCCTTTTTTTTTTTTTAAACCCTTGTACTTCGGTGTATTGTCTCATAGGTGGAAGAGTGGTAAGAGTGGGCAATGGGGGTCAAGTGACTTGCCCAGGGTCAAACAGCTGGGAAGTGGCTGAGGCCGGATTTGAACCTAGGACCTCCTGTCTCTAGGCCTGACTCTCACTCCACTGAGCTACCCAGCTGCCCCTTCAGTATTCCTTTTGAGAAATTAAATCGACATGCAGTGGGAAGAGCTCTGAACCAGGATTCAAAGAGATCCAAGTTCACAGCCCAGCTCTGCTATCAATTGTGGCCTTGGGCAAATCATTTTCTTATCTAGTTCCCATATGTATAAATGTGAAGTGGCTGGACTAGATGATCTTTCAGTTCTGATTTATGAGCCTGCTCATAGTAACCTTTAACACTAGCTTTATTTCCCAAATTTACCAAATTCAGTTCAAGTCTTGATGTTACATATGTCATTCTTTTAAGTATTCTTTAAGCCTTCATTTTTTTTTTTTAGGCTTTTCTGAATTTGAGACCTTTAGACCTGTGCTAATTTTCATGGCTATCAGAGAGAGGGAGAGTGTATTCATCTATGGATTTTTTTTTGCTATTTTTTTTTAACCTTTACCTTCCATCTTAGAATCAATACTTGGGACTGGCTGCAAGGCAGAAGAGGAGCAAGGGCTAGAGAGTGGAGGTTAAGGTCATGCAGCCAGGGAGTTTCTAAGTCCAGATTTGAACTTAGGTCTACAGGTCTGGTTGCCCCTTTGCTATTGTTATTGGTTCTTTGTTTAATTTTAGTCTAAGGCAAAGATGAGTATCAAGACTCAATGCAACAGATTAAAATGTAATTGGAAAATGATTGATAAAATAAATAAAAATAAAATACAACCATAGATAATGGTTAATTTGTGGTTTTCTAAGTCAATGTGCCAGCCAGCAGGGATCTTTTTCTATTTTGAGTCAGACACTCCAGTCTAAGGAATGACTTTTCTTAGTTCTTATGGTCTTGGGCCAGAGAATTCAGTGTCATTTATAAATATATAACAGCAGAGCAGAAAGGAAGTCATCTAGCCTAACCCTGCCCCGGTTTACAGATAGGGATACTTGAGACTTAGCAAGGTGAGCCGACCTAATCCATGGTCACAAATTTGATTTGTGGCAAAGGGAAGACTAGACCCTAAGACTTCTGATCCTCAGACCAGTGCCCTCCCCACTACTAAGTACATTTTTTCCCCTCAATTCTCTTATACCTCTCAACCCTTCACTCTGATAAAGTTTCTCCATGTCACTTGTTATTTAGGTTCCTTTTTTTTTTAACAGCACAGAAAATTCCTCTTCAAATTAGACTGATTGTTTATCTGTTTCCTCCCCTTTAGTGCCGAAGGAAGCCACACGTCTGGTCAGAGTAATGGCAGAGACCACCAAGCACTTGCAAAAGCAGTACAGGTTCATCAGGACACGCTGCGTACCATGTACTTTGCTTGACATGTTTTAGTGTTTAGCGATTTAGTACAGAGTTGGATTCACATGAGACCAGCTACACTCAGACCAACTGTTGCCCAGCCCTCCCATGACAGCCAGCAAGGAGCAGGATGCATCTAGGTTCTTTTCCATGTGCAAGAAAGAAAGCCGTCCCTGAATTAAAACTTGGATTTTGAGCTGCAGACCTGTAAAACTCCCTGGCCCCCTGCCCTTCACCCCACCCTACCCCTGCCACTGTTGGAAATGTGGTTTGCCAAAATCTATAGGCTGCTTTTCAGAATACAGACCCAAGTTTCCTAAAATTAATTCAAGAGCTATTATCTCAGGGCTTTAAAAACAAACAAAAAAAAAACCACACACAAACAGACTTTATTTTATCTGTCATTCAATTTACTTGTGAACAATCTAATGCACCACAAAATTGATGGAATTCAAAAGCTGTGACTTTCCTTAAAGAATACAAAGGAACAAAAACACAAAACACTATTCTGGTTTTAAAGCCTTGGCTATTCTGTATGCATCCACTAGTTTTATTTTCAAAGGCAAACTAGTTTGCTCCCATTGTAACTTATAACCAACTTTCTACTAAGCAAATGGCAAATTTATTTTCTGAGCTTTGTTCTCCAATGCCTCCTTTTCTCCTGCGATATTGATGTTTTTTATTAGATTAAAAGATGAAACTCTTGCCGGAAATAGGACATGTTGAAAATTTTTAAAGAGGTCAGAGCAATTGGCAGATAAGTGCCATTTTAATAAAATTTTGTAGGAAAAGAAAAAAGAAAAAAAGTACCGAAAACTAGTCATAAGATTTGTCCTCTAGGACTGTGATACTTACTTTCCAAAGTCTCTAAAGAATACGGGTCTGTGGTGATAAATACAGTACAATCCTTTTTCACTGTTAAGTCTTTAATGTAAAAAAAGATTATATATGGTTAGCAGTATTAATGTGATAGGTTAGGCGCTGTTATTTTATTTGCCAAGGGGTGCTCCTCATTTTCTGTTTTAACATATCAAGAGCATTTGGGATTCTAGAGATGAAAACCACATCATGTGGATTCTAATGTTTAAGTACAGGAATATGCAATTGACTTTAATGTGACAGAGATCAGAGAGGCATATAATTAGTTTGGATAGTTTAACCTGCAGTTCCAGAAATAACAAGTGTGCCCACAACACAGCAAGAGGTGTTGTTTCCAGGAGCAGTTCTGATGGGCACATGCCCTCCCTTCTCCATGGGTTTAAGCACAAAATGGAGTTTATTCTTTTGATTATTGGGAAGCAGGAAGATGTTGCTGTTCAGGAAAGCAGTTTGGTTTTCTGGTTTTGTTTTGGAAGTGTCATGGAATCTATGCAGTAAAATATCTAGGAAATCATTGACGTTTACTTATGGAGAAAGATTCATCTCTCTGTTATGCATTAAGTCAATAGTGAGAGAGATTTGGCCATTCTCTTAAGAGAAGCATTAAAATTGATAAGTACAAGGCATGTATATTTCTGTCAGGATTTGCACACTGGGGTCATTTACATTTATTATATGTATAAACCCTTGCACTAATAGCGATATACCGTGGACAATTTTGAGGGGATACAAACAAGAACACTGTTTTGTGCTGGTTTGATTTGATTTTGTTTTTTTCTGTGCGATATTTTAAAACAACTGATCCATGTTAAATGTGTAGACGTAGGAGAAAAGTAACCTTTGCTTCTTCACCCATTAAGCTTTCTCATTTTATTCTATCATTGAACCACATTTACCTCCAGCCAAGATGGCAGGCAACCAGCTTATTTGGAGCTATGGACTGGACTGTGGTGTGTAGGCTCCTAAGTTCTCTATATTTGTTATTTTACTGGCTATGAGTTTGGGGGATTTAACCACACTTCAAGTTATACCGAACACCTTGCCCATGTTATTTTGGCTGAAATAACAAATGGATGAGTGTTATTTACCTATCTATGTATGTATATGTGTGTGTGTTTGTGTGTAGTGTGTGTGCTTATCTTCCTAATGGCATTAGTCTTATCTTGCTGTTTTAAGTCATTCGCTGTATCATTTTCATTTTATAAAAAAAAAAAAAAAAAAAAAATTGTTCCAGAAGGTTCTACAGGAAACGTTGCCATTCTCCTTCCCTTTTTAATGGTGTGTGGCACTTTACCGATTTTCAGAGGGGTAAAAATTCACTCTTGGCTCAAGTTTTAACTTGAGTTAGAGCCTAAGAGATAATCCTTTTTCATACCAAACTGGTGGGAACCAAAATCAAATTAGTCCCACCCTTTTCTGAAAGCACCTGTGGGCTCTATTGAAGTTTATTAGGTTTAGGAAGAAACCTGCTTTTCGCACTGATTGGAACCACAAGGGAATATTGAGAGAAATGGACAACAGAAAAAGGGGGATGGGGGATGCCTTTCTAAGCTAGAAGTACATTTATAATTGCCAATCAAGCACAGACTCATAGAGACTTCTTCTAGGATGTTCCTGTCAGTATTTCAATGGGAAGAATATTTTCTTAAAAGTGGGCCTAAAGGACTTTGAGAATTACTCTATAGGTCTGTGCTATAACTGCTTTTGTAAGACTTTTTAATATACAAAGCATTAATAGACCAAAATATCTCCAGTATGTTTGTAATCCTTTGGTTTTACAAAATTAGAATGGCTCTAACTAGAACAGTCTCTCAGGTAATAGTTTGTTTTGTAAAAGTTCACCAGTTAGGGGTTTTTTGAGGGGAAGGGAGGGAATATAAAATTTTTAAAATAATTCATTTCTCCTATAAACCACAAAGAAAAAAAATTCAAAACTAGTAATGAATTTCATGGCTGTATATAGAATTTTTGGAGATGAAATTCAAAGTTAAGACCCTATTCACATGGTGGCCAAAAGGTATTCCTTTCCAAACAGTTATTTCTGATTGCTTTTGTACACAAAATGCCCCCAAGATATTGTGAACAGGTGAACTGTGCTGTACCCAAAGTGGTGTTGCTGGTGAGCACACCCAACCATCAGTTTCCTTAAAGTGAATATTCCCCTGTTCCCATCATTTGTGATTGTTTTTCATTTGGCAGGGGCTCCCGATACTTATTGTCTGCTTTTTTTTTTTTTTTTTTCCCTGCCAGTCTCAAAAAGGTGTACCTCACTTTAGGTAAACTGGGTATGTGAACAGTGAAAAAATTCCCAGTATATATATATATAAAAGATAAGGTTTATCTGATTGCTTTAAAAAGGTTTCACAAGAGAGTTCTTTTTACTGTTCACAATAAGATTCCTTTTAAGCGTTTGAAATGTTTTGGTTTACATTCTTATTTACACACATTAATGATGGTGATACCTCACACTTATATAGTGCTTTACAGTTTACAGAAGTGCTTTCACATCCATCTCATTTAATCCTCACAGCAGCCTAGTGAGGTAGATAAGGACAGGTATTATTATACCCATATTGCATATGAAGAAGCTTATATCTATAAATAGCTGTGTGAAATGACTTGCCCAAGATCAGTAGAGCCAAACTCTTTTAAGTCCAGGTCTCCTGACTCTATAGTGCTCTTTGCAGGAATGTGTTGTTTCCTTCTACTGCCTACCATTCATAGTTAATGATCTGTAAACCAAGACTTAAAGTTGACTTGGGAAGCCTATTTAAAGGAGCCATTTGGGGCTGGGGATGAGGGGATGAATTCTTTTGTCATACAAAAATATTATCCCTTATTTGACTTTGGTAAGTCTGGGTTTCCCTAGTCCAGATTTTATAAAGCTAAACTAATTTTTGGCATTTTTCAGGATCATGAGTTACTTTCTATCTGAAGGCATGTTTTGGCATGTAAACTTGTGACTCCTTGAACCTGGTGTCTCCATTTTTCCATTAAAAATCACATTGCCTTTACATACTTTTCCCAAACTCACTTTTGAGGGGGGGAAAAATCAAATCTCCCTTGGAAAGCATCTTTGCACCCAGTCAGAACCACAAGGGCACTTGGAGCTAAAACTATTTATATCATAGCCTCAATGTGCACTTTGGTAACATGGCTTAAAATCATGACTATCTGGTCCCAACTCTGGCCAGTAGTAATTACTAATATTTACCCAAGCTTTTTGAGTATTCAGAACTCAAGAGACCTGTTAGATTTTGCTCCTGTTTTGTTTTGTTTTGTTTTGTTTTGTTTTTTAGAAAAAAAGATGTTTTTAATTAAATGCAAAAATTGTAACTTATTTCAATATAATGCCCCAGTTTGATTTGGCCGAAGCCTCTATTCCATTTCTCAGCACCTAAGTTATTATAATATAAATTTTTATCCCAAACTTTATAGTTTAGCATGGATTCTTTTAACTTTTGCTATAATGAAAGGAAACACCATAAGTGTAATTTTGCTAGGACAGAGCACTAAACATTGCTGTTTTTCTTACCTACTTGGAGTTGTGATTTTTCATCAGTCTCTAATGATTTAAATTTCCCTTCTGAAATATTTGGATGTGCTTGATCTAAGTCATGCTAAATTTAGACCAGCCTTTTTCCAGTAGAGACAGTGTTACATTGAATGTTCTTTTAAGCATTTGTCATAAAGTGGAAAGAAGGAACCTGGATCAATTTCTCATTTGACAGATGAGGAAACAGCCTCAAAGAGGGAAAATGATGTGATCCAAAATACACTGTGAGGATGGCAGAACCAGAATACCAACCCAGGTCTCCTGATTTTATCTTAGTTCCATTCTTTTACTACTACATTAATGAGACTCAATTAGAGGGTGTCTGGTGCTAAGTACCACATATCTTGGATAGTTGCTTTTTCACATTATCATAGGATTAGAACTGGAAGAGAACATAAAGATCACTTAGATCAACTCTCTTCTCTCCCTTGAGCAATTGGGACTGTTCCATGGTCACACCAATAGCAAGTAGCAGAATCAAAATTCTAACCTAGGTCTTTTCTCAGAATCCAGTATTTCCCTCCTCTTCCCAACGATATCATGCTATAAAGACTAGGATCTCGACACTTTTCATCATAGTTTCAGATCTCTTTGATGGTAGCAGTGAATTTTTTTTTAATGGGCATTTCCCTGCGTTTAGCATAATTCATTTAGTGAATGTATGTGGAAAAGTTTGGTTACTGACTTAATACAGAGGGCCATTCTGGTGGCCTAGACAAGCCATAAGAAATTTTTATGTGATCTCTTCTGAACTTATATCTTTCTCCCACAAGACAAGGAATGTACATCAAATAGAAAATTTCTCTCTCTTCAGGCTATTCCCTTTCAGAATACAGCTTGCATTTATATTTAGGTCCTTCCCAAAGCAAACTGCCCCCTAGTAATTTCACTGGCTGTTTAGGCTGGCATAACTTTTTTTTTTTCAATTTAAACAGTACACTTCTGACTTTTATATTGTAGATGTTTCTCCATGTGCCCCCAAATGTCTGTTTTATAAGCAAACCTTCAACTCAAAATAATTGCACTGATTTTTTGGGGAACTTCCTTTTTACTTGTGTCAGATCTTTTGTCATCTGCTGTAGCTGTTTGGAAAAGACTGTATATAATGTTATGATTAGCAGAAATAGAAATACTATCATTGATGTACTTTGTTTTTGTGATACTGCCACATTTACAGTATTAAGATGTTAGAACCATATGGGTTAAAATTCCTTTAATTTCTTCCATTTGTGTCTGGTGACATTTCATGAAGGATGGATTAGCTTGTTTCTCTAGGAGGTTGTTTTTCAGTTTTCTTTTCTAATACATTTTCTTCATAAGTTTTTAAAGATTATAAAAATTTTAAACTTTTTTCCTTTTATGCTTCCTTCAATACTCTCTGTGGCTCCAAAGCTTTTCTTCTTCAAGCACTTGGTCAAATTTTATAGGAAGGCAACGTTCACAAAAAACTGGGCAGCTCTCTTTTACATTATTTTGAGTCAGTCATAATCAAAAGCTATGGGCTTAGCATTCTATTCAAATTGTTTTTTTATTTAACCTGTAGGTGCTAGAGATCTCAGAATTACAGTATTGTTCATATATGGCATATGGTTTGATAGCTACATAAATATTTATTCTAGGTCTAAGAGGTTAACCAATAAGTTTGTAATTATGTTGGGATGTCTCAGAAACCTGAGTGGTTTTTGAATCCTAAAGTTTTTATTTCTTTTGCTTTTTTTGGGGGGGGGGCATATATTGATGTGACATGGACTCCGTTATGTTCCATATAGTCCTGCGCCTTTTGGATATGTTTTTGCCATTTAATTGTCAAAAGTGAATGTATTGGTTTGGCCAAATCACTACAGTTGGTGGTTTCCAAATATCTCTTAGAAGGCAGATGCAGATAAAGGCTACCTCTGAATTCTTAGATTCATATTTGCTCTTCAAAAATATAGCTCTCAACACTGAAAATAGCCAAATTATTGCCTAAATAAACTGAATTATGATCATTCAGTCCTGACTTGCAAACTCATGTGCCATACTGTGACCCTTCAGTAAGCACTCATCATCTCTCCAGCTGCCTCAGAAAGCAGGAACGAATTGTGTTGAAGCCTTTTCTGTCCAAGCTTTTCTCCCAGAAATCAGAGCAGCTGCCCTTGCAAGGCTGACACATTTGTTTGGATTCAGGCTTCCATGTGGCAATATTGTGAAACAGCCAGCACTCTCCTGATTAGGGTTCATTTTCCTGTTTCAAACACAAAAGCACTTTTTCTCCATTCCACACTTGTGAGTGGGTCGACAATTGTTCCCAATCTCAGCCCTCCCTCACCAGCTCCCCCCTACTCAATACATATGCCCTCAAGTCAGATGTTTTTAAAAAAATTTTTAATAGCATTTATTTTAAAAAATAAGACAGACAATTGATATTGCATGTTATAAGTTTAAAGTTACCTTGCTTACTATTCAAATCGAACCTAATAGGAATTTCAGCTATGAAAATATCTTTATTTTCCTGTCCTACCTCTGCTTAGAGTCAGGCATCTTTATTTAAAGGAATGGGATTGAGGGGAATAAGGGGAGATGGTGAGTAGTCAATATAGGGAAAGGCCTTTAGGGCCTTTGCTCAAATCTTGAAATAATGTGCGTGTACCCTAACGGTGCTTTGAACACTCAGAAGCAAAACTCTAGAAAATCTGTGCTAGTACAATATATTCCTTTGTTTACAGTAATCCTAAAGCTTCCCCTATATTAACATTCTCATTTATCTGTACATAGAATTCTAGCTCAGTATTTTTAATAAAATTTCCTTCTCATAATCAGCTAAGTATAAAGTGGAATTTCATAATTTTTCTCCTAATTTTGTGGACTTGAATGGTCATTTAAACGTATGAACAGAGCAATCTGTTCATGAAGAAGTTTGGTTGGGTAGTATGGCTCTGATCTGATGAAGGATGATGAATAGAGAAATCTCCTTTGTTTAGAAGCTCTTAATGCTCTGTTGACATTTTGAAAGAGACTCCGGGAAGTCCCAAGTATATTATTAGCTTACTTTTTTGAAACCAATTCTTTTTCATGCTTTTATTACTCACTTTGGCCACGCATGCACACATCATGATCCTGAAAGAGATGTGGCATCTTTCGTATGTGCATCACATGTTTCTTTTGCCTGTCCTAGAACATGGTGGTGGCACTATAATATCTTAATGTAGACTATCATGTAAAGAATTTAGACTTTTTTTTAACATGGACCCCAGGGCATTTCTCTTCAAGGCCTTTTTGAGTGGTACTTGTTAACTTTTGCTCCTTTGTCTCTGTGGCTTAGAAGGCCAGAGAGGACTAGATGATGTTTCAAGGAGACAAAATTTTTTCTTTGTTTTATAAATGTGGATTTTTTTTTCCCAAACCCAGGTGTCAGCTTGTTGCAAAGGTCTGCCTTTGGAAAGGCCACCTATCAGGAACTCTGAAATTGGCCTTTCTCATTTTTCTTTTTGTAGGGGTTTGACATATTAGAATATCCATTCGATTCAATATGTACAAGGCACCTACTCAGTCAAGCATTTTACCAAGCACTTACTATGTGCCAAGCCCTTTGCACAAGGCTTTGTGCCCAGCACTGGGAAGAATAATAATAATAATAATAATAATAAGTCCAGGATGAAGAGTAAAGAATGCTGATTTCATTTATTTGGCTATCAGTATAACTGCACCTTAGGAGAGAATGGGTATAAATTGTAGGGGTATGAAGGGGTGGAGAGGAAAAGGAAAGTTATTACTTTGAACATTGTGTTCAACTAAGTCAGAATCATTTCTTCGGTGGGGTGGATGGTGAGCACCTCCTCCTAAGGCCTTAGGTGAGTACCACTATCATTTCTCCTCCATGGTGTTCTAAGACCTAAACTAAACAAAGTAGGATTCAAGCCTTGGCTTTCCATCACCATGCCTTTCAAAACTGGGCCCATGATGTCCTTTCCAAGAAAAAAATTTTTTGGAGGGATGCAAGAAGTGTTGCATAGAGTAGGAAACTACCGATAGGAAGGGAAAGCGCCAGTGTCCAAAATGGTCAGCTCATGTTTGAACAGACTTGCCTCCTAGCTTTGTGAAAATATGGTCCTACAGAGGCTCCAGCTCTGTGAATTTGGGATAATGCTAGCTGTTTCACAATTGGAATTTCCGAGTACTTGTTTCTTTCAGTCCTTTTGCCAAAGCCCAGGTTCAGTGGGTTTCCAGGATATTTATGGCCCATCTTTTAGCCAGGTATTGACCAATAGTCACCAGTGATTCCATCTCCAGGCCAACTAGAGGTTGTTTTTGTTCTCATACCTAGATGAGTCATGGAAGAAGCAAATGAAATTATCTTTATTTTACACAGAAGGGCAGGTACATTACCCTGAGTGCTGAACTTGGAGTCAATGAGCTTGGAGTTAAAATTCTGCCTCTGACACTTATTATGCACCCAAATGACACTTGGGCAAGTTACTTAAACTCTATGTATGTGCTTCAGGCAACTCCCTAGGACGTATATATGAAACTATTGGTGGAGGTAGTTCCCTTTGTTGTGGAATTCAAAAATCCTATAGATATTCTTGTTTTTATATATATATATATATGTATATGTGTGTGTGTATACTAATGAACACACTCCTTTGTGTCTTTGTAAAATGCTTTTGAAGACCTCAGCTGTAAGGTGCTATTTGAGTATGTACTAAATATTATAATTCTTTACTGTTTGGGGTTTAACTCAGTTATTGTTTATCTTGCTAATGGTGAATGTTTTTTAAATTACTTATTTACTTTAAGTGTGGCAGTGATAACTGAGGAGTTCCAAAAGAGCTCCATTTTTTCACATCTGAAATCCGAATTGTGTTTAAATTTTTAAATTCAAGTATTAGCTAGTTCTTGGCTCTGGGGCTAATTAAAATTCAAAATTGACCAATTTTAATCTGGCTTAGTTCATTTAAGGGAATAAAGTGTTTAGTTTGCTTATAAAAAGGACTAATGATGTTCATTCTTTTCTATCTCTTGCCCCTCCTTTCTACCAGAACCCCTCACCCCCAAAGGCCTTTTGGCTCTTAAGTCATTTGTTAATTAATTTAGTGACCCTTCGTTCAAAGCAGAATGTACAAGTATGACCAAAAGCTTACAGGGCAGCTGACTAACTATATACATGGCTCTCTTCCTGGCAAGAGTTAGTATGTGTATATATGAGATTTGAGTCCGGGACTGATAGGGAATTTTAATATAGCTGAGGAAAGTATAAAGGGATAGTGTTTTATAATTAAAGTGGAAAATGGGTTTTTATGAAAAGTTATTATTTAAGTTTACAGTTAAGAGAATAATTATGTTTCTGTGCAACAAAGTGGTTAATTACTCATGCAAAAAAAAAAAAGAATGTAGTATTTTAAAATCCAGACTTTTCTTACCTCTAGTACACTTCAGGTTACTTAACTGACATGTACTGAGGGGGTTTAACCCTTAGTTTTAACAGGTTTTCTAGTTTTATTTTATTTTTATAAAATAATCTAAAAAGAACCAAAAATTAAACACTTTCGTATGTGGCTCTAATACCCCACACCCCCACACCCCACCTCACCACCACCCAGGAAACATTTTAGACAACATTTTGAATCAAAATGTTTTCTCACCATTTAAGGTTTACTATTTTCTAAAGAATTGAGCAGCTAAAAGGCCTCATTTCAAGTGGTACTAAATAAATATGGATTAGTTTCTACCTGTTCCGTAGATCTATATGAAGATGTCTTGTGCTTGCAATATAGAGACCATACAGTGCTGTTTTGTAAAACTGACAGTTCTTCTATAAATTGCTTTATTTATATGCATTTGCTTTCGTGTATACTTTTTCATTTACTACATGGATTGTAAAAGTTAAGTGTAGCATATTACAGTACACGTTGAATAGAATTGAGACTTCATGTAGTTGAATACATTGTATGTATCCGAAACATGTTAAATGCTTGCATGATGCTTATGTGGTGACCCCACTTTAAATTAAGCCTTAATATGATATTAGGTTTGTAAGCTTCAGAGTATGCAAAAATACTAGAATGAGGGAATTCGCCTGTTCAAACCAAGTTGATAACAGACAGAAATTCAGAGAGGCTTCTCACCCAAGATGTAAAGGGAAACGTGTAGGCCTAGAGCTTTCTCTCTACAAATACTGTGACCGACCTAGCTAGCCACTGGCTATTGTCATCCTTAGATCTGTGTAAAATGGGCCATTGGGCTTTTTTCTCGGACAGTCCAAATAGAATGTCATGTTCTGAAAATTCTTGGAATTTCTTTCAGGGTTTTTCTTTTCTTCCTTTGGGTCTCATTTTGCTTTTGTCTTTCCATCGAGAGCTTTATTTATGCCTGCAGTTCTGATTTAGCGTAGAAACCCCTTTTGCAAACTGCTCAAGTTCTAAGCTTTCTTCAGATAGTGCCATCTGTCCTCACTTCTGCATACAATTTTACACTGAATTTTTTTTTTCTTAATGAAACATTTTCAACTTGAGGTAAACAAAGTGGAGGGGACCCAGCTTTCTTTCCAATGTGGATCTACCTCAGTTAAACAGTTGGGTGCTATTTAAGAAGTGTGGCAATGAGATTGGAAAAAGTGACCAAACAGTAAGGTATGACTGTACATATACATCTTGACAGTTCTCTGGAAGCCAGACTTTCTGTTTAATAACTATCTCATGTTTGAGTTCTCTATTCTTTGTGCCTTTTGGTTTGAGTCCCAATGCATTTTTCAAAATCAACATAAGACATAAACTTTATTGCCAGTGAGGGAAAACAAGCCAAACTGGCTGCAACATTTAGCTATTTTCCCCCCTCTCCAAACCATAGACTTTTTATACAAAGAAAAAAAAATCAAGAAGCAAAATTCACATTTCTCTAACAATAAAATCCCCAACTCTTCTATGCATATGTTTAAAGCAAACTTTTGATTTTCAGTTGTATTGGATTCATTTTTTTAGTCAGATCATCTGATATAGATAAATGTCAACCTCTTAACTCTGGTAGACCTTAGAAGAACCCTTACTTAAGGAGTAATACGTGGCCTGATTGAAATTTTTTCTCCTCCTTTCCCTGCCCTCTGGAAGCTCTGATAGTGATGGAAGAGAATGAAAGAATATAGAGCTGGGTTGGACATCAAAAATCATTTTTTTCCACCCTCTCATTTTACAAATGAGGAAACTGAGGCCCAAGGAAGTTAGAATGACTTGTCCCTAAGTTATACAGATGACAGTTGATGGACCTGAGATTTGAACTCAGTTTCCGGATTTCCAATCCAGGGCTTTTTGCCTGGAGAAGCAGGGTGGAAGTTGGGGGGGGGGGGGACCTGATTAAAAAAAAAATTGGGGAAACTGGCTCTAGGTAACAGGTGACACCAAGAGTTGGTGTGTGTATATGTACATATGTAAGAAAAGGTGAGAATCAAACATAAGGAAGAATAAACTTTCCACATTTTTATATTCAACAATCTACAACTCTCCTTTTTTTCTATAATGTATATCTTTTTTACTTAATTCTTTTGGGGAAAACTTTTAAGTTGTAATATACAAGTTATCAAGCCTTTTACTAATTCGACTTTATACCAGTAACAAATCCAGAGTAGGAAACTTTCCTGTAGCAGTTAGTTTTACAATTTTTAAAAGGTCTACATCAGAGTTGTAAGAGAACCGACATTCCTTAGTGGCAGAACTTCACTTGGTTCTGTAAGGCTTTTTGCTGCAGAGACTCAGTGGGTCAATTCCTCTGTTAGTGTTTTTATAAAGAAAAAAAAAAAACTCCATCAGGTCTATACTTAAGCTATATTTTATAAAGAGTAAATCATCCTTTAATATGCTGCGTGTAAATGTTCAGCATTATTGCACTTTCTCAGTAATAATGTATGCCCTACAATTGGCTCCTAGACAAGGACTTTAAAATTAACTTGTTTTGTGTGTTTGTGCGCGTGTATGTTGTGTGTGTGTGTACGTGGGTGTGCGCGCGTTTTTTAACATAACAGTAGTGCTTTGGGGCAGATGATAAAATTTATAGGTACCTCAAGAAATTAAGAGCCTGAATATGCTGCATTTTTTTCTTTCACTTTTACATGTAGCAATGTGTTTCGCCTTCATTACCTTGTTTAGTCTATGAATTGCTAACTGTGTTGCTTTTAGGATCCCCAGAGGATGTTGCAAGGCTTTTTAAAAGTTCATCTTGCAGGATGTAGTATCCTTTTCAGTTTATTCAAATGCAGTCGCTGGTTCAAAGATGTCACCCTGCATTTTGTAGTGTAGCAAAAAGATGTTTGACACAAACGGACTTGGGCAAAAGGATACTACATTTGTAAACAGACAATAATGTTCCTAATCCTTTCTGCTCATGCTGCTTTCTTGATTCTTTTCTCAATATCATCAAGAGGTTGGTAGCTGGTTTCTAAATTCAAAAATTAGAACACAACTATTTTGAGATACACATACATTCACACACACACACACACACACACACACACACACACACACACACACACACAAACACACGCATCCTATGGTTCAAAGTTTCAAAAGAGCCCTTGCAAAATTTCTATTTGAGCAAGTAGCCCCAAAGGTCAATGCTGCCATTAGATTGCCTCATCAGCCTAATTAATCTAAAGACCTAGTTTCCTATGTGGTCCTCCTTCAATCGTGTTCCATTAAATTCAACCAACATTTATTAAGTGTCTATCATGTGCAAAGCATTGTGCTAGTAGACGCTGGGGATACAGAGACAAAAAAAAAAAAGAAACAAAACCCCCAGTTTCTGCCCTGAAGGAGCTTACATTTTACTTCCCTGCATCTAGTAGTCCCCTGCCTCCAAAGTCCTCACCTCAAGAAAAAGTGAATCCAAAATAAGTAGAGATGGGGAATTGTCTGGGTTGAGAAAAGAGAAACTGGTGAAGAAAGCTATAAGGCTGTGAAATTGAGCATCTATTGTCATGTTTAAGCTTTGATGGGTCCTTTCAAGCTTGTTTTTCGCTTCCTAGGTTAAATAGTTTGCACTACTTTTGCAATAAATTCATGGAAAAACTAACAGTTAACTTTGTTTTGTTTCTTACTGTGTGTGTGTATATAAACTAATCCTAAAGAGTTAGCATAGTGTTTTTTCCACCTCCGTACATAATTCTTAATATTCGCAGAATGCTGTAAATCTGATAAAAAAAATATGATGTGAATGATATTTTATAAAGTTATTTTGTATGGTGTCAATTTTGTTTTGCCTCATAGTACGTCAGCAAAAAATAAAACTCCTCATATTTACGACTATTTGTTCGAAAGATCTTGAATTATTCACATATTCACTTGGGTACTTTCACATAGGTGGATTTTGAGAAATTTAAAGAATTGTGTTAAGCAAGCATAAATTTCCTGGGCTAACAACTCTAATGTTTAAGAATATACCCAAAAGGGGGGCAGCTAGGTGGCTCAGTGGATTGATAACCAGGATTAGAGATGGGAGGTCCTGGGTTCAAATCTGGCCTCAGACACTTCCTAGCTGTGTGACCTTGGGCAAGTCACTTAACCCCCATTGCCTAACCCTTACTCTTTTGCCTTGGAACATAGTATTAATTCTAAGATGGGAGGTATGGGTTTAAAATAAAATTTTAATTGTATTATTAATTATATTAAAATTAATTTATTAATTAATAAAAATATATGTGTGTATATATCCAAAAGCCAGGAGTCACCTGTGAAAAGCAAAAAGGTTTTCTATTAATATATGGGCTAAGACTGAGATGGAATAAAATGGGAAGAACTGGGATCACATCTAGGAAGATTTCAGAAAGAAGTACCTTTGAAGAGAGACACACAAGATATAATTTCAGTCTGTTTTAAGTCATGTAGTGTCCACACAGTTAACTAGCCCACTGTTTCCCAATTCATATGTTTGGACACTTAAACTTGTTGACGTCTCTTAAATCTTTAACATAAATTTATTTTTTTAACATAAAATTGGTCAATGCAATATTATGGCAGAGAGGAGGGTAAAAACATTAAGTGAAACAATGCTAATGAGTATAATGCTAATTAATCAAGTTTTGAACTGAGTGCAGCACAGAATAAATAAACCTTAAAAGAACAGGATGCCATTGTCTCCCATCAACCCTTAATTTTTTTATAGAGAATGAATGGGGAAAAAAAATGTAGGGGCCATAGTATGTGCTTAGCATTATGGATACAAATCGACATGAGAACAGAAAACAGGTTTTGTGCCCAGAGTTTCTTTAAAGGAAAGTTCCTTTAAAGGAAAAGGAGATTTCAGCAGTAAATCATTTGGAAAGGTCAAGTGGTCCTTAGGATACAACAATAAAATAAAAGCGGATAGTAATGTATCTATAAAGTATCTCTTTTCCGCTAACAAATCCAGTTGTTGACTAACGTTGAACCATTTGATAATACCAAGGACTTCAATGGTAAGAACTGGCTTTCCTGGGTCTTCAGAAATAATTGCTAAGTTACAAATCTACAGGGGTCAATTCCCTGGAATATGGCTTGGGGGGGGGGGGTTGCTAGGCTGGAACCAGGACCCTCGTTAAAGAACTGCTGCTATTCCCAGAGCTCCTGGGCTCTGGATGTGACTACATAGCCCATTTTCCATTAAAAATGAGGAAAGATGTGTGGGATCTGTTTTAAGTCCCAGCTCTGAATTTAACTAGATGTTTCACTTTGGGCAAATTATTTCACCTTTGATTCTGTTACCTCAATTAGAAAATGAGATGGTTAGATCAATTTCTTACTTCCTCTCAAGTTGACATTCCATGAACCCAGGTCTGACCCAAGGGTAAGATTCTTTACCATTTTGCCTCATCTGTCCATTTCCTTGCACTCAGATGATCACCCGTCCTCCACTGCTAATTTTACCCAGTTAATTTATTGATAACATTTATCAACAATAACAATAAACATTTGTTAAGTTCCTACTATGTGCCCAGCACTGGGTAAGTGCCATCTTACTCATTTTTAGCCATTGGACACATGGAAATAATAACAGATTCAACAAATCCACAAAAACCATCATCCTAAAAGAAAGAATAACTCAAAATATTTCCTACTGTTTATGGATCCATATTGTTATCTGTTTATTAATGTAGGAGTGCCATCAATTAAGTGATCATCTTGATAGTTAAATTTAATATACTATACCATTTCACATCATCTGGTAATTTTCAGTGAGGAATGTGGAAACCACAAAGAAACAGATGCTTTCCAAAAGCTCATCAGTTGGGAAGATGACACAAAAAAACAGTCTATAGCTTTCAAGCAGCACTTAAGGGTGTTAGAGGAAGTAATCGCTGAAACTTAACAAAAGGTAAAAGTTTGAGGATTTAAAAAAAATCACTGAAGGAGAAAGGTCTAGACAATAGTTCCCATGAAAAAGTCTCAGGGGTATTTCTGACTGAAAACTGAATAAATCAATGGTATAAAAAAATGTGAGGGTCAAAGGAATCAAAAATCTTTTAAGTACTTTTCTTACCAACAGAATGTCTTTGGACCACTCAATCTCTTGTTTTTCCCTAGTTAAAGGGGAATAAGTAGCATCTACCAACCAGGGTTATTATGAGGATCAAAAAATGTTATGTACAATGTGCAGCCCACTATAGAAATGCTAACTATTATTGCTTCCTAAGTGCCAAGTTCCTTACCAAGTGCTAACAATACAAAGAGAAAAAGTACGATAGTCTGCTGTCAAGAAGCTCACATTCTAAATAAGGGAGAGAACATATAGGAGTTCTGCTGGAGGGCAAATAGAGAAGCCTTGGAAGGCACTGATCATGCCTTGATATGCTTCAGGTTTTCAAGGCACCATTCACCCATCTGATTGCACCACCTCTGCCTCCTTTGCTGGATCACACCCTCTAACCATGGGTGTTCCTCAGGGTTCTGTCCTCCACCATCTTCTCTTCTTCTATATGACTTGGTTTGGTAATCTCATAGCTCCCATGGAGTTCATTACCATTCCTATACTGATGATTCTCCAGTCTACCTAGCCTACTCCCCATGCCTCTGCTGAGGACCTGTCTCACATCGCCAGCCGCCATTCAGACATCCATCTCAAGCTGGATGACATGGTATGTTCGGTATGTCCAAAACTGAACTCATTATCTTTCCATTCTACTTCCCACCTTCTCTATTACTTTGGAGAACACCATTCTCCCAGTCCTTGGGCTCCCAAATGAGGAGTCAGCCTGTATTCCTCACTCACCCTCCAAATCCAATCTGTTGCTAAAACATTTTCACCTTGGCAACATCTCTCCCAATATCCTCCCACCCCACCTCTCTTCTGCCACTACTCTGGTAGACCCTCATCCCCTCCCTCCTGGGTTCAGGTGGTGGGTCTGTCTGCCTCATCTCTCCAATCCATCCTCCTTTCAGTCACTAAAGTGATCCTGTCAAAGCACAGATCAACCTTATCATGCCCACTTCTCAATAAGCTCCAATGTTTTATTGCTAATAAATAAATATTAAATTTTATTTTTATTTTGTAAATTAAATTTTTATTTTTTATTTTTAATGTTCATTTATTTTTATTTATTTAAAAGCAAATAAAAATAAGTATATATTATTCATTGTTTTTTGTCTTTAATAACCTATTTTAAAAATTAAATTAATAATAAATCCATTTATTGAAATGAAAATGCTCCACTTGGCATTCAAAGTCTGCCCAACCTTCCCACCTCCTAGTCTTACACCCTTCTTTCTCTCCACCACTCTTTGATCCACTGAGATTGGCTTCTTGGCTGTTCCAAAAACAAGACACTCCATTTCTCAGGCATTTTCTCTGTCTCCCAAGCCTAGAAGTTCTCTCCTCTGCCCCAACTGCTGACCTCCCTGGCTTCTTCTAAATCCCAACTAAAATCCCTTCTTTTACTGGAACCCCTCAATTCCAATGTCTTCTGTGCATTAATGATCTCCTAATTATCTTGTATATTGCTTGCTTTGTTTATGTTTGTGTGTGTGTTGTCTCCCCCATTAGAATGTAAGCCTCTTGAAGGCAGGGACTCTCTTTTGCCTTTTTTTGTATCCAGAGGGGTTAGTGCAGTGCCTGGCTCAAAGTAGGTGCTTAACAAATGTTTATTAATTGATTGCAGCATTTGAGCAAATGACAAAGTCCAGGAGTCCAATGGCAGGTCAGATGGCAAAACCTATGGGTCCAGAGGACATCAAGCCTAATATGAACAAAGAATCCTAGGTTTACTTCTGAGTGTTCAGAGAGCTTATTGTCCAGGTTTGTTTTTACACTAGCAATATCTACAACAAAGTATGGCATAGTCTTCTGGTGTTCTGATTTCATATGACGGTATTTGGAATGCTTTGCCAATATTAAGCAAGAAACTGCTAAAATGAAGAATGTCAGAGAAAGCCAACCAGAAAGGATGGAGAGGTGGCCCTTCTGGCCCAGCCCAACTACTCTTCATGTCCCCTTGATTCTATTTTCTCCAGCAAAATGTCCCCAGAATTGTCTCCTCTTCTCCTTTGCTTTCTCCATTAGTTCTTTTTCTGTTTACTACAAACACATTCATGTTTCCTCCATTGTTAAGTCTCAGTGGGCATCTAATCCAATGCATGGCTGAAAGGATTCTCTATTATAACATACCTGACAAGTGGTCATCCAGCCTTGACTTGAAAACTTCCCATGAGAAGCCATAACCTTTTGGTGTAATCTATTCCCACTTTGGATAGCCTAATTATCAACAAGTTTTTCTTGATATTTTACTTCTGCAGCTCCTGGTTCTTCCTTCTGAAGCCAAAGAGAACAAATCTAATCTCTCTTCTACCTGAGAGCTGATCAAATGCTTGAAAAGTTATTTCCACCTTCTCTCCTCCTGTTTCCATCTCAAAGCTAAATATTCCCAGTTATTTCAACAGATGTTTGCGTGGCATGGCCTCAAATCCCTTCATGATCCTGGTTGCCTTCTGGATTGTCTCCAGCTTTTTAATGTTGAGAATTAAACAGTGCTCAAGATGGGGTCTAACAAGGGTGGTAGCAAAGGAACTATCACCTTAATTTTGGAAGCTGTGTCTCAATGTGGCCCAAGATGGCATTGGGTTCTTCATGCTGCTTACTTATTGGGTTTGCAATTCACTAAAATTCCCAGATTTTTTTCCAAACTATCTATGCATGCCTCTCATCTTATATTTGTAAAAATGATTACAGCCAGGATTCTCTACTTGTGAAACAGAAACGAAGGCAAATGAGTTGTAAGAATTAAGAGACTGGCTGTAGATTAAGAACTTTATTAAATTAAAAGTAGTAGGAGGGAAAGAATAGGTATTTAGCTGGCTAGTCTGTGGCTGCCATTTTGGGACTCCTTGCTACACTCGCCACTGAGTCCGGTCAGCATCATCAGCACACACGCCAAGACCCCATTTCCTCCTCGTTCATCTTTATAAAGTCTTTTCTCTGCCCACTATCACCTGTCACATCTCAGGAGCCAACCATAGTTTTCTAATTTGCCCGGGTCGCCCGGGGGGCAGTGCCTGGGAAATCCGCTCTGCTATCTCGAGATATTCTTGGCTGCCTTGCTCCATTTTTCTGGCTGTTGTTCTGCCCTCATGACGAAATTTATCCAATGATTTTCCTCACATAGTCTTTGCTTTTGGCCCAAGTTCAAACTCATGCTAGGTATCCGTAGTCAAAAAGGGGGAAAGGATAAATTCCCTTTTCACCGAGTGGAAGTGACAATGCAGCTTTCAATTGGATTCCCCCATCGCTAGAGGTATTTAAACACAGTGGGATATTTTAGATTACTTATAAAGGAAAATTTAATCTAGCTCCGAGTTCTAGCATTATAGTCTTCTTTGGGACCAAACTCCTTTAAAGGACATAACACAAAGGTAGAAACAAAGGCATTGTTCACTAACTGGATATTTGTAGAGGCTTAGAGCAAAGCCTGGGGGTTAGCAAAAAAACCCCAAAAAAAGGGCATTTTTACTCTAGGAATTTATGGTGGAAAATAAATACTCTAGATATAGTCATCTGCAGTAAAAAATATGCTGAAAGTTGCACAATTCTGTAGAGAAAGCCTGGGCATAGTTCTCAATTGTGTGTCCAATATGAAAGAAGAGGACCTGATGGGATTTGTTTTCAGTATACAAAAGCGTAAGTCCTTCCATAACCTCTGCCCAAAGAGAGGAAAATAGTTTTAATTTTTTAAATTACTAAATTCTGTTTTTTCTCTTTCCCTCCTGAAAAAAGAAAAGAAAAACAAAAAACTTTATTTCAACAATGCATAGACAAGAAAAACACATTTCTACAATGGCCATGTCCAAAAAATACGTCTCATTCGAATGCTGAGTGTATCACCATTGTCAGGAGGAAAACCATTGCATGGTTCATCTGAAATTGTTCACTTGAGCTGTAAGAAGGAAAATTAAGAGGCTGGCTGTAAATTAATAATTTTATTAATCAAAAGTAATAGGGGGAAAAGATGGAAAAAATAAGAGAGAGATGGAAAAGATACTTTCCCTATTGCTCCATTTAGCTTGCTATTCTGTGGTGGCCATTAGGGCCCCCAAGCCATGCTCACCAGGAAATTCAGTCAGCAACAAGCAAGAAAGAGAAGAGCCTGAAATCCGCTCTTTTCTCAGTTTATCAAACCTTTTCTCCACCCACTAACTCTCATGCATCACATCTCAGGAACCATCTCAGGATCTCTCTACTGTTTTGCTACCCTTTCCCAGCTGCCATTCTATCCTCGGGACTCAATTTACCTAATGATTTCCTTCACACAATAGAGTTTAGGCTCACTGCAGTTAGTCAACAGGAGTTGATGACACTTGTGTGTGTGGGGGAAGAATCTCCTTCACACAGAACACTGCATTGATTAGCATTCTTGAAAAATATTTTTTAATGTCTTTTAGAACTAGGATTTGAAGTTTCCCCCAAAGAACCTGTTGGAAATCCTCCGGCTATTTCTTGATTCTACATTTAGGGTTCTCTAGCAAGTGGGCCTACTGAAAAAAAAAATCAAAAGAAGCATAGTATGACAGTAGCCCAGGCTTGTTCTGATTTATGGACCATTTTATTGAGGGAAAAATTATGTACATTTTTTAAAAATACAGAATGGAAAAATCTTTTACAGTAAAAAAAATAAGCACTCTTTTATCAAATAGTAAAAATTTTTTGCTATACAGAAATTAATATGTAATATGCTATATACTACATATTTAACCAAAAATAAACTAAATGTTCAACTGAAAATGAGTATGGTCCACAAGTAAAATAATTTCATAATATACATATATTAATTTACATTTACTATCACTAGACCTTAAATCTATATCAATTAAAAAGATAAGCATTTCATGTTTATTTCCCTTAAGGATGTAGAAGTTCAATGTTTAATAAGACAAATAAGATATTAGAATAAATACGCAGCTTAGTGATACCTTCAAATGTAATGCAAACCAAGTAAATTTTCCTCAGGCTGAAATGGATTAATGGACTGGATATAAAATTCTGTATGGGGATGAAATGGAACAGCTCTGTACTTTATTTAGGAGAAAGGGGCCTGAGTAGGGTTGGTAGCACAATTTAGGCTAATTATAATATTGCTTTTATGTTTTAAGATTCAGCTTCTTCATCCTCACTCTCATCGTCTTCTTCCTCCTCCTCTTCTTCCTCTTCTTCATCTTCTTCTCCTTCCCCCTTCTCTTCCTTAAGCATTTTCAGGTATTTGCTGGCTAAAATCTTCTTTGGTAATATATCTTGAAACAAAAATTATTGTATCAGCAAACTGTTGTAATAGACAACCACAAATATATCTTTCAAAGACTACCAACTCATGCTAGAAATGCCTGTTTCTATCACCTTGTAAAGAATGAAAGAATTAAGGACAGGCTTTTGGAAAATATCAGAAAAACAAATGATAAAAGATATGCCTGTCACTGATTGCAGATTAAACTGAATTGCCAGACAAGCTACTCTCACCACTTTTAAAACTGACAAGATACGGACTACCTTTGGACAACTGTAGCAATGGGCACGAAACTAAAATATTTTTCATTGTGATGCTATCCCATAACAACAGGCGAAAGCCTTGCTTTTTCTAGAGCTGCAAAGACTAGTTTTGATCTTTGTTTTCAGAGTAGGGGCTGAATCCCCGATCTGATGAAATCCCTGTTATTCTTGCCAAACCTGCCAAGCATTCATCTACCTGCATACATGCTATATTTAGAAACCTGAGGCAATTTCAATCAGGGAGGGTTCTATTTTCATGACTGCAATATGAAACCCAAACTACAAACTACCAGGCATGTTTACAGGCTGTTTGAAAAGCTAAGTACCTGAAAGAAATTGAAAGGTTTCCGACTCTTCTGCAGTATTTGATAAATCACTGTAAATAAGTGCTTTCTTCTCCTTTCCACTGCCATGTTTATAGGAATAGGTGGCTAGATACTGAACAAAGAGTTCCTAAAATAAGATGGAAAAAGATGAAAATTCAGGAAACATTCTGGTACTTTGTTTAATTTAAATTCATACCAAGTTTGAATAATTTCAAGTTTAAATTGCATTATAGGCTTTAAGATCACTCCAGGAGGTATAATGACAACATTACATGTAGTTATCAGTTTAATGCTAGGGGAAGGGTAGCAAATGGTCATTCTACAAAAATTTATTTTAGATTTACTACTTTTATAAATTTATCAACGATTGATAGGGCAATGAATCAGTAACTCAGCCAATGATCAGTTACCTATAGTAATGGAGGAGAAAAGTAATGTAGATTATCCAAAAAAAAAAATCACATTTGGCTCTAGAGATGCAATTTTTTTACCTTCCATTTGAATATGGTTATATCTGAAGTTCTGGTAATTCACACCACTGCAAACCAGATAATGAAGCCAATGAGTTGGGAGTTTGTAAAGCTGGCCAGACTTCTTGCTCCCAGCTCAACTCCTCCATGCTGAGGATAGACAAAAATATCTCTTAAACTGATGCAAAGCACCAGACTGGACTGTGTTGCGGTCCCCAAAGTTTGGCTTGTCTAGTCCATACTTTTTCAGTCAAGGAGGTAATTGTTTTCCAGTTGCTGCTGGATTGGAGGATACTTCCAGGGATGAGGTGATATCAGCAAAGGAGTTGGAAAAAGTCTCTAGCCCAAACCTACATGATGAGGCCTTAAAAAATAACACAAGTAAACCCTATGACTATCTTGAGAAATGGCAACATCTTGAGAAACTTTTTGCTATGATGAGCTCCAACCAAGAAGACCACAAGTCCACTAGGAATCAATTCAGAAATATTTCAGTTTTAAAAAAAAGTGTCAACAATCATAAAACACTGTAAAATGTACTTTATTCAACTCTAGGCAAGCATTTTGTGTTTAGTTTTGAAACCCATTAAAGGAAAGAGTTCAGGAGAAAAAAAGTGCTCGTTGGCTGAGGTACATTTTAACGAAGATTAAAAGTTATTATGAGGAGCCAGAATGTTTAAAGCAACCACTATATGCAAAATTATTACAACTAGTTCCTCTTCTTTTAAACTCAAAATAGAATTACATCAGGAGGGATTTGGAGACTATACAATCATCTGAAATGTAAAGATTGTCAGTCACTGTCATTGGTTAGGAAGGGACCTTGAAAAGCATAATGGGTAATAGATTGCTTACTAACTCTGTGACCAGACAAGTCACTTAACTTCTGTGCCTCAGGTTCCTCATTTGTAAAATGGGGAAAATAACAATGCCTATCTCTTAGGGTTGGTGTGAGAACAAAATTAGATAATATTTGTAAAGCATCTGCAAATCTTAAAAGTACTTTTTAAATGCTAGTCGTCTTGCTATGTCTACTAGATGATCTCTTGTTTTTTTTTTTTTTACAACTGTCTTAAGGTCCAGTCTCTATCCAAAATCACAGAAAAAGCACATTCCTTCTCTCAACTCTACAGTTCAGATTTGTTCTCTAGATTGATTCCGTTCTGCTGAGCGCCTTGGAATAGAATTTGCGAGGAAGACATAACACAGCTGCAATGTCTCATATTGCATTTGGCCAGGAGAGTCAAGGGCACTTCCAACCAGTGCTGGGGAAGAAGAGAACCTTAGTAAAAGGTCACTTACCCCCACCCCCACCCCCAAAACCACCCACACAAATCAAAAATAACCCATGGACCGAAAAATGCGGGCTGGATTTTTTGGAAAGCTTTTACTTTTAAAATCCTATTATCCTCTTCAATTTCCTTTATTAATATGTCACTGTCTTCCTAACGGCCTTTATGTTTAAGATGATCTTACTCTAAATCCCTCTCGCTGTAATTAAGTTCATCTTTTCTGATGAACTAAACGGGGTGGAAGGAGAACCAATCATAGAACTTTGTACAGAATGGTTTCCATCCGACGTCCCGAACTTTTCTCCCTAGCCTGGCTGTCACGTTTCCTTTGCGTTTTGTCGCGCCAGCATAGGGGTTTTTAGGGTTGTTCCGCGCTAGTCAATTGCAACATAGGGGTTGGGGTGCCCTGGAACCTACAATTCTGCACCCACGAGGGCTACCACGCGGGATCAGTCTCCGCCAAGACTGCGCTCTCTGCGAGTCCCATTGGACGTCTTCTTTTTTTTTTCTTTTTGAAGAGTGTCCCTTCCCGAGGCTTCCAAAGACAGCAGCCAAAGGGCCAGCGGCGCGGGCTCGTGCTCGCGCCAGGACAGGCAGCGCGTGCGCACGGGGCAGCAGCGGCTCCCAGGGGGCGGCGCGCGGGACGCGGCCGTTGGGGGAAGCTTGGACACCTCCCCTTCTCCCCCTCCCCCTCATTTCCCCTCCCTCTGTCCTCTCCCCGTCTCTGCTCCTTCGACTCACCGTGGCCTTGGCCGTGAGCACCAGCGCCTCTTGATTGATGCTGGACACCTCGGGGGAGCTTTTCATGATCACCCGGATGCGAGACAAGGGCAGCGAGACCAACCTCTGGTCGCTGCATTTCTCTTTGCCGCCAAACCCGTCCGCCATCTTGCCGCCCCCACCCCGGCAGCGGCAGAAATTGCGCGGCCGCCACTATTAATGCTCCAGCCGCCGCCGCGGCCCCCGTGGCCCCCGCCCTCTCTGATCTGTCCTCAAAGCAGTTTGACGAATAAAGTTAATTAAAAGGGAACCTCTTTGATCCGCTGCCTCACGGGAAGCGTAGTTCTCTAGATGTGGGGCCACTGGCCCTAGCGGAGGGCGGTGACTACAAGTCCCATCATGCTCCACGCCGCCGCTCTCGTGGCTTGGTTGAAGGAAAGAGACCCTCAGACCCGCGTGCATAGTTCGGTTTCTAAGTTCTCGTTTCTCTTGGTCCCGCCCCCAAGGGCCGGTGTAGAATTTACGTTTTACCTTATGCTCGGGACGTCAGAAACCTGCAGGTCTGAGAGGACTAATATGTGGTTGGTTGTCATCTTCGTCTTCTTCGTCTTTGATTTCCCCCTAACCCAAGCGTCTGCAAGGCGTGCCGACCTCGATGACCGCATTCATCAAATCCTAAAACTCCTATGTTGGAAAGGATTGCAGAAACTAGCCATCGCTTAATTAACCCAAAAAAAGAACAGAACTAAGCAAACAAAGCACCAGACTCATTTTTATATCCATTTTATCTCCAGAGCAGATTTTGTAAAAATTATCAACATATGCATATATAGTACAGCCCTCTAGTTTTACGGTTGGGGAACAAGCCCCACCCCACCCCCAAAAGAAATTATTAACCCAAGTCATCAAAAACCTTCACAGGATCAGATTATCTCCTTCCTTTTGTGGCTAAACTTGAGAGGCGGGCAGTCCACAAAAGGTTCCTCTGCTTCTTTTACTTTCTAGTTTTCAACCTCAACGTTCAACTGAAATTGCTTTCTCCAAAGTTACTAATACCTTAATTGCCAAGTCTACTGGTTTTATCTCTGCCCCTTTGCTTTTTTATCACTCTAGCTTTAACATTGTTCATTCTCTTCGCGGTACAGTTTTTTCTCTAGATTATCAGATTCTTCTACCTAACTGTCTTCTCTGTCTCCTTTTCTGGTTCTTCACAGTTAAGGATCTACTGACAACTGGATGCTTGGGCCTTCTTCCCCTTTATACTATTTCACTTGGTGAGCTTAGCAACAACATTCAAGGGTTTGATTCTCTTATCTATGCTGAGGATTCTCAAATCTATCTTTGTTTGCCTCCAGTATCTACTTTCCAACTGCCTATTGGACATTTGCAACTTGAGTGTTGAGTAGCCATTTTAACCTTCCCAAAATTGAAGTGATTCTCCAAAAAAATCTCACTTCTTCCAAACTTCCCTATTAATGGTGCAGGGTAGCAGCATTCTCCCAAGTCACCCATAATTGGAACCTAAATCCATTCCTTGACTCCTCTCTCTCACTGCTCCTCTCCACCAAATTCAATCCATTTCCAAGGTTTGTTGATTTTACCTTCACAACATCTCTCACACATAATTCCTCTTCTCTGACACTGCCAATTTTGGTTCAGGCCCTCATCACTTTTAGCCTGGACTATTTCACTGATCTACAGGTTAGTCTCCCTACCATAAGTCTCTTCAAGTCCTCCCTCCAACCAGTTGTCAAAGGGACCTTTCTAATGTTTGACCCCACCACACACACATCTTCGATAAACTCCAATAAACTCCCTATCACTGACAGAGATCAAATATAAAATATTTTGTCTGCCATTTGTCCTTCAGAACCAGATCCTTTCTTACCTTTCCAGTCTTCTTACAACGTGCCCTCTTCATCATGTATTCTTCCATCCAGTAACAACTGGCCTCCTTGCTTCACTCAAACAAGACACTCTAAATCTACATTTTTGGCTGTCCTCCATGCCTGGAATGCTCTCCTCCTGGTTTCCCTAGCTTCTTTCAAGTCTCAGCTACAATCCTACATTTTTGAGGAAGGCTTTTCCAATCCCCCTTAATTCTAGTGTCTCCCTTCTGTTGATTATTTCTAACTTATCCCATATTTATCTTGTTTATACAGTAGTTGTTTGCTTATCATCACTCCCATTAGACTATGAGCTCCTTGTCATCAGAGATTGTCTTTTGCCTTTCTTTGTATCCCCAGTGCTTTCCATAGCAACTGATATTTCAGTTGTTTTGATTTGTATTTTTCTAATCAATAAGGATTTATAGCATTTTTATATGGTTATATGTACCTTTTATTTCTTCATCCTAAAACTGTACATATCTTTGGACTATTTTTTCATTGGAAAATGGCTCATATTGTTATAAATTTGACAAAGCTCTATATATATTTTAGGGGAGAGAAGAGAAGGAAGAAGATATCTGGGAATTTTAATGTAACAAACAAATTTTAAAATAAAATCCAACATTGATTAGTGCAAGTGTTATAATTTCCCATTTATAGATAAGAAAATTGAGGCTTAGACTATTTGCCCATGGTCACAGAGTCAAGACTCTAAACTAAGCACTCTTTCCATTATACCAAGGGGACCTTGTACATATACTAACAAACATTCTCAGAACAAATATTTGGTTAGTTGATTGTTGTCCTTCATACTTGAAAAGGACAAAATTATGTCACTGGCAATGTCTTTTGCCTAAAGCATAAATTGGATTTAAATGAGTCTTCAGCCTCATTATTTCTTCCAGAACCATTGAAATCCAGTGGCAGGACAAAAGTCAAGAAGATTGGTGATGACCCAGGCAGAAGTGGATGACCTTGGGATCTTTGATGTCTGAACAAGCTACTCTACAGCACTTGTTTCAGCCACTTTCATGGCCATTGGAACGAATTGTTTTTATCTACTCATTCTACTAGGGAAGTAAAATACTTATAGAAATTACAATTGATAGATAAATAATAATAACCTACACTTATAATAATGCATTACTTTTTTCAATGTTTTATTTTACAATACTGTAGCAGGTCTCTAGGCTTCTAAGTCTGCTCTTTTTTCCTTTAAGTTTCCACTAGGTTACATTGTTAGGGGTAAGAATAATAACATGAAAGGGGTGGTGCATGAAGGAGGAAAGATATACAATAGCTGGGTCAATAGTCATTTTTGAAAAGAATCCATAAGTCCAAAAGGAATTCCCACCATAAAAAGCCCAAGAAGTCATCATTCATTCTCTACTTGATTTTTTCTTCTATTAAAGAAAGTAAAATCCCTTGTAGACCAAAAAGAATCAAAAGCTATCGTCTATGATTCTAAAACTCACCTAGTAGCACATAGTACTCATAGTGTGCAGAGATTCAGAAGAAATAGATTACACAATTCTTCTCGTCGATAAGTTTACAACTAGAGAAAAAGCCAAAATAAAAGTATAAAATAGAACACCATTAAAAAATGAAACATCATACACAAAGGCAATAACACACATACATATTATATATTTACACACACACACACACATATATATATAGTGTTTTAAGAGTTCAAAGTCCTTTATGTTATAGCTCTCTCATTAAAAAAAAAATCTCATTTTCTATCTTATAATCAATACTAAGTATTGATTCCAAGGCAGAAAAGTGGTAAGGACTAGGCCATTGGGATTAAGTGACTTGCTCAGGATCACACAGCTAGGAAATGTCTGAGGGTAGATTTGAACCCAGGACCTCAATTATATCTCATTTAATGCTCACAACAACCTTAAGAGGCAGATGCTATCATTATCCTCATTCTACAGATTAAATATCTGAGTCTATTGTCATCAGTTGGTAGTTTTAGTCCTCTCTGACTCTTTGTGACTCCATTGAGGTTTTCTTGATAAAGATACTGAAGTATTTTGCCATTTCCTTTTCCAGATCATTTTACATTGAGGAAACTGAGGCAAGCAGTTTGACTTGCCCAGAATCATATAACTAGTGAGTATCAGACCAGATTTGAACTCAGGTCTTCTTGACTCCAGGCAGGTGCTTTATCCATTGTGCAACCTCTGAGTCTGAAAGGGGTTTAAATGACTTGCCCATCAACTGAGAAAAAGAAGGCAGCAGTCGCAATCATGATATCTGACAAAGTCAAAGTAAAACTTGATCTAGTTAAAAGAGATAGGGAAGGTAATTACATCCTGATAAAAGGCAGTATAGACAATGAGGAAATATTAGTACTCAACATATATGCACCAAATAGTATAGCATCCAAATTTCTAAAGGAGAAATTAGTGGACCTTAAGAAGGAAATAGATAATAAGACTATACTAGTGGGAGACCTGAACCTTCCTCTATCAGATCTAGGTAAATTAAACCAAAAAATAAACAAGAAATAGGTAAGAGTTGTGAATGAAATCTTAGAAAAATTGAAGTTAATAGATATATGGAGAAAAATAAACAGGGACAAAAAGGAATACACATTCTTTCCAGAAGCACATGGTACATTCACAAAGATTCACCATGTACTAGGGCATAAAAACATGGCAAACAAATGCAAAAAAAGTAGGAATAATAAATAAATGACTTGCCCAGAGTCACAGAGTTAGTAAGAGTCTGAGGCAGGATACAAATTCTGGTCTTCCTAATTCCAAATCCAGTGTACTATGAGCTACCACTCACTAGTCTGGTTTGAAAGAAGAAAAAAGTTCTGAGCAGGGTCATAACTTGATAATTGTCAAGTCCTGTGGATTATTCATCTTGTAGACCAAGTACTGTTCAATTTAAAGCCTTCTGAAAGCTGTCCCAGGTGCAAGGTATGCTTTGGTTCAGTCTTACTCAAAATCATAGCTAATGAGTCCCCACTATTAGGCCAACCAGAAGCCATATTAAGTTGAAAGCAAAAGATATTTAACAAAACAACAGAATAGGTGAGGCAAATTTCTCACCTAGACTGAAATATACACCCTCCCACAGATTTCCACAACAAATGGTCTCCCCATTTTTCTTTTTTCTTTCTTTCTCTGATTTTATTTTTTACCAGTTACACATCATAAATTTCCACATAAGCTTTCTGAAGTCATATGATCCAAATCATCTCCCTCCCTCCTTCCTTCCCCAATCCCAGGCTGGCAAGCAATTTGATCTGCCTTCCCAGTTTCCTATTGTGAATTCAGGCCCTATCACTCTTGTTTGCCTCTGCATTGTGAGAAAGTGACCCAGAGAGTGTCCAGGTCATGTCAGTTCCCTAACAGTCCTTCTATCTGCTCTAGGTGAAGAAGGAGGGAACTCAGTCATTCATGGAAGATTATAGGAAACCTTTCTGCAGCTCTAGGAGTACTCTGGAAACCTGGAAATTAGAAAAGCTTTAAGCTGGCATGGAAACTTCTCTGGATAGGAATCCCAAATGAGGAGAAAAGCATCTTGTTGCTGCTTTTACCAGGTCTGGACCACACTGGCAGAGTCCCACAACTTCAGGAACAATTTTATGAAGAGAGAACCTAGTGCTAAATCTTGCCACCAGATCTGGCAAGAATGAAACACATTAACCAGAATTTTTCTGTTCTCTCTGTTTCTGCTTTCCAGCTCTCCTCTTCTCAAAACCACCCACACTCAGACAACTCCCTAGTTCTTCAAGCTCAGGACCTTCTCAAGATTAGCAAAGCTCTTTGGGCCCCAAAGCATTATGAGGGGGCAAAGAGTCCAGAGAAAACATGGAGTCTGCCTACCCAGACATACTCCTTGCATTCTAGGATATCTCTTGCATCCTTCACCTTCTCTCCCTTCACAGTCACTCCTCTATTCAAGAGGCAGGGAGACCACTTAGGAGGCCAATTCAATGGTTCAAGCAATATGTTATCTCATATTATTTGAGGAAATTTCTCTGCCTCCTGCCTCCCCCGTCAACTCTACTCAAGCTGCCAACAGAATCTTCCTAAGATTATGGATCTGATCGCGTCACTCTTCTGCTAAACCCATTCTCTCGTGACATGGTTTCACGTTCTGAAAGAATCCAAGGCCAACATTACTTACAATATTTTTATGAGTGATTTTAAAGAGACATTGAACATGAAGTTTTCTAGTGAAACCGACTCAAGGAGGCTTTTCATACATATTTCAAAATTTTACAGAAAGAGGCTCAGAGACTGCGCCATGGGCTATTCCAAACCTCCATGTAGTCTATTTGCCGGAGCAGATGTTACAAACCAAGCCAAAGGTTTGGGGGGTCCCCAAACTGCTTCAGGGAGCAGGCAGCTGGAATTGTGCAGCCTGCAAGAGGCAGCCAGAGTGGAGAGAGGGAAAAGGTGGCCTCTTCAGAGAAAGCTAAAAAGACCCGAGGCTCTCATTTAATGACTCCCCTCTTGTTCTCTCGCCACTGCTCCCTCCTCCGCTTCCTCCCCCTCCCACCCCATCACCAAGGCAACTTGGGCAGGCCTGAATGGGTTTGGCTGTCTATCAAGAGCTCTCCTTTCCTACCTTTCACAGACCTGTCAGGCTGCATTTTCAACAAATAATTTACGGAATCACAAACTGGAAGGGACCACAGAGGCCATCTAGCCCAAACCATATTGGATCAAGAATCCCTCCTACAATGCCATCCTGCCCATCCAACCAAAAAAAAAAAAAAATGGGCATCTAGCCTGGGCTTGAAGATCTTCAAAGAGGAGAAACAAGCTCCCTCCTGGGGCAGCCCATTCCACTTTGGGACAGCTCTAATTGCTAGGAAGTTTTCCTTTCATCAAGCCTAAATCTGCCTTGCTGCAACTTCAACCCATTGTTTCCAGCTGTACCTTCCAGAACAAAATAGAATAAACCAGATTCCTCTTCTATAGGAGAGCCCATTGAAAACTTGAAGATTGTGATCTTGTCCCCTCTGTCTTCTCTTTTCCGAGCTAAACATTCCCAGGTCCTTCAGGCAATCCTAATAGGATGTGCTTTGGTTTGTTTTGTCTTGATCCTGTCCTCCAACCGTTATGATTGCCCTTTTGCCTATATCCTTCCTAAAATGTGGCACCCAAGAACAGAATACGACTCCATATTCTAATCAGATCAGAATATAGTGGGGCACTCACTTCCCTCGGTCTGGGTACTACACTTTTAATGCATCCCAGGATGGTATTTGTATGTTTTTTTGTGTTTTTTGGCTCCCATGTTATGCTGTTGACTCATGTTGAATTTGCAATCCACTAATAGCCTCAGATCTTCTCACATAACTATTTTGCTAGACATTTCTCTTACCTTCTATACCTGTGGGATTGATTTTTGGAGGCCATGAGTAGAACTTCACATTTATCTCTATTACATTTCATCTCATTCATTGTGAGTCATCATTGTAGACTGTTGGTATCTTTTTGGATCCATACTTCTCTTCTTATATATGAGCTATCCTTTCTAGATTTGTATCATATTTAAATCTAATAAGCACATTATTTATAGCCTCATCTAAGACTCTGCTTAGAAAACATTGCACATGGGAGGGAGGGGGGCCCAGCTGGGTAGGTCAGTGGATTGAGAGCCAAGCCTAGAGATGGGAGGTCCTAGGTTCAAATCTGGCTTCAGACACTTCCCAGCTGTGTGACCCTGGGCAAGTCACTTAACCCCCGTTGCCTAGCCCTTACCACTCTTCTACCTTGGAGCCAATACACAGTATTGACTCCAAGATGGAAAGTAAAGGTTTAAAAACCAAAACAAAACATTGCACAGGGTCAGCTAAGTGGCTCAGTAGATAGAGAGGCAGGCCTGGAGAGAGGAAGTCCTGGATTCATATCTGACCTCAGTCACTCCCTAGTCATGTGACCCTGGGCAAAGCCACTTTTCCCCAGTTGTCTAGCTATTACAATCCTTCTTCCTTGGAATCATTACTTAGTACTGATTCTAAGACTTTAAGGGCTTTTAAAAAATTGCACAATGAGGAGAAAGAACAGATCAGTCTCTGGGGTTACTCTGCCAAAGACCTCCTTCCAAGATGATAGCTAGCCATTAATGACTACTTTTTAGGTCTGGTCCTTCATACAGTTCCACATCTACCTAACTCTGCTTATCATCTAGCCTCTCCATTTCTCTCTGATCCACAAGGACAACATGAGAAACTTTATCAAATGCTTTTCTGGAATCTATGCATATGGCGTTTGTAGCATTCTCCGATCTAACCCATCTCTAATTAGCCTGTGTTAAAAGTTTTTCCTGAAATCTTTTCCTGAAGGTTCATATGCCATGCTTTTAACAGTGAGTTCTAGAATGTTCGCAGAAATAACAGTCAAGCTCATAGAATCACAAGATCACTTTTTAAAAGTTGAACAAGACCTCAGAAAATATCTAAACACAAATTATCTTTACAGCATAACAAATGGCCATCTATTTATTTCATGAAACCCTTTAGTCAGGAGAAAACAATTCCTTTCAAAGCAGCTGATTGTACATTTGTGTAGCTTTAATATTAGGAATTTTTACAAATAAACCTAAATTTATCTCTCCTTCAGTTTCCACATATTTTTCCTTATTCTATCCCTTAGTACCAAATAGAACAAGCCAAAAATTCTCATAGATGACAACATGTATAAACAGTGATCCTGTTTTCTCTGTCTTTTCTTTCCCCATTCCTTCAATTAATCATCATATGGCATGATCTTGAGTAATTTTACTATTCTGGTCACTCACCTCTTAACTCATCAATGTCTTCCCTAAGATGTGGAATTTAGAAAAGAATATAATAATCTAAGTATGGTTATCCAGGAATGAGTCTGAAAGGATCATTATATCCTAATTCTATATGGAATGTTTAGGGAGGACTAGAACCTCTGGTGGGAGGGCTTACTGACCCCTTTTCAGGGCTGCTCATCCATCTTTGGTGTCTACCCTTTACTCAACTCTCACCTGTAGCGCCACGAAGGTATAGCAGGAACACCATGATAAAAATATCTTGGTAGATGGGCTAAACAAGATTGAGGGCAACTAACAAGCCCCGAAGCTCTTGGTGAGTTAGGGGGATGTCTAACTCGAGCATGCAAAGACTTGCTTTGGCAGAATGGGGAGATGAGGACAATTTGTTACAAAAGACCATAGAGGCTGAAGCAGGAACTGTGGAGTGCTTGCGGTTTGGTCAAACATCAAAGATGGCTACATCCTGGGCCATTACCAGCTATCCTGACTCCTGTCTTGCCACTGGACTTTGGCAATTTTGGAAGAGAGGGTGAAGCAGAGAACTTTCCAATTCATCCTCCAGTGAAGACATTATCCTTTTTGGTCCTCTTTGAAAATCAAGGACAAACAACAATGGCTCTCTATGAGAGTGTTTGGTTTAAGGAATAGATCATGTTTGGTATGAAAAAGAGAAGATTTAGAGGAAATGTGATAACTTGTCTTGGAGGATTTTAAAGATTGTTATGTGAGAGGGGAAACTGACCCAAAAGGGAAGAACTAGGAATAATGATGGGTAGAAGTTGCAAAAGGACAAATTTATGCATAAGGTAAGGAAAACATTTTCTTAGAATTAGACCTACAAACTGATAAGGAAACATATCATCCTCTTTTCAGTAGAGAAGTGGAGCCTACAGATACTGAATAAGGTTTGCCCTGCCAGATACAGTGACTCCATACATACAGATACTGTTAGTTAGCTTTATGTAAATAAGTCTGTTGTTGTTAGTAGGAATGATTCAATATTACTATTATAGAAGAGTGGGTTTAAGAACAAGTGACTATGATGTAAAAACAAAAGCGACAATAAAAGTATTAAAAGAGTTGAGAAAAAAACAACAGAATTAGAGCTATTCAAAAGTGAAAGGACTGCCTTAGAAGGTGGCGGGTTCCCCTTCTTTAGAGGGCTTCAAGCAAAAACTGAATGACCTGTCAAGAATGTTGTAGTAGAGATTTTTTGTTTGGGCATGGGATGGACAACAGGCCCCTTTCAATTCAGATGCTGTGCTTGTTTCTAAAACTATAACTTGGTATCTTTGCTTATTTGAATAATTCTATTTTTTAATTAATAGGTAATATTTTGCTAATATATATATATATATGCATTCCTTTTAATGCAGTTTATTTTTTAAAAGAAATTTTATTGATAAATTTTGATTTTATGTCATTAAATTTTCTCTTAAATCTTTTTCCCTTTCTCCTCCCAGAGAACCATTCCACTTAACAATGCCTTTTTTTAAATTAAAAAAAAAAATTTTGTTTTTAATTTTAAACCCTTAACTTCTGTATATTGGCTTCTAGGCAGAAGACTGGTAAGGGTAGGCAATGGTGGGTCAAGTGACCTGCCCAGGGTCACATGGCTGGGGAGTGTCTGAGGCCAGACTTGAACCCAGGACCTCCCGTCTCTAGGCCTGGTACTCAATCCACTGAGCTACCCAGCTGCCCCCCCTTTTTTTTAAAGAAAGAAGAGAAAAAAATCAGAAAATTGATCAATACATTGAAAAAACCTAAAAATACATATGTAATGTTTCATTTAGGGTACATTTCTAGCTCAATAGGAAGGCCCTGCACTATTATGACTAATCTTCTTAATCCTTTTAAAAGAATCACTCATGAGATGGGAGTCCACTAATCTGTGACTGTCACCCTTATAATCCATGTTCACAGAAAAATTTACTCCTCAGATAGTAAGATACCCTTCCTTCCCCTCCCTCCCCCCGCCCATAAACCTACCTTCACAAGGGAAGATAAAAACTTTTGGGTGTGAGCATTTGGGCCTGTGTCAATTTTCCTAACCTATAATCACTTATACACTGCAATTTTCCATTTCTACCCTCTTCTCCTTTCTAAAATTAATTAAAAAGCATTTATTATGTGCCAGGCACAATGCCTAAAAAGGCAAAAATGAAATTAAATATCTTCAAAGACCTTACAATCTATTGTTTCTAAGGGAAATATTAATACATATAGAAGCAAATAAAAAATGTATGTAAAGTGAACACAGGGCAGCTTTGAGGGGATTTCTTTAGTCTGAAGATAGCTCTTACTTTCTTTAAAATCTTTCCAAGAGCACTTGGAGAATCTCAGCAGTAGGAGCACATAGGACCTAGGTCTTTCAGCACCATATGTCAAGATGTCCAAGCCTGGTAACTCAAAGTCATTAAAGGCAGCCATATCTTACTATGTCCTTACTTATCTTGTGTCTCCCATAAGATTCACCATTTTTGTTGTGTTCTTCCTAGGCCAAAGATCATTCTGGTAAAAGAAAAGAGTAGCAAAAGGAAAGTAGTTCTTAGTTCTCATTCTTATCCATTATCATCATCGTATTTACCTATCCTAACCTTTCTTTATTTGCTTCCATCCCCATCATAGCTTAAAAACAACAAACACAACTCTTTTTTATCCTTAGCATTCGTACCCAACTTTATGCTGGGCTCTAGAACTTCTGCCACTATTCTTTTCTTATGAGATTTTGCTTCTCTTTTGAATTCATCTTCAACTTATTTGCCCTTGCTTCCATCACACAGACACACACACACAGACACACAGACACACAGACACACACACACACATATATATTTATGTATATATATATATATATATTTACATATATATATATATTTTTAAGAAATTTACTTGGATGATCAGTTCCCTGTGCATCCATATTGGTCCCTTTGGACAGCTCCCATTTTTTCCCTCTACTTATAAAATCTTCAGAATTTCACTCTTGAGATCTTTCCATCCTTCTTGTGGCAATTTTCCTTGAATCTTAATTGTCTTTCACTGAGCCGTTTGAAATCTGCTCTTTAATATCTAAGGTGTATATCTATCATAGTCATGATTTATATCACAAAGTCACAAAGTGGTCAGTTGGAATATTCACTTGAACCCAAGGTTCTTGTTATATCTATTTAAGCAGACAGTTTTTCTTCACTGGTCTGAATAAGATCCAAAGTAGCATTATCTTCTTCTATTTTTTGAAGAATAAAATGATCAGCAAAGCAAGACACTCATTCATCAGATACTCTACTTTTGGTAGAAGGCTCCAACCAACATCCAGATATCTGAAGTCCCCTATTATTATAATACAATGACTCCATTTGAGTTTTGTCATATATTTTCCCCACCTTCCCACAGATTGACTCAATCATGTCTCTTTTCTGTACTTGGCTTTCTAAATTTCCTTACATGAACTTATCTTCTTAATATACAAGTCAATTTCATTGTCCATTTTACCCATTTCCCTTTTGAATGATTTGTATGGTCCAGAGAAAATGTTCTAGCTGAGATATGAAGTGCATAGAGTGCAGGATTAGGATCTGAAAGTATTAAGTTCAAATCCTGCCTCAATTACTTACTAGCTAGGTAACTAAGCAAGTACCTTAACCATTTTCAGCTCCAATTTCATTACCTTTAAAAAATAGATATTAATAGCACATATAGCCTGAGGTTGTTGTGAAGACCAAGTAAAATAACATAAGCAAAATGCTTTGAAAACTTTAAAGCACTTCACCATATTTATTATCGTGTCCTCTGAAGGACTGATCCTTTCCCTCTATATTTCTTCTTTGAAACCTCTATTCTCTTTTTTCATTGTCTCTCATGATCTGGTAAGCAAGGATGCACCCCTATAGTCATTTTACTATTTCCTTTAGGTCAAATACCAATTTACTCTTTGGTGTTACTTTGTACTGGTAGAAATATAAACACAGCACAGTCTCTGCTGATCATTATAAAATTTTCCTTGCCATTCGTACTTCTTTCAAACAGACCCATAGTCCTTTATCTGTTTTTGAGTAATTCTCTTGGATAACTTGTAGCCAAGTGCCAAAATACACTGCCTATTTGCCAGTCCTGTCTAGATGATAAGAACTCATTCTTTTGAGGTAATTTAACTAATCTGAGTTGTCCTTTTATTAAGAGAGATTGTAACCCATTCATATCTTCTCTTGCATAGAGATTTTGTACCTTGAACTACATTACCCAAAATTCCTTTCTGTATTACCTAGAAAGTGTTTCCCTTTGTCTACATTTGCATGGTCATAGTTCTATAAATTCTGAGGTTCTGCCTCTCTTGCTCTCTTCTCCACAAGCGCAGCTGAGTTAGTTAGTTGGCTTTTTGCTTTAGCTTTTTATTTTATGTTAGTTATTATTAATAAATATTATTAAATATAATACTTGGAGTATTTTGAAATTTGGGATGTGAATTGAACTATGTGGGGTTGAAAGCATTTGTTTTGAATGCATACTCTTAAGCCAAAGGAGACTACCCCCAAATTGGCTTTTTGTCAATGTAGCAATCATTAGTTTTCTTCTTTTTCTCTTTTATTTTCTTTTTATCCACAAATTATTGCAATTTTTTAGTTGATTATGTTTTTTCTTTTTTTTTTTTTTTAATTTTAAACCCTTAACTTCTGTGTATTGACTTATAGGTGGAAGAGTGGTAAGGGTAGGCGATGGGGGTCAAGTGACTTGCCCAGGGTCACACAGCTGGGAAGAGTCTGAGGCCGGATTTGAACCTAGGACCTCCTGTCTCTAGGCCTGGCTCTCAATCCACTGAGCTACCCAGCTGCCCTCAAGTTGATTATGTTTTCATGACCCACTGAGGAGACTAGTCTCCCACAGGATCATAGGGGGATATATACAGCTAGAGATTTTGTACCTTGAACTACATTACCCACCATTCCTTTCTATATTACCTAGATTGCTTTTTCCTTTGTCCACATTTGTGTGGTCACGTTTGTATAAGTTCTGAGGCTCTACCTCTCTCACACTCTTCTTCACAAGCATGGCTGAGTTAGTTAGTTGGCTTTTTGCTTTAGCTTTTTTTAGGTTAGTTAATATTAACAAATCTTATTAAATATAGTATTTGGAGTATTTTGCAATATTAATTTTACTCTCCACACTCTTCTTATTTTTTCTTTTACTTCTTAATCCTAAAACATGTTTTTGCCTTTCTTCCTTTTGCCCACCTTTACATTGAAGCCATGAAATCTCTCTGTCTCTGTTTCTCTTTACACACACACACACACACACACACACACACACACACACACACATACACATACATGCATATATGTGGGCGGGTATATAAATATGTTGACAGACTCAAGATCTTATTGCATTCTGTTGGGAATTTCTCTTTTTTTCATGATCTGCAGCAGAAATTGTTAGATAAACTATCATCTTCATGGTGATCCTTTGCTTTGGCTCATAATGAGCACTAAGAGAGGAAATGACCACATATGTCAAGAAAGATACTTTTCATTGCCTTGGAGTAAACAATGAAACTAATCTTTGTTCACCTCTCAGAAGAGAATAAATCCATTGTCCTTCCACTTAGCTGCTATTCCTTAATGTCTTCTGATGTCACATATTTTGCAATAGGTTCTTGCCTCTGATACTTACTACCTATGTTGCCTTGGGTAAGTCATCTAACCCTCCAAGGTCTCCAGGCCTCAGTTTCCTAAACCGTAAAAGAAGAGGTTAGACTAGAAGATTTCTGAGATCCCTTTCAAATCTTGGGACTAATGATTCATTGAATTCATTCAGTAGTATTTTAACTCACTGGGCAAAGATCTCACATTTAGAGTAGCAATAATTAAATCTATCTTTTTGTACGACCTAAAAATGATGTGATGCTTAGCACTCAGCACTCCATTATGTGGAATGCACTTGCACAAGACTGAGCTGTATTTTAAAATTTTCTTTATTTCATGGATGGCCATGATCAAAGAATTCACCATTAGACCAGCCTGCTTTTGTTTAGTCTCTTAGTTTATAATGGTTCAAACAACTGACACAGTCTAATGCTGACACTGTACTTAAAGTTTTGAATCTCTTAGATGCCCTAACAATGCCTTTGAGAAATACCAGTCTATTATGTGCCATAAGACACTGAAGTGTCAGTCATATGAAGAGGAACAATAAATTTAAAATGCCTCTATTAAGTGCTTGCTGTGTCCAGAGTGTTGTTCTAAGCAATGAGAGAGAGAAAAATATTAGGTAATATGTGATACCTCCTAGCATGTATATATATTAGGTAATATGTGATACCTCCTACCTAGCATTATATGGATGTTATATATATATAACATCCATATAATGGGATAAGACATAAACACAGATAACTAAATATACAACATGTGATACCTGTATAAAAGAACCACAAGGGGGCAGCTGGGTGGCTCAGTGGATTGAGAGCCAGGCGCAGAGATGGGAGGTCCTAGGTTCAAATCCGGCCTCAGACACTTCCTAGCTGTGTGACCCTGGGCAAATCACTTGACCCCCATTGCCTACCCTTATCACTCTTCTGCCTTGGAACCAACAAACAGTATTGATTCATATATTCATATCTCATATAGCATTTTGCTTGTGGTTTCACCTCCAGCAACCAAAAGCTACAAGTTACTTTTTGCCACATGAGTTTTCTAAGCTTTGAGTAAGGGGTTAGGAGAGAAGAGCCTGTCCTGGTTTCATATAAAATATAGAATAGGGGGCAGCTGGGTAGCTCAGTGGAGTGAGAGTCAGGCCTAGAGACAGGAGGTCCTAGGTTCAAACCCGGCCTCAGCCACTTCCCAGCTGTGTGACCCTGGGCAAGTCACTTGACCCCCATTGCCCACCCTTA
>NC_058130.1:694961538-695014791 GCF_016433145.1 Gracilinanus agilis | reverse complement strand
ATATATATATATATATATATATAGAATATCTTTTTATTCTTAATATGCTCATGTTTGTGGATATTTGTCAAGTTCAGGATAAACATTAAAAATGTTTTTCTTAAAAAAAAAGGGGAGGTATACAATGAACAAAAGGTATGAAGACAAAAAATATCCTGGGCCCTCTATGGGGAGTACTACATATTACCACTTGGGTATTTTTTCTTCTTTTTTCCCCCCATGAAATCAATCCTGTATTTCCTATACATTTTAACCTGATTAAATTCTGTTAAAAATAAGCATTAAAAGAAATCCCAATGAAAATGAAAAAAACTCTTTCCCAAGCCTGAATTAAAAATTAAAAAATTCATGGTCCTATAATATTTATTCATTGTTAATAAATGGAAGTTTAATCATGCCCCCTGAAAAGTTAAGTCAATATCAAGGGCATGTTACCTACTGAGGCTAAGAGTTATAATAAAATCATATGGCTGAAATATAGCTTAGAGGTTGTTTAGTCCAAAACCTTCCCTGATGGATGAATCTCTTCTACAACATCCCTTGGAGGTTACCATCTAGCTCCTATTTAAACCCCTCTGATGATATTGAGGTCAACTCAGGAAGCAGTTGGGGTAGGGGTTTTAGTGTTATAGATTGCCTTTTATTTTTTTACTCAGTTATTTCAATGCAGATTAAAACAATTCTTAGAGCAATAACAGTTAAGCAAAAATAGACGTCAAATAGAATAATCTATACCTGCAATCCTCCAACTCTAACTGCTAGGAATTTCTTCCATATTTGGAGCCAAACTCTGCCTTCTTCAAGATGGAATTAGGAAGGAGACTGTAAAGATCTAAGAACATTTTATCAATGTCTTCATAGTGGGAAGTATTCAATAATGATAAGAATAAGGATCAGTTAGTGAGGTAGAGTGTAATTAAATACATATTTGAGACCATAGTTATACAAGTTGACTTAGAATCAGGTTTAATAATGTATAAACAAGCATCTCCACAGCTATCATATGTGTGAATGCTAATTCACTTAACCTTTGAAGCACAGGAAGACAGGAGGTTGGGAGAGAAAAGAAGAAAAGCTCTCTCTCTCTGTCTCTCTTTCTGTCTCTCTGTCTCTCTCTCTGTCTCTCTCTGTCTCTCTCTCTGTCTCTCTCTCTGTCTCTCTCTCTGTCTCTCTCTCTGTCTCTCTCTCTGTCTCTCTCTCTCTCTCTCTCTCTCTCTCTCACACACACACACACACACACACACACACAAATACTCTTTACTTGATCCCATCTTTGATCTTTACTAATTGTGTTATAATCAAATAACTCAGATCAATTTTTTCATCTATAAAATAGGAATAATAATGTTGGATTATCTGCTTCACAGAATTATTGTGAGTAAAGGGCTTTGTAAAAATCTTACGGCCCTATATGAAATGTGAGTTATTATGGTTATAATCACAGTTTATAATTTATAAAGGCTAAGGGAGGCTTTTATGAAATGCTTACACTGTGGCACTACATTTCAACTGGTGCCACTCACATCTTAGTGCTCTTGTGATCATGCAAGAACAAGCCAAGCATTGCCAAAGAAGCTAGAAATACGGTCACTGAATACCTACAAAACCACAGAATGTTAGATGGAGAAAATCATCTACTTTGACCCTCTGATTTTACAGAAAAGAGGGGAAAAAATGAGAAATTGAGATTCCAAAGAGAGGAACTGATAGCTCCACAGGTATTTTTTAGTTGAGCGATCATCTAGTAATGATAAGAAAAAGGAAAAGAAGTGGTGTTGGTTACTCTCTTTTGGTCATTCAGTTGTTTTCGGCTGTGTCCAACTCTTCAAGACCCCATTTGAGGTTCTCTTGGCAAAGATACTGAAGTGGATTGCCATTTCCTTCTCCTGCTCATTTTACAGATGAGGAAACCGAGACAAACAGGGATAAATGACTTGCTCAAGGTCACATGGCTAGAAAGTGTTTGAGGCCAGATTTAGATTTAGGAAGATGAATCTTCCTGACTCCAGGCCCAGTGCCCTAGCCTAGCTGCCCATACTCTCTTTTAGGGGGTACAAAAGTATCTATTTGTGAATTTGATTATATCCCAGGATACGTTTCTAAGGCATGACAGAGAATATCTCATTTCGAGGTACTTCCTACATTTTGAAAAGTGCCCAAGTCAAGCCTGCTCAGGACTTCACCTGCACACCCTCTCCCCCCACCATTCTGCTTTTCAGCTCTCTTTTATGTACTATCTTCTCCCATTAGAAAGAAAACTCCCTGAGAGCAGAGTCTCTCTTTTCTTTCTCCTCATAATTGTATTCTCAGTGCTTAGCACAGTGCCTGAAACATAGTAAGAGCTTAATAAATGTTTGTTGAGGCGGGGGCAGCTGGGTAGCTCAGTGGAGTGAGAGTCAGGCCTAGAGACAGGAGGTCCTAGGTTCAAACCCAGCCTCAGCCACTTCCCAGCTGTGTGACCCTGGGCAAGTCACTTGACCCCCATTGCCCACCCTTACCAATCTTCCACCTATGAGACAATACACCGAAGTACAGGGGTTTAAAAAAAAATGCTTGTTGAGGGGCAGTTAGGTGGTGAAGAGGAGTTAGGCCAGTTAGAACTAGGTCTGGAGATGGAAGATCCTGGGTTCAAATCTGATCTCAGATATTTCCTAGGTGTGTGACCTTGAGAAAGTTTTTTAACCCCAATTGCCTGGGATCCAATACTTATTATCCATTCTAAAACAGAAGGTAAGGTTTTTTAAAAAAGAAGAAAAAGAAATGCTTGTTGACTTGTTGACTCCCAAGATTTTTCAGAAGAGATGACTACTGTCTGTGTCTGGTGATTCAAGCATTGCCAGAGATGTGAATCTTGAGCCAGACAGTGAAGTCCACAGGACCCAGGTGGTGTTTTCATCATTGCTGCCCACTAACGGCAGGAGATGCCCAAAATAAAAGCAGATTTAAGAAAAAGGGTGTCAGGCGTGTAGGAAATGCCACTGAGCAGAAACAGGAGAACAATTTACACAATAAGAAGAAGATTGTGAAGACAAACAACTTGGAAAGACTCGGGAACTATGATTAACAAAATGGCCAATCAAATTCCAGAGGACTCATAATGAATTATTCTATCCACCTCCAGACAGAGAGGTGATAGGCTCAGAGTACAGAGTGAGGATTGTGTGTGTGTGTGTTTGGAAATGAGGAATGGGGGAATTTGTTTTGCTTGATTATGTATGTTGTAAAGAGCCCTCCCCCTCCACTTAAGTCAATTTGCTGGGGGGGTAGGGAGGTAGTGAAGTGAAGAGAAAGTGGGAGGGAAAGAATGTGAATCTGAAAATTAAATAAAAATTGAATTTAAAAAAAGAAAAGGGTATGGAGGGGGGCAGCTAGGTGACTCAATGGATTGAGAACCAGGACTAGCTAGAGATGGACCTGGGTTCAAATCTGGCTTCAGACATGTCCTAGCTGTATGACCCTGAACAAGTCACTTAACCCTCGCTGCCTAGCCCTTATTGCTTTTCTGCGTTGAAACTAATACACAGCATTCATTCTAAGATGGAAGGTAAGGGTTTAAGAAAAGAAAAAAAAAGGGTATCTGAGAGCAGGAATTGGATTTTTCTTTGATTCCAAACTGAAAATGTAAGAACGACAGCCTCTGGGCCTGGGACTGAGTACAGCTAACAAGGTCTAGTAAGAATGTATTTTTGTTTATGATTGGTCGATAAAGGGAGTTCCCTGATCAGCTTGCTGACCTTCATGGGAGGTGAGGCTTTCTCTAGAACTTTTGATATTTCTTCTCCTACAGAACAGGACATGCCCATTAATACCTCCTGGACAGAAAAAGACAAATTTTGATTGAGTCTCGGTCAGTTAGTCAAGGACCATTTATTAAATACTTATTAAGTGACTGGCCCTGAATTTACAAAGAAAGGGGGAAAAAACCAGAAAACATTGTTTCTGCCCTTAAGAAATTGTTTCTGTCTAATGACAGAGGCAACAAGAAACTATGTATAAACAAGATACATACAGAGTAGTATTGTTCATCCTGCATTTTTTCTAGGAGTACCAAAGAATTCATGGGGCGATTCTGGACTCCGGGGTGAATTGGATTTAAATGAGGCAGAGTTGCACAAAGTCCTCTGCCTCGATTTCTCTTTGAGAGTCATTTAAGTCCAGTGACAAGACAAAAGTCAGGATGATTGGTGATGGCCCAGAATGTAGATGTCTGATCAAGCTGTAAGCCCTCCACAGTGCCTGCTTCAGCCTCCTTCATGGGCTCTGGAACAAATTGTTCTCATGTCCCCATTCTGCCAAGAAGTTTTTACATGATTGAGGTAAACATCCCCCTAACTCACTGATGGGTTTGAGGCCTGTTGGTTACCCTCAATTTGGCTTAGCCCGTATGCCAAGAGAGTTTTTACCACAATGTGGCCTCTGAGGCATGGCACAGCTTCTTGGAGAGTTGGATGAAAGGTGGACACCACAAATGGATAAGCAGTCCTCAAAAGGACTTGGCAAGCTCTCATAACAGAGGTGCTAGTCCTCTCTGCACACCCCATACACCTCAAATAGAAGGTAGCCTCAGAGGGAAGACACTAGGAATTGAGGAAAAGAGAAGTCTCTTGTAGAAAATGGGATCTGCTGAATTCTGAAAGAAATCAGAGGAGGCAGCTGGATGGCTCAGCAGATTGAGAACCAGGCCTAGAGATGGGAGGTCCTGGGTTCAAATCTGGTGTCAGACACTTCCCAACTATGTGACCCTGAGCAAGTCACTTACGCCCCAATTCCTAGCCCTTACCACTCTTTTGCCTTGGAACCAATACATAGTATTGATTCTAAGACAGAAGGTAAAGGTTTAAAAAAAGAAAGAAAGAAGCCAGAGAAACTAAGAGGCAGAGGTGAGGGAACAGAGTCATAGGGGAAAACCAGTACAAAGGCACGGAGTCAGGAGTTGGAATGTCCTGTGTGAGAAACAAGAAGTAGGCCAATGAAGGTAGATGTTGAAGCAGTTAGATATCCAGTCTTAGAATCAAGATGTTTTGTTCAGTCGTTTCAGTCATACCTGACTCTTTATGACCCCATTTGGGGTTTTCTTGGCAAAAATGCTAGAATGGTTTGCCATTTACTTCTCTAGCTCATTTTACAGATGAGGAAATTGAGGCAAGCAGGGTGACTTGCCCAGGATCACATAGCCAGTCAATGTTTGAGGTTGGATTTAAACTCAGGTCTTCTTGACTCCATGTCTGACACTCTATCCATTGAATCACTTAGCTGTTTCTCAAGAAGACCAGCATTCAAATCCATTTTTAGCCACTTAATATTTGTGTGACTGTGAGCAAGTCACTTAACCTCTGTCTAAATCAGTTTCCCCATTTGTTAAAAAAAAAAAGGGAAAAACCTACACGAACTAATGTGGAGTGAAATGAGCAGAATCAGGAGAACATTATACACAGTAATTGAAACATTGAGGGACAATCAAATGCTACTAATAACAATGCAATGATCCAGGGCAATCCTGAGGGACTTATGAGAAAGAATGTTATCCACATCCAAAGAAAGAACTGTGGGAGTAGAAGAAAAGCATATGATTTATCACTTGTTTATATGAGTATATGATTTGGGGTTTTGGTTTTCAAAGATCATTCTATTACAAAAATGAATAATATGGAAATAAGTTTTGAGTGATAAAATATGTAGAATTGCTTTTCAGCTCCAGGAGAGGGGTGGGAGGAAGGGAGGGAGAGAACATGAATCATGTAACCTTGGAAAAATATTTTTTAAAATGAAGTTTTAAAAAAATAGAAATAATAATAATAACAATAACAACAATAACAATAGCAACTACCTCCCAGGGCTGTTGTGAGGAACAAATGAGATAACAATTTTAAAGTGCGTAGCACAGTACCTGGTACATAGTAAGTGTGCTATATAAATATTAGTTATTATTAAAATATAATACATTTAAGGGAATAAAGCTTAATGAGTTTGAAAATGGAGGAAAGGATTGGATTGTGAAGCATTCTAAATTCAAAACAGTAGATTTTATATTTGATCCTGGAGATATTAGAAAACCATTGGCATTTAGTGAGTGCAGAGGGGATGGTGGGTGACATGTTCAGACCTGTGGTTTAAGAAAATTACTTTGGCACTTGACTGGAGAATGGATTAGAGTGGGGAGAGACTTGAAGCAGGGATTCCAATTAGAAAACTCTTGCAATAGTCTAGCTGAGAGGTGATGAGGGCTTGAAGTAAAGTAGAAGTTGTGTGAGTAGAGAGAAGGGGCCATCTATGTTGAGTTATGAAAGTAGAAAGACAAGATTTGCCAATGAATTACTTATTTAGAGTAACTGTGAATGAAGACTCAAGAGTTACACCAAAGTTGTGAGCATGAGTAACTAGGAGGATGATAATATCCTTGAAAGTAATAGAGACATTAAGAAGTAGGGAGAGTTTTGGGGAAAAGATATTGAGTTCCCTTTTGAACATATTGAGTTCCAAATGTCTCCAAGATATCCAGTTTGAGATGCCTAAAAGACTGTTGGTGATGGGGGACTAGAATTTAGGAGAAAAACTAGGAATAGATATATAGATCTAGGAATTATCTGCATAGAAGTGATCATTGAACCTATGAAGTTCATAAAGTCACCAATTGATATAATATAGAGCAGTGATGGAGAACCTATGGCACAGGTGCCATTCTCTGTGGGCACTTGGCCACCCTCCCTCCCCAACCTCCACCCCTAGAATTCATTACTAGAAAGGCAGAGATACTTGGACAGAGCTGCTCCCTTCTCCCTCTCTACCATGTCTGATGACATTTTTCCACTTCACTTGCCCCTCTACCCAGCATCTCAAAGGGAGCACAAGGGGGTAAGGTGAGTGGCTCATAGGTGGCAGAGCTTGAGGGGAGCAGAGTGCTCAGACCACTCCCCTCCCCCTCTCTACACTTGCTGAGAACATTCCTTACTTCACCCACCCCCCTCTATCCAGCAGCCCAATGGGAACACTTTCTCCCTCCCCTGTGTGGGTAAAGGAATGGTGGGGTATACCCAGCATGTGGGGGGGGGGGACAGAGCCCAGCACTCTATCTCTAAAGGTTTACCATGACTAGTTTAAAGGGAGAAGAGAAGAGGTCCCAGGAAATAGTCTTTAGGGATAGCTTATAGTTAGTGGACATGATTTAGATGAAGTTCTAGAAAAGAAGACTTTTGGAAAAGACAGGAGAGTAAGAGGAAAACCAAGGTAGAACAATATTGTAAAAGGTTTATAGAGAGGAGAGACTATCAAGAAGGAGAGCATAATGAACCATGTCAAAGATTGCAGAAGGATGAGGACTGAGAAAAAGCCATTAAATTGGGCAATTAAGAGATGGTAGGTAACCTGGAGAGAGTGGTTTTAATAGAATGATGTGTTCAAAAGCCAAATTTCAAAGGCTTTCAAAGTCAAGAGTAGAGTGGGGGAGGGCAGCTAGTGTGATCAGCCTTTCTCAGAGTTGAGCTGAGGAGAGGAGAGATGTATGGTAGGACCAAGGAAGGGATGTTTATGAATAAAAGAAGCATGAATGTATTTGTAGACAACTGAGAAGGAGCCAGTGGTTAGGGAAAGATTGAAGGTAAGATAGAAAATGAAGATGATATTGGGAACAATGTATTGGAGAAGATGGGAGGAAGTGGGATCAAAGGCATATTTAAAGGTATTTGCTTTGGCAAAGAGAAAGGCTACCTCTTTATTAGAAACAAGAATGAAAAACAATAAGGGTGGAGGAGTTGTCTGAATGATGTGTAACTAGGAAGAGGGGAGAAGAGTGCTCTTTTTTTGAGATGAAGTCCTCAACTAAAAAGGTGAGTAGTAGGTACAATGAGAAGCTTGATGAGGGATGAAAAGATTTAAAATAGGCATCATGATAAGAACAAATTAATTAGGGAGGTACAAAGTTATCGTCTTGCTTCAGTAACAGCCAGGGTATAATTACATAGCATAAATTTGTTGAATCAAAAGGGTTTTGTGACTTTTCATGGCTTTGTATCAAGGTATGTAGATTGGAGTAAAAGCAGCAGATGATGGGAGTAAGCCATGTTTGAAGTCTGACAAGCTGTGATGAGAATGGTGGGGAGGGGGGGAGACAAAGGATTGCAGTGGGGATGATAATGTAGAGAACTGGTTAATCAAGGGTCAAAATAGAAACAAGAGGCTAGTGAAGCCAATATAAGGGCAATGATTTGGGAAAGAACTTAAGTTGGAGGGATTGAAAGTGGGGACAAAGAATAGGATCGGGAGCCACAAACGAAGAGGGAAAGATGGAATTATATATGATCATGATCACAGAGAGGAATTTCAGAATCCATGAAATTGGAAATCAAACTTTTGAGGATTGTGGAAATATCAAGGGATGACTATCTCTCTGTGAAAATAAAGTAGAGTGGAAAAGTAGAACTTGGGAACAGATAAACTTGAAGAATTGGGGCTTTAGAGTATTTGAGGAAGCATCAGTGTATATCCTGAAGTACTCTATTAGGAGGGAATGAGTTGGAGTAGAGAGGAAAACTGTGAGATAAACACTAAACTCATTGAGAAAGAAAGAAGAATGTGCCAAGAGTTTTAACAGCTACCAGAATTTGGAGTGGATAATAAATTTGGATTGAATGAAATGCAGAAGAGAAGAGATTGCTGAATAATAACAGTAGAGGGAGAGACTGGAAGTGACAGTGAGAAGTAAAGCATATACCAACTCCTCAAACATGACCAGAGACTTGAGGTTTTGAATAAAATGCAATCAGGGCTGGAAAGGATGGCCAGCGATGCAGCATCATCAGGAGGGAGCTAGATATCAACGAGTGCCAGAAGATAGAAGGAGCAAGAAAGAAAAGGTTCAGGATAAAAGAAAGTTTGTTCATTAGGGAACTTATGTTCTAGAAACCACAGTGGAAGGAGCAGAGAGACATGTCTTGGGCCAGGGTGGGAGTTGGATTGAGGAAGCTGGGAGTGAGTAAGCCACATTCAGCCACCAATGTGGCCCCAGGAATGGTCTGCTAGGGCAAATAAAGAAGCCAAGAATTGGGTAGGTATTCCTGAGAATGGTCCCTAGAAACTAAGAAGCTCTTTCTTATAATGAGCCAAACTTTGCTTGTTTCAAGATGTAATTATAAAGGAAATTTAAAAGATATAGGATTCTCCCTTAATTTCTTGCAGCTAGGCAGTATGCCAAGGGGTAAATCTCTAGTCCTGGGATCAGGAAAATGTGAGTTCAAATCCAGTCTCAGATACTTACTAACTGTGTAACCCTGGGCTAGTCACTTAATTGCTCTTTGCCTAAGTTTCATTATCTGTAAAAATGGTAATAATAATAGCACACACCTCTCAGGGCTGTTGTGAGACTTAATAGTAAACAGAATATAAATGTTAGCTATTAATATATTATCTATCCTTATTTGCGTCACAAAATAAGCCATTAAAAATGTCTACTTAGAGAATAGATATCATATAACACAGGCCTGTGCTGTTCCCCATGATAAGAACTTGGATGAAGATAATCTGTGATTTTACCTTAGATCCTAAGTGTATGGGGATGTCTTGGCTGGTCTAATTAAGAAAGGAAAGTCTGTAGTGATCAAATCTCAGTTCATGACACACTAGAAGCAGGAGGTGGGTCACATGAATCAAAAGGGTCAGATACTAGAATAATAGAAATGAACTACAAAACAAATAGGAATCAAGGCAAGAGGCATGTTCAGGGGCCATTTACTATGTGAAGTACTTGAATATTAAAAAAAAAAAAAAAAAGAAGTCCATGAATTTAAGGAGCCCACCTTTTAATAGAGGAAGGCAATCTAAAGAAAAGGAGCAGAAAAGAGGCAAGAAAAGACACCCACCTGGAGCCTAGGTGTTCCTGGAGAAACAGGAGCTGAGCCCCATTGGAGGCAAACATGATTGGTGAAGATACTTCCTCAAGTAAAGGGTCTGCAATGGAACTCCTGAAATATCATCCAATCTAGTAAATATTAAGCACTGTGTGCAGAACTGGGTGTTAGAGAAGATATGAAATTTAGATAAGGCATAGTACCTGCACTCATGGTACTCAGTTTAGTAGGCAATATAACTCATAAAGAAAGAACTTATAATGCAGAATGAGTCAATCAAAGAGGCTCAAAACAAAATGTGTTGTGAAATCCAAGAGTGAAATGGACCTTAAACTGAGAAGGATCAAATGAAAGAAGGGGCCTTTGAGATGGATTTTAAACAGTATAGGAATTTACCCAGTAAGAGTAGAGATGGAGGACATTCTAGGCATAAGGTGTACCTTATCTGAATGAAGTTATAGAGATGAGAATTTGCAGGGATTGTTTCAGGGACAGATGGTAGCCTAGATAATTTAAGGGGTAGGATATATGAAGGGAAAGAGTATGAGAAAAGGTGATAAAGCTAGAATGGTGCCAGATTGTGGAGGATTTGGGATGCCACACAAAGTCATTCAAACTTAATTGGTTGGGCCTTAGGGAGCCACTAAAGAGCAATGCATTAAGCATTGCCAAAGAGTAATGATTAATGGATCAATGTCAGTTTGAAGAGAAGTCTCTCACAGAGTGGCCTAGAAATCATTATTTGGTCCTCCTCTGCTTATCCATATTTGTATTTATGATTTGAATGAAGGCATGGGTGACATATTTGTCAAGGTTATGGATAGCACACAGATGGGAGAGCTAATTAACATGTTGGATGACATAGGATGAGCTCAACATGAATGAATAAAGTCAAGAAAACTAAGGCCATCTTAAGCAGTTGAAAGTAATATATATTGAAAGGGTTAAAATAGGGTTTTTTTACTAATAAGAGAGCAGCTTTTAATAATTTAAGTTTTAATGAGAATATAGTAGAGTTGTAAATTAATATTTTCACTTTAAGCCAGAGAAAACTTCTAGCAGCTTTTAACAATTTAGTTTAATTAAAATAGAGATAGTAAAATGAATATAGTAAAGGAGAGAAATATAGGACAGAAGTAGAGAAAGAAAATTTCCTAAAGTCTATACTAGTTATCTTATAACTACCTATAATTGCTACCTAAAACTGCCTATATTTACCTATAACTGCCTATAATTACTACTATTAACAACCACTCCTCAAAGTTCCAACCCAATCCACTCAATCAAAACCAAGCCAATCAGTGCTTAATCCAACCCCAATTAGGTCTGTCAAAGAAGACCAGCCACCTCCCAAAAAGTTCAAGGAAGGGAGAAAAACCTAAAAGTCCAAACCAAAACCCCAAAACCCAAAGGTATAAAGTCCTCTAACGGCTAAAGCCAAAAGCCCTCTCAGTAAGCTCAGGCCTGCCTTTATATTCCAGCAACTAAATGCCAACCACCAACTGATCACCAACCCGTACCACCAGCAACCAACCCCCAAAGACCAACTCATGCTCAGCAGCCAACTTCCAGGGACTGCCAGTCCTAACTGTCAGCAACTGACAGGCCAACCAACTGATGCTGGACCTCTTTTATATCCTTCTCCTACCTCACTTCCTGTCTCTATGGTTCCTACTTCCTGTCACTGTGGGCTGGTTAATCCCTATGCATCTCTAGGGTAAGAGGACCTCCAGGTCCCCCATTAAAGTAAAAAAGGAATAAAGAATTCCTTTTTACTACAGGTATTGGCCAGAATAAAGGTGAGAGACCCATCTGATCAAATCATGTTAGGGTACTAAATAACACAAATAGAAAATTAATAAATGCTTTTTCAGAATGGATTCTCGGAATGATTTTTTAAAATAAGCTTAAGGGAGTCTGAAAAAAAAAAAGACAAAATGTGAAGAATAAAACTGGGTATGGTAATCCTGGAGAAAAGAGGAATTGGATAAGTATAGTTTGAACTTTTGGGGGTCATGGAGCCTATTGACAATCTGATGAATCTATAGACCCTTTTATGTTGTTGCCTACATGCATAATTGAAGGCAATGCTAAATATTAGTTGGATGTTAATGAAAATAATTGTGTAATTTTTTTTCCATGAGAGTTATGGTCCCTTGGATTTGATAGATACTAAGGTTTCTTTGAAAAAAGAAAAAAAAACTTTGAAAAAAATCTGAAATTTGGTTGTTGTATGAAATAATAGTTATCTTTAGTTATCTGAATGATTATCATTGAAGAAGTGTAGGTAGATGTGTTTTATTCAGTGCAGAACTGAGCCAGGAGAGGAGGTTGTAGGGGTATCTTGATTTTAGGGGAAGTTTTCTAATAGAGATGTCCCAAAGCAAAAATAACCTCCCTCAGTATGGAGTGAGTTTCTGGAAGTCTTAGAGTAGAAATTGTATAATCAGTTGCCTCATGTTGAGGTAGAGGAAGAAAAGTAAATCAGAGAGTCAGGAGCTGAACAAGATTAGAGATGAACATGTCAACTTTGGCTACTTTTTCAAATGGAGGTTCCTAAGAGGAGTTCACTAATTGGAGAAAAAAGCTACAGGAATAGTGATAACTCCAGGGTGAGGATATAGTTGGAGGGTGGAGATGGAAAATCCAGAGATTAAGTTGCTATGCCTGGTTAGAGGTAAGCATTTAAAAGTACCAGTTACTTTAGGGAGGAAAAGGAGAATGAAATTTGAGAAAAGATCATTGGGTTTTGCAATTAGGCTAATATCTTTTGAGGGAGCAGATTAGTAGTAGAGTAGGTAGGGTGGTAAAAAACCAGATTACAAAGAGTTAGAGAACATAATGGTGAAGAATTGAAATCATAAGTTATAGACAATGATTTCTAGAAGCTTTACAATGAAGTTATATATATATATTATATGTATGTATACATATAATATATATATACACACTTACATAGTTATATATATACATATATACATACATATATATATACACATATATACATACATATATATACACATATATATATATATATATATATATATATAAATACACTTTTCTGTCTTCGCTTCTCAAACAAGGGTAAGTGACTTGCCCAGGGTCACACAACTAGAAAGTATCTGAAGTCACATTTGAATCCAGGTCCTCCTGACTCTAAGACTGATACTCTATCCACTGTATCATTTAGTTGCCCATAGGAACTGAGATTTTGATGTGTAATTGGTTAGAATTCAAGGGTCAAGTGAAAGTTGTTTTTATGTCTTTCTGGGTTTACTCTCCCATTCTTTCAATTGTACTGGAAATCTGGGGCCCTAGGGAGCAACTGACTACCTCTCCCCTCAGGGTTCTGTCATCAGGTAACCCTGAGGAGTTGAGGTTTCTAATAGTGTTGTTCACAAGCCTTCATCCAGTGTGCTTGGAAGGAGCATTAATATTGGAAGGATATTAATTAACCAGCTGATATAAATTAGCTTTACAAAAATGCAAGGTTTATACATGAATGCAAAAATACACATATACTTTCCCTCTTTTTCTCTCTCTCTCTCTTTCTCATTCTCTCTCTCATTCTCCCTCTCCCTCTCCTCTCTCTCTCATCCTCTCTTATTCTCTCTCATTCTCTCTCTCTCATTCTCTCATTCTCTCTCTCTCTCTCTCATTCTCTCTCTCTCTCTCTCTCATTCTCTCTCTCTCATTCTCTCTCTCTCTCTCTCTCTCTCTCTCTCTCTCTCTCTCTCTCTCATTCTCTCTCTCTCTCTCTCTCCTAAGTAGATATAGCAAGGGGAACAGTTACAGAAATATTCTCCCAAACCAGTAGTTTACTTCCCCTTCCAGAGAGTGGGTTTAAGATTAGTGTGTGACACAAAACACTCTCTCCCATGCCCCAGGGGTGGGAGGCGGGACAGACTGTACTCCACCTCCTCCATACACACAAGGTCCATAAGGAGTATAGGCTCACACTTAGAATTCAAAGGTCCTGAGGGGAGGGCAGAGTCAAGATGGCAGGATAGTATGAAAAGGTATAGCAAGCTCTCCCCTTGAAATACCTTCAAATAGTTAGAAAATGCAAGACTGAATCCTAATTGGAAAATTAAGAAAAAAGTCTCAATAAGTCATTTTTCTAGCCCAGATTGGCATAGGATATAGGTGTGCACACCAAAGATGAGGCTTGGCCAGAAGCATACACCTTAGAACACTCTAGCACAGAGAAAAGCTATGCACCAGGTCAAGAGGAGGTCCAAAACCCAAAAGTGAACACCAAAACCTTGGACAAGCTGCAGAAATAGGTGGCACCTGGCAACTTTATTGCTCACTATCCAGTTGTAAGCCACAGATCCAGGACAGTAGGAGGAGAACACCTGAGTCCAGGGGTGGTGTTCAGGGAGTGATAACAGGTCCTAGGCTGGGTACTAATAGAAGTGCAAGTTCAGAAGAACAGAGCAAAGATGTAGCCTAAACCCTAGTGGCAGAGTATGTTCCCAGGTCTAGCCTCCAGTCCATTCTAAAGTCTTCTGAAGAATAAGTAGGGGGAAGTCCTAGCGGTAAGTTTACTGTTATTCCTTAGAGACATTGTCAGTGAACCACAAATAGGGATAATCTATTTTTTTTAATCAAACTTTAATGTTGTTAAATACTTTTCATTCAAGTCTTCCAAAATCCCATGACAGAGATACCATGGGTAGTATTATCTTCCTTTTACAGACAAGAAAGCTGAAGCTCTAAAGTTTCAAGTGACTTGCCTAGTCTCACAGCTAACAAGTATTGGAAGCATGATTTGAATCCAGCTCTTCCTGAATCTCTGGAAGTCAAAAATTCTAGCACTATGGCATACATGGATGGCAAGGTTAGCACTAAATTTGGAGAAAGTAATAGAGCTTGAAGACCAGCTGACTTACTGGCATAACAAATCCAACATGGGGATGGGAATTAATCATGGCTTTCAGTAGAGGGTGTTGCCAGTTATCAGTAGATTTCATTAGGTTTTTAGGCCTTCAGACAGTTTTGATTGTTCATAAAGCAAGTCTAAAACCCTGGTGGGTGTCCAGGGCTTTGAAAATTTGCCAATGAGTTAACTGGCTCTTCTAAGAAGAAAAGTTAAGAACCAAAATAAAGGGAATGAGACCATCTAATTGGAATAAAAACCTGAATTTTTAAAAAAAAATGAATAAAATTGACAAATTATTAACAATCTAAAAAGAGAGAGAGAAAAAACACAAACCAGCAAAATTAAGAATATAAAAGAGATTTAAAGACAAAAAGAATGAGGGCAGCTGGATTGAGAGTCAGGCCAAGAGTCAGGAGGTCCTGGGTCCAAACTTGTCTCAGATACTTCTTAGGTGTGTAACCCTGGGCAAGTCACTTAACCTCCTTTGCCTAGTTCTTACTGCTCTTCTGCCTTGGAACTAATACACAGTAATTTTTATTTATAATTTGAAAAACAAAAGCAATAAAATGATATTGGCAATGTGTGGAATAACAGGTATCTCCATGCATTGCTGGTAGAACTGCACTGTTATGACCTATTTGAGAAAACAAATTGAGAACACCAAAGAAAAGGCTAAAAATAAGTCATACCTCTTGACTCAATTATTATAAATTATATATGTATATTTATATAACCCAAGAAATCTATCAAAAGTGAAAAAAGAAAGTCCTAGCTTTTTGAAGGTGTTTATAGCACCTTTATTTGCATCACAAGAAATCCTGCAAACTTAAATGTCTGACAGTAGAAAAATAGTTAAATAAATTGTGATATGTTCATATTATGTAATACTATAATTCTATTAATATTGACAAGGAGGAGGAAAAGGGGTTTGAAAAATCCATTATCAAATAATACAAGGTGAAAAAATGCAGGACCAAAAGAACACATGAACTGAGATTATTTAAAAAAAAAATTAGCAAGTCAGAACAGACAAGCCACAAAAACTGAAGATTCAAACTATTATAGATATCTCATGTGTTGAAATTCATTTGCCAAAATGTCAATAACTGCAAGTCTAATTATTAAGGTCATAATAAGTGACCAATGAAAATATTTTTTTTTTAAATCAGCAGTAAGGAGATGTGATGAGAGCAGGATCAGAGATGGTGGGCTGCCTTGGTCTTATTTCTTCGTCTTCCCAGTTGCATGTCCTGTCTTTTCAAAATGGAGAGTGAGGCACTAGCTGGGTTTCCCCATCCAGCCAGTCAAAGCCACTTACCATCCAATTAGAATCAATACTAGGTATTGGTTCCAAGGCAAAAGATGGTAAGGGCTAGGCAATGGGAGTTAAGTGACTTGCCCAGGGTCACACAGCTAGGAAGCATCTGAGGCCAGGTTTGAACCCAGAACCTCCCATCTCTGAGACTGGCTTTCAAACCACGGGGCCACCCAGCTGCCCCTCAAAGTCACTATTTAAAGCAATGTTGGACAATTCCCTTATCTTTTGAAGATTCTCCATGTCAAAGTGAACTTTTCATCTGCTTAACACTCATCAAACGGAATGGACTAGCCATTCACACAAAGATCTGCTGCTACACAATCTTGTCTTCCAGAAAGTTGAGCATTTCCCTTGGGTAGAGCAGCTTTCATCTGCAATATGGGAGGTAGCTTGGTATAACAGGAGAAAAAAAACCACTGGATAATTCTGAGCCAGATGACCTGGGTTCCATTACCAATGTCTACCTATTGGATTTTAAGCTATTCACTAAAACTCCACGGGCCTCTGTTTCCTCATTTCTAAAACTGAAAAGATTGGATTAACTGTCCAAGTTCCCTGTTAGTGCTAAATCTTATAATTCTATGTTTCCATACAGCAATGTATTTCTTTGAGATCTAAGGCTACTATCCCCAGTATTTCTCGGCTCTCATTTAATTGACTTGGAGCAGACAAAGACAACTCAGACAAGTGTCTAGGGAGGTATATGAGACTGTAGGCTACTCAGACTATGATCAAGCAAGTGGTTAAAGAATCACTTTGACCTCTTGCAGGTAGGGAAGCCTCTTCAGCTAGGCTTGTAAATGTGGTTGGTTGTCTGCCTGCCTTCTCCAAGAGACAGCTAAATGGCACAGTGGACAGAGCACTGGCCCAGGAATCAGGAAAATTTGAGTTTTCTGGCCTCAGATACTTACTAGCTGAATGACTCTGGGCAAGTCACTCAACCTGCCTCAATTTCTCCAACTGTAATAATACATGACAACAGAGGATAATAATAATAGCACCTACTTCTTGTAGTGAGCATCAAATCAAACAATATTTGTAAAGTACTTAGTATTATGCCTGGCACATAGTAGGTGCTTAATAAATGCTCAGTTCTTTCCCATCCCTCCTTTATTTTGAAAAAACAAGCAGATTATTTTACGGGACTGTGTGATTAGCCCCATAATATTTAAACTAACCCTTTAAGATGCTTTAGCATATATCCCACAACCCACTAGTCTCCTATAGCTTGATTCTGAAAAAGAATTATAATAATAGCTCTCATTTATATTGTTACTTTATGCCATTTACAAAGCACTTTCTCCCCAACAGGTAAGTCATGCAGGAATTATTATCTCCATCATTCAGTTGAGAAATTAGAGGCTCAGACAGGTTAAGTGATTTATTGACATATAACCCCTATACTAAAGTCCAGTGAGTGAGAGAGCTTCAGTTTTCATCCAGTCTTCTCTGGAATTCTTCAAGCTTCAAGTCATGCCAAGCATTTCTGGCTTCCTGCTTAGAGACTTAAGATGGAAGAGGCCAACCCCACTTTAGGTTGCTAAAGGAAAAGGTTCTGGGAAGACATGAGAGAAGCTGGCAATCTCTGTCATGTCTCTATCCCAGATGGTTTTAGTAAAGACTTTGGGGAATTTCCCTTTGGGTGAAATCCAGGACTCTCTTTTGGTTGAGCTGAGTTACTTCAGTCCCAATGAGGTAAAAGTTCCTTCACCCTATAATGCAGGCATTTATTGTCCTAAATATAGATTCTCTGATTTTTGTTTTGCTACAATTTTGATAAATAGGTTTTCTTTGCTCAAAAAAAAAATACTATTCCCCAGACCAGAATTCCTAGTAAAATAAGTGACCGAAAACAGAGCTCCCATGTGAAGAGGACCTGTATTTGGCCAGGGCCTCCCCTATCTGTAGTATGAGGGTGTCCTTGTGTAGCTTGAAAAGAGGCAGAATAGACATCTCTAGCCTCTTCTCGCCTCACTCCACTTCTCCAAAGGAGACTTTAATTCCTGTTAGGAGGGGAAGCAGGAAGTTGGGGCCAGAGGCTACCACTCTGCTCTCTTCAGAGAAAGAGAGTACCAGCCTAGAGTTTTATCTGTCTGTTCCCTTAAGTATTATTCGTCTAAGGCAGTGGTTCCCAAACTTTTTTGGCCTACCGCCCCCTTTCCAGAAAAAAAAAATATTACTTATCGTCCCCTGTTACATACTATCACCACCCCCTTACAGTTATTCACCACCCCCTGGATCGCTGCAGCACCCACCCTCCTGGCCATCACCGCTCTCCTAGATTACTGCAGCACCCACCGGGGGTGGTGGCGACCACTTTGGGACTCACTGGTCTAAGGGATACGTTTGGGTTCAGTTTAACTTCTGATTACCATGGTCCATTGTTGGGGGGAAAGGAAGACCTTAACCTTTATATCCAAAGCCTTACTCCATTCCCTTTTTCTACAGTGACCACACATAGTGGTTAGCAAAAAAAACTCCCATTTATCCAGATCATAGCAAAACCGAGCTCAGAGAATCTACATGTATATACTTGAAATATTGAGTGAAGGAGTTCTCTCAGTGAGAATGAAGTAGTCATTGAATAATGATTAATAATAATCAATAATGAGGTAATCAGGAAACTCACCCAAAGGGAATCTCTCCAAAGTCTCTACCGTAGCTAGTTGGAATGCAGACATGATAGAAACTGCTAGCTGCACTCATATCTTCCCAGGGTCTTTTATTTACTAATGTGGAGCCCCTTCCAACTTCCTTCTCTATGCTGGAAGCCAGAAGTGTCTGAAGCGTCTTGAAGTTTAAAGAATCTTGAAGAAAACTGGATGAGAACTGAAGCTCTCTCATTTTCACCAGTTCATCAATAGAGAGAGAGTCTCACCGAACTTTGGTTTAGGGTTTCTACAAGGTCACACAGCTAATAAAGATATTAGCATCGATAAATCTCAGAACCTGTACTTGTAGCCCTACACTCATTCCACTACATGACGGGGCCACCTATGCTGATTTCCTGCTGCTGGGAGGAAAGCTTTGCCATCCTCTGTAATGTTGATGCAGACCGAGATGGAAAGAGTTATACCCTGGCACAATAAAGGAAAGGGGAAAATAGTGTAAGCAGGCTCAAGTTCGTTTGCATGAGACAGAGCATTGAAAAATCAATTTTTACCAAAGAGGAAGGTCTTCTAGAAATAGGTTTGAGTCCCCTGTTACAGTAGCTTATTGGAATAAAGAGGAAAGTTAACACCTGTTTAGATCTCCTAAAGGAAATTATATATTGGCCAAGGTGTTGATTACATGTAAAGGATATAGTGTGAGTTCTAACTATAAGGAGCTACTGCCTCATCTGGCTAGCCTCCAGGGTAGGGCTAGATATGTGGTTGGGTTAGAATTGTGTTTGGGCAGGGCTGAGAGATTCAGGTCAAACCTGATCCTGTCTTAGAAGCAGGGATTGAAGAGTCATGAAATAGTTACAACAAAAGTGAAACTTGGGTGAACATGAGGCAGTGAGAAGACAGGAAACTACTAGAGGCAGAAGGTGGAGATTCCTGGCAAGATTTGAGGGGGTGGTAGTAGAGTAGGAAGTTTTAGGCTACAAGAGTCAAGTATGAGAAGGAATGTGAATATAACCAGAATAACAATAGCTTGCATCAAAGGGCTACATGGTACAGTGGGAAGACCACTGGATTGGAAGCCAGAGAAACTGGGTTCCAAATCTAGCTCTTGTATTTATTAGCCACTTGACCTGGGCAAGCCTCCCTGGGTCTCAGTTTCCTCATTTGTAAAGGTGTGGTTGGCCAGGGGAGTGATAAGGACCTTTTTCAGCTCTAGAGTACTTTAAAGTTTACAGAGTACTCTGCCTACATGATCTCCTTTGAGTCTTACAACAACTCTGTGAGGTCATTGTTATCTTCATTTTACAAAGGAGACAACTGAAATTCAGACAAGTTAAGTGATTTTCCTGGGATCACACAGCTAAGTTAGGTGCCATAGCTTCCCGTTTTAGCTAATTATTCTTGATAACCAAATGTTCATTCATCTCTACTGTTCAAGCCATTCTGGGACTACAAGTCCTTCTAAATTTACTGTATCAGGGTAAAACCCTGTTGGGGCTGGTGCTATGGGCTGGAGATTAGCAAGGAATAAACAGCGGAACATAAAGGGGATAAATCATTCTAAGGCAGCAGGGACTCTAACCTCTTCCAGTTTCCACTAATCCTGGCCTCACCACAACTCCTGATACAGCTTTATATTCACCAAGTTTCTAACATCCAATTGTTTGTTCCGTTTAACCTTGTAGACGCCTCTGTTTTATCCAATTTATTTTAGTTCTTATTTTATCCAAGTTATTTACTTCTCCTCTCCTTCAGTGGGTGGGTCATGTTTAGGTTCAGTTAGGCAATTAACAGAAAGAAATTGGGATTCCCAATAAACTGAGAAAGCATGAAAAATAGGCCACCTCATTGTCCTTCTCTGTTTCCTCTTTACTTAAAGAGTTGACCTCTTGGGCAGGCTCTGAGCATGTAGACCCTTCCTGATAACTTGTATGGTGGTAGACCATGTAGAGGAGGGATTCAGAAGAACCTTTCTGACATCCTAAGAGCAAAGCTGAGAGGAGTTTCTTGGGAGATTACTGGATGAAGCACTCTGTGGACAAATGCTTCATGGTATTTTAAGAAGGGTGTCACATGCTTCCTACCACAGTAATTACAGAGTTTGGACTTCTTGATTGAATAAGTCAATCAGATATAAACTAAGTGTAGGAGTGAGGCAGGAAATAGATGGGACTTGGAATCTGAAGGATCTATGTTGAATCTAGTCTCATACCCTTACCAGTTATGGTACTTGTATCGGCAAGTCACTGAAACTCACTGAATCTGAAGCTTCTTCAATTGTAAAGTGGGGATAATAATAGCCCTTGCCCTACAGGATTATTTCAAGGATCAAACAAGTTAGCATAAAGCCTTCAAATTAATAACTTTATTAATTGTACAATTATTATTATTCACAAGACATAAACATCTTCATAGCATTATCCAAAGGATATCTATGAGGTATAAAAAGTCTGATTAATGATGTCATACAGGAAATGAGTTAGTATTATCTGGGAAGACACAGTCATGTTCCTGTGGGTTTTGTACAGAATAGAAGACCAGTTGAGAACCCAGAGATGTAAAGGGAAGGAGGGCCTCAAGAGCTAAGCCAGGAAAGAATTTGGCAGCACAGAGGCAGTAGGCAATAGGAGAAAGAGAAGGTGTGAGTGACTGAGCTGAGGCAGAAAAGGAAGAAAATGATCCAGGAGGTATATCAGAGCAGAAATCCTCAATTATATTCATCTCCTCAAGGTCTGAGACAAATTCCAAGAAAATTTCCCTAATATCCGCTCTCAGTGTTTGCCTAAGAACAGACACTAACATTCTCTGCTCATTTCTTTACCACCACATTTCTGGTAACCTAAATATTGCCTCAACCACAAAGAGATCAGCTAGGGATAAAGATAAATTTAAATTAAAACAAAGAGCCAAACCTCTGCCTAAATGTTAGGAATTTTCCTAACTCGACTGAGTGATTGAGATTTATAATCCTTTTTGTTTTTTTCGGTAAGGCAGCAGAAGAGGGAACCATGTGGACCTGAGGGGCCAATGTATTGTCACTAGCCTTAAAACAGGCTAATTATTGTAACAAGGTTGGTTAGTTTTGCTAAACTCTTAATTTTTTCTTTCTCTTAATTTTTATTTTTTGCAAGGCATGACTCTCTGGGCAAGGGAGAAGAGAAGGAATACAGTAAGGAATAAAAGTGACATAAAAGTAAATGATAGCAATATAAATTTAAAATGTAAAGGGAAAAATTTTTGCTCACTCCATTCAAAGAAAAGTATTTTCTCCCCAGTTATACTTCAGTAATTATCATAGTGTCTGGTACATAGTAGGTGCTAGATTAATATAATTAATAAATATTAGTTGACTGACTAAAAAATGCTAGTTGTGGATGGCAAAAATTAAAAGATTAGGGATGTAAATGATGCTGTTAAGAGGACACTTTCATTAAGTCATAGCATCTTAGATCAATAAGAATAGTATAATTCAGCTAATCTAATTCCCTTATTTTATTTTATTTATTTTTACTGTTTTAAAAAATCCTTATCTTCTGTCTTAGAATCAATACTGTGTATTGGTTCCAAGGCAGAAGAGCAGCCCATGGTCACACAGCTAGGAAGTGTATGAGGCCAAATTTGAACCCAAGACCTCCCATTTCTGGGCCTGGCTCTCAATCCATTGAGCCACCTAGCTGCCCTCCATTCCCCTATTTTACAAAGATGGAAAATGAGATCCAAAGAGGAGGAAAGACTTGCCTAAGGCATTAGAAGGACAGGTCCAGGTTTCAATTCACATTGTCATTATAAAGCAAATGACCTAAAGGATCTATAGTAAAATGGAATTTGATCTAAGCACATGCAAAAGAGTTTGGGATGTATTTTAGCCAAAGTTTTTATTATTGTCATAGTTCACGAATCAGATAGATAGATAGATGTTTATAATATAGTGTCACAATTCTAGGACCCCTGTTTCCCAGTGTCTCATAACTTCTAACTAGGTGCACCAAAAGAATAAAGAAAGGCTCACAAGTTTTCAAGGATGCAGCTATCATGGATCTATGCCACAGAATCATTCATTACCTACTCAGCCCATTGGTATATTCTGTACGGAAGAACTCAGCAGTTTATAGCAAAGTCCAATGATCAGTCCTTTCCTTAGGGACAGACACAGGAAATGGAACAAGAAGGGAAAGCCACTCACGTCATCATACTCCTCGTAACTAGACTACCCTGCTATACGGTCTTCCCTCGCTGTCTTGCTTTCTCTCTATCCAAAACAAAAAAATTTTACCAACCACAACAGTTTAAAACTGCACTGACTGTTGGGACACCCTCTAGAATGGGATAGACCAAGCATTAGCCCAAGACTTTCTTAGATGCCAACCAAAAGGCAAAAGTAGCTGCTGCTCTCCTTAGGGCAATTAGCAACAGCTGCTGCCTAGATGCCTCACCTGCCCTGCCTTTCTTATCCTGGTGATCCAAAGATCCAAAGAATCATAGAATCTAAGAATTGAAAGGATTATCTTAGAGTAATCCTCACACACAGCATTAATAGTCAAGATGCCAGGTGGCAGGAGAGTAAAAGTCATGTGAATCCAGAGTAACTATGGGATACCAATCTCTAATAAACTGACAGGAGCAGGTGAGCCAGCTTCATCCACTGGGCTTTGTGGCTTCTGTGGCTTCCTTCAAATCTCAACTAAATTTCCACCTTCTGCAAGAAGCCATTCCTGGTCCTCTTTAATCTTAGTCCCTTCTCTCTGAAATTGCTGCTAATTTATTTGGTTGTTATCTTGTTTGTAAGTAATTGTTTGCATGTTTTCTCCTTGATTAGACTGTAAAAGAAGGAAATTAAAGTTATGTGAGTGTATTAGTTAAAAAATCTTGAATCCTTGGACTCCATCTTCCAGAATTCTTTCCTTGTCCCAAAATTCCTTTTCCCTTTTTGGTTATGTGCGTCTTTACGTTATTGTTTATATAGTTCTGTAACTCCTCCCTCTCTCTTTTTTTTTCCACTTGTGTGGCTGGGAGAGATGACTTTTACTTTTGTCTTTTTATTCTTCTTACTTCAAGTTTATTATTAATACAGCTTATTAACTATAATATTTGGAGATATTGTATATTAATTATAATTCTCACATGGGCCTATTACTAGTGTACCTCTGGGTCAATAATCTCTAGTAAGCTGACATGAGCAGGAGATAGTCATAGTTCAAAGTGGAAATGTGCTAAATAATAATAACAATAAATATTTATTAAACACTTTTTAATTAAACTATGAGCCAGTTGTTGTCATATCTGACTCTTTGTAACCCCATTTGGGGTTTTTTTTGGTGAAGATACTAGAGTAATTTATCATTTCCTTCTCTAGTTCATTTTACAGATGATAAATAGAGTTAAATGACTCATCCAGGATCATAGCTAGTAAGTGTCTAAGATCAGATTTGAACTCAGGAAGATGAGTCTTCTTCTTGACTTCAGGTCTGGCTCTCTATCCACTGTACCAGCTAGGTGCCCCAGATACTGTGTTAAAATGCTTTAAAGGCATAATCTGATTTGATCCTTACAACTACCCAGGGAAGCAAGTGGTATTATTATTCTCATTTTAAACATTAGAAAACTAAGGCCGACTATGGTTAAGTGACTCGACCAGGACCACACAGCTATTAAGTCTCCAAGCTCATATTTGAGCACAGATCTTCCTGATTCCAAGTTCAGGGCTGCTTCATGCTAAAGACTATATAACAAGCTGAAAACAGGAAATGCAGGTATTAACACTGTCTGAACTCAAACTGCACCATGAAAGCTCATAGCCTATGTAGCATTCTATATCTTACAAAGCTTTTTATTTGTGTTCTCATTTGACCCTCCTAATCAATGATCCTGAGAGAAAGATAGAACCAGTACTATTATGACTATTTTACAAAGGAGAAATTGAAGATCTTAGAAACATTTAGTGATTTCTCTAAGGTTGCCTATGAACCCCAAAACTATGTCATCCTAATTCTAAATCCAATGCTTTCCTGTACTCCACACTGCCATACAGTGTCTATGACTGTATTCTCCTAATTTAAATTTGATACAGGAAAAACTGAACTCTGGGATTTTCCAACTGAAATCTTTTCCTATTTCCAATTTCTTTCAGCATTATTGAAGAGTGTTCTCAGGTCCTGATTTTTTTTTCCAAGCATGGTGTCATCTTAAAATTTTACTTTCCTAAAAAGACTTGAACAAAAAGATTTATAGCTGTGCTCTTTGTGGTGGCAAAACAATTGGAAAATAAGAGAATGTCCTTTGATTGGGGAATGACTGAACAAATTGTGGTATCTGTTGGTGATGGAATACTATTGTGCTCAAAGGAATAAAGAACTGGAGGAATTCCATGTGAACTGGAACGACCTCCAGGAATTGATGCAGAGTGAAAGGAGCAGATTCAGGAGAACATTGTACACAGAGACTGATACACTGTGGTACAATTGAACATAACGGACTTCTCTACTAGCAGCAATGCAAGGATCCAGAGGAAGGCTGGGGGACTTATGAGAAAGAAAACTAGCCACATTCAGAGGAAGAACTGTGGGAGGAGAAACACAGAAGGAAAACAACTGCTTGAACACTTGGGCTGTTGGGGATATTATTGGGGATGTAGACACTAAATGATAACTATAGTCCAACTATCAATAATGTGGAATTAGGTCTTGATCAATGATATGTGTAAAACCCAGTGGAATTGTGCATTGGCTAAGGAGGTTTGGGGGGGTTGGGGGAGAGGGAAAGAACATGAAATATGTAACTAAGAGAAAATATTCAAAATAAAGCCATCAGCAAATTTTAAAAAAAGAAAATGTCATTAGGAGGAGCCTCATTAAAAATTATTAGAGATACTCATTCTATCTTTTTTTTTAAATTTCTGTTTTGTTTTGTTTTTTTTTTTCCAAATTACATGTTGGTACAATTTTCAATAATTGTTTTCTGACATCTTTTGATACATGTTCTTTCCCTCCCTCCAATCCCTCCCCTTTTCCCAAGATGGCAGGTAATATGATATAGGCCATACATGTGTAGACCTTTCCATGTTGTAAAAGAAGACACATATCACTTACACTAGAGAAAAATTCATGTTCATGGAGAAAATAAAGTAAAGAATGGTATGCTTTAAAATTTTTTTTTTACTTTCCTAGACCTACAAGAATTGATGCAGAGTAAAATAAGTAGAACCAGGGGAACAATGTACACAGTTAACAGCAATGTGGTGGAATGATCAACTGTGCTAAACTTAGCTACTCTCAGCAATACAATGATCCAGGATGATTCTGAAAGAATGCTATGCACCTTCAAAGAAAGAACTGTTGAAGTTGGAATGCAGATGAAAGCATGAATTTTTCACGTGTTTATTTGGGTTTTTGTTTGGGGGTTTCAGTTTTTTATGATTATTCACTTACACAAATGAACCATATAGAAATAGGTTTTGCAAAATAATACATGTATAACCCAGACTGAATTTCTTGCCAGCTCTGGGAAGGGGGGGGAGGGGTGGCAGAGAGAAGGGAGGAAGGGAGACAGTTTGGATCATATAACTTCAGAAAACTTATGTGGAAATTTGTTATTACATGTAATTGGTAAATAAATAAATTTTTTTTTTTAATTTACGTTCCTTTCCTCTGCATCCTCCAGTATCTAAAATAAAATGCTGTCATTGAAAGTCCTTCATACCTCTTCCTGCCTTTCCACTATTCTTACACCTTACTCTCTTCCACATACTCTGATCCAGGGGCACTAAACTCCTTGCTTTTCCTCATAGGAGACATTCAGTTTCTTGTCTTCATACTTTCTTACTGTCTGTTTCCTTTGCCTAAAACTCTCTGCTTTGTCAAGTCTGCCTTGTGGCTTCCATGACTTTCTTTAAGACTCAGCTAACTTCTTGTCTTCTGCAAGAAGCCATTCCTAATCCTCTTTAATCTTAGTTCCTTCCCTCTGAAATTATTTCTACTTTATCCTGTTGTCATCTTGTTTGTGCAAAGTTGTTTGCATGTTGTCTCCTTAATTAGACTGTGAGCTCCTTGAGAGCAGGACTCTTGGTTTTTTGTTTTTTGTTTTTAATTTTCTTTATACTCCAAATGCTTAGCATAATGCTTGAGACATAATTGCTTCTTAATAAATGCTTGTTGGCTTTACTTTCATCAAGCTTGTGATGGTATCTTGAGTGAATTATAAGATTTAGATTGGAAAAGGAGCTTTAGAGATTAATTAGTTGAACCTTCTTTTGATATCCAGAAGAGTTAGGCAAGTCCTTTCTCTTCCTCTGTTTCCTGAACAAGGTGTCAAATATATATATATAATTCCTTAGATTAATCTAACTTTTAGATAAGATGTGAAATCACCTCGTCTCCCTGGGCCTTTGTTGCTCTGTTGATATGACCCATTTTTCTGCTTTTGGTGAAATTCATAGCTGCAGAGATGCATCAGCAATAAGGACCAATGAGTTGAAATTGCATTGATGATAAACATGTAGCTGTAGAGTTGCATTTTGTGACACCACTTCCCAGGAGAGAGAGGGCTCAGCAGAGTAATAAACAGAGACCCAACCACCAGCAGTAGAGACACAGGGTTGGAATAGATTGGGTTCTCTAGAGAGTCTGCTGTCTCTGTGTAGTTCCTTAAAAGACCAGGAATAAGGAAGATTTAAGTTTCAATCTGGCCTCAGATGCTTACTAGTTGTAAGACTCTGAGCAAGTCACTTAACCGGGGGGCTGTCTTAGTTTCTTCATTTGTAAAAATGGAGGTAATAATACCTTATGGAGTTATTATGAGCATAAAATGAAATATTTACAAAATGCCTTGCAAAACATACAGTGCTATATTAAAAAAATTCTAAAATACAATTTGTAGTTAGGTGGACTATATATGTTCCTGGGGAAGATGGGAATATTAGCTAAGAGTTGCCTTGATTATTTATGGGTTCAGGTATGAGTTCCTCATGTTTTCAATTACATTAGATAAAAACTATCATGTATTTGATGCCTTGTTAACTTGAGTGCTTTCATATGACCTGAGGACCTCCTTTTTTAGAGAATCCTGGGAATGAGCCAAATTCTGCTGTTCCATGGGGAAGCCTTGGGTGGAGGTAGGAACCAGGAGGTAGGAACAGACCGAGAAGCCTCTAAAGACCAAAGCTGGTCCATTTCAGCCCAGAGATGTAGTTCTGAGCCACAGATTCCACAGTGATAAGCCAACTTTACCGAAAGGGGTTATGTAACTTGCTCTAGCTCACACAGCCAATAGGTAGCCCAGACAGAATTTAAACCCAACTCTTTTGATTCTAAATGCAGGGTTCTTTCCATTACTTTATGAACCTTCTGTCTTTTCAATGTCTCTAAAATTTCTCCTCTTCACTCTGAGTTTTGGTCATCTTCCACTGTGATTACACTAACTAGTTCACTAGCCTCTCTGCCTTGAATCTTACTTCTACCTCGTTCTGCATGCTCTGCCCTAAATGAGGAATGTTGTCAAAATCAAATTACAAAGGGGTCACTAGATCCATTCATAAGGATCCTGCAGGACTGCACATATTAACTTAAAAAATACGAATTAGCATTATCTATGTTTATAGTATTTTTATTTATTTTGTTAAATATTTTTCTTTATTAAAATTTTTATTTTAATAATCAATTTCTACATAAGTTTCCCAAAGTCATGTGATCCATATTGTGTCCCTCCCTTCTTCCCTACCCTCTTCCAGAGCTGACAAGTGATTCACTCTGGGCTATACGTATATTATCATGCAAAACATTGTTAAATATTTTTCAGTTACATTTTAATACAATTCTGTTCAAACTCAGGAGTGTTGTGGGCCACTAGCCAGTTACTCTCTGCTTGAAACAGTATTCTTCCCACTGATAAGATTATATTAATCTTTTAGGGCAACTAAGTGGCTCAGTGGATAGAATGCCAGGCCTGGAGAAGGGATGACTTGGGTTCAAATGTGACCTCAGACATTTCCTAGCTGTATGAATTTGGGCAAGTCACTTAACCTTAATTGCATACCTCTTATTTGCTGTTCAGCCTTGGAACCAAGACTTAGTATGCCTTTTAAGACATAAAGTAAGAGTTAAAAAAAAAGACTACATTAGTCCTTTCTCTTCCTAGATCCTTTCTCCTATATACTGTATTCTATTTTTTTTAAATTCACTTTCTTTTTGTAGTTCAAAAGATGATGTCCTAGAGTTAATATGAAAGGCTCATCTTTTCATCATGTCTTTTGCCTGAATTTGTACAAGAAACTTAAGAACTGAATGAAGGGTTTCCTTGGCTTTGTTCTTTTGCCTAAAGCCTTTCTAAAGGAGCCCCCTTTTTTTTTTCAATGAAGCGATGTGGTAGATGAAATTTATTACTCACATTGCTCGACTCCCAAATCTTTAGAGGTACAATCGTCTCAAGTACAGACTGTTCTGAGAACTGACATCATCCAATTCAATTGGAAGCAGAAATTTTCAACAACGGGAACCAAAGTTCCAGCGATTTAATAGTCTGATGTTTGTATTTCAAGTTAAGTGCTCTAAAAGGAGTAGAAAAATTTTTGGAACAAAACAACAACAACCCACAAAAAGCCCCAGGTACAATAAGTATAAGAAATAGGAGTTTTAGAGGCTAAAATTCCCCCAAAGTATGAACAGCTAAACAATCACCAACAAAGGGTGAATAAATCACAACTGCCTTGCCCCCAATTCTCATTCTTTTTGTATAAACCCTGGCAGGTCAAGAAAGGAATACCATATGGCATGGTTTAGAGTGGTTAGAAGATAACCACATAACCCTGGCATGTAATGAATTGTGAGAGCCAGAAGCCAGCCCTCAGTAAGAAGTGTGGTTACTTCACAGCAACCAAATACCCAGGGATGAGTTCTCATGTTCCTTAAACCTCTCTGGGCCCCAGCTCTCAAGCCTTGTTGATTCACTAGGAATTCAGTAGAGAAGATTTCAGCATCTGCCTACCTGTGGTCTGTGGCTGAAATGTTCTAACTTGTGCTGATTGCACGGTCAAAATAGCCTAGAGAGAGAGGTGGGAATGTGATCATGATCTGTGGTTCTGGAATGTGTTCCTGATGCGGGATGGCATTAGACATCATTCCCGAATCAGAGTAAGCTATACGACAGAGCCATCCAGTATTTCCTTTGTCTTTGACCCAAGTCTCCTGACATTTCTATGTTTCTATTGACATAACATTTAACATGCAACAATTCTAGAGTCAGCTTCCTAAGGTATTTTTTTGAAGTGGAGTTGGTTTAAGTGAACACTTTTATGTTTTAAGTTCATGTGAAGATATTTCTGAAGAGTTCCTTTCTTTTATTCCTTATCTATAAAATGAGAGAGTTAGACTAGATGATTTCTGAAGTCCCTTTCACTTCTAACATTTTTGGCCCTGTGAATCTAGCAACCCATGATTAAAGGTCCCTTTCTGTTCTGAAATTAAAGGATTCTGTTTCTAAATTGCACTCTTATTCCTTTTGTAGCAGCACATTTGCTCCCTAGAAACAAGAATGGAGCCAAAAAACACAAAGTTGTACAAGTGTTGCCACCTATAGGGAGAAAATGTATTGCATTTGCCTAATAAATAAAAACAAAAAGAAAACATATATTAATTTCCAAACATAACCTCACTATCATATTTATTTATAATTAGTATTATAATTGTTAAAAATTTTGACACAAGGGTTATGAGTTTTATTGCCAATGACTTTTTTTTTTAACTTTACTTTCTGTCCTAGTATCAATTCTAAGGCAGAAGAGGGACAAGGGCAGGGCAATAGGGTATAGTGACTTGCCCAGGGTCACTAAGGTAGGAAGTGAACCCAGGTACTCTTGATTTCAGGTCTGGCATTCTATCCACTGTGCTATCTAGCTGCCCCCAATTACTTTTTTTTTTTTTTAATTTTAAACCCTTAACTTCTGTGTATTGACTTATAGGTGGAAGATTGGTAAGGGTAGGTAATGGGGGGGTCAAGTGACTTGCCCAGGGTCACACAGCTGGGAAGTGTCTGAGGCCGGATTTGAACCTAGGACCTCCTGTCTCTAGGCCTGGCTCTCAATCCACTGAGCTACCCAGCTGCCCCCTGCCAATTACTTTTTTAAAAAAAAATAAAAGGTTTATTTTTCCAAGCAAAAATCTTATTTCTCTCCCTTCTATCTCCCTCATTGCACCATGGAGAAAGTAAGAAAAACAAAACACCTATTATAAATATGTATATTCAAGCAAAGTAAATTCCAGAATTATCCATGTTTAAAAAAAGTCTCAGTCTTCACTCTTAAGTGCATTCCCTCTCTATTAGGAGATTAAAGCAATGTCTTATCACAAGTCCTCTGGAACTGTGCTTGAGCATTGTATTAACTAGTATTCTCTATGTCTTGTTTTGACCTAAATTCTTCCCTTGTCCATAAGTCTAACAGGTAGACTATTTTGACCACACATACCTCCAATTTATTTATTGTATCATTCTTTATTTCTAAATCATGTATACATTTTGAGTTTACCTTAGTATATGGTATGAATTGGTCTATGTTTAATTTCTGCCATACTGTTTTCCAGTTTTCCCAGAAGCTTTTTTTTTTTAAATAAAATAGGGAATTCTTCAGTCTTTGGGTTTGTCAAACACTAGTTTACTATGGTAATTTACCATTGTGTGTTGAATGCCTAATCTATTCTATTGGTTCTTTGTTCTATTACTTAGTCAGTGCCAGATTATTTTGATGGTTGTCACTTTATAATATCATTTGAGATCTTGTACAACTAATCCACTTCCTTCATTAATTCCTTTGATATTCTAGGTCTTTTGTTCTTCCAGATGAATTTTATTATTTTTTCTAGTGTGAAGATAGGATTAACTCTCCTCTTGACAATTTTTAGCTAAACAAATCAAGAACTTAAAGTACCCCCTACTTGACACTAAGTATGAGAGTTCATGAGTCACTTACTAGAGTAAGCTTATACCTCCAAAGGCTACTGTCCCCACCCCTCCCCTGCAGTGCTAGGCAAATTGAAAGATGGATTGGTTGGGAGCAACAGGAAGTGAGGTTGAGAAGTCAGCTCATGGAGGTGAGCCAGACTGGAGGAGAAGATCTATTCCCTGGATCCTGCATTAGCTTATGGTAGTGAGTAGAGTGATTCCTTCCTTGGTTCTTCAGTGAGAAGACCCTCTCTGCTTGGTGGTGCTTTGGTGGAATACTCCCTTCAGTGTGAGTTCTGGTGAGATTCTTGGCAGTCTTAGCCTCCAATGCACTGAAGGTTCTCTGTGGATTCTTCAGTATCTCCTGGCTCTTCAGATTTTGGCTTCCTAATTTAGCTGCATTGGTTTTATTTGTGCAAAAACTTTAAAATTTTATGTAATCAAATTTGTCCATTCTACTTTTCTTGATCCTCCCTATCATAAGAGTTAAAATTGGTTTTGGTTGAATTTAAGAGTTAAAAAAGTTGTGGTCACTGTTTATAAAAATTAAAAATTAAACTATGTGTATGTTAGTAGCTTTAGTAACTTTATTACAGCAGGGTAGAGATAGTAAAGAGGGAAATGTAGGAAGGAGGTAGAAAATATTGCATAGCTAAATACCCTATAATTGCCAATTCGAAGAAATCCAGCTCAACTCTGACAAAAGCTCTCTCAGGTCCCAATCTCCAACCAAGAGTCAGGATAGTCTCTTCAGCAAGAGTCTTAGCAGTGTAGAATCAATTTCCAACACAGAAGTCCAAGGCAGAAGAATCCTTCCAACACAGAGACACCAACACAGAAGTTATCCCTCAGCAAGAGCCATCAGTGCAGCAGAAGCAGAAGAAGATCCTCAGCAAGAGCCACCAGTACAGAAGAAATAGAAGAAATTCTCCTTCAGCAAGAGCCACCAGAGCAGCAGAAGCAGAAGAAGTTCCTCAGAATGCTCTTGGCTGGCTTTTATAAGCAGTTTTCTCCATGTCACTTCTTGTTTCTCTGGTTCCTCCTTCCTTTCACTGTGGGCTAGTCTATCACATCTCAGGAACCAATCAAAGTCTCTCAATTTTCCTAGCATTGCCCACAGGGCAGTGTCTGTGGGATCTACCTCCTGTCCTCTGAGGGTGTGAACTCTTATCAAAAGGATTCACAAGTTCCTGACGGATTAAATTAAAAGAGTGGGCACTCCAAGTACTTGATTAAGTTAAGATTAAAAAATTCCCTTTCACACTATCCCTTCTTTAATCATAAACTCTCCCCCTACCCATAGGTCCTATAAATAATTTCTTCCTTTTTCATTTTTGATGTAGTAATTGGGCTTTCTTTTCTTTTTAAAAAATAAATTTAGCTAATAAATGATATATCTATTCTATTGACTTCCTCCCCCCCAAAAAAAGAAAAAGGGAAAGGGAACAAAAAGAGAAAATGTACCTACTATGTGCACGATTGTATTAAGCATTCTTTACAAATATTATTTCATTTGATCTTCACAACAATTAACCTCATTTTATTGTTGAGTAACTCAGGCAAACAGAGGTTCAAAGACCTGCTAGGTCTAATATTTAGTGTCTGGGGCCAAATTTCAACTCAAATGTTCCTGATTCCAGGTCCAGTGCTCTATTCCCCTCACTAATACCTACCTCCTTATTTTATTTGTTTAATTCAATGGGATTTTTTTTTTTTGCTTTTAATTTTGTTCATCTGTTCTTTTATTTTCAGGATTTATCTTTTGGTATTTAACTGGGAGGGTAATTTTTTAGTTAGTTAGTTTTTTTAGGTATAGGCCCAACTTATTCATCTGCTACCTCTCCCTTTTAATGATGAAAACATATTTAGAGTTATGAAATTTCCTCTAAGGACTGCTTTTACTGTATCTCAGATATTTTGATATGATGTGTTGCTGTCATTATCTTTATTGAAATTATAGATTGTTTCTAGGATTTATTTTTAATCCCTCATTTTTGAAGATTATGTGGACTCCAATAAATTTTAATTATTTCTTCAATAGCCTTTTACTGAATACAATTTATAGTGCATTGTTTTCTGAGATATTTATGAAGTATTTGTGCCCTAATACTTCATCAACTTTTGTAAAGGTGTCATGCAATATTGAGAAATATGTATATTTCCTTTTATTCCTAGTCAATTACCTCCTGAGGTCTATCATATCTAATTTTTCTAAAATTTTATTCAGATCTTTACTTCTTTTTGTTTAGATTTATCTAGGTCTGAGAGAGATAAGTGCAAATCCCAGGGAATTATAGTTCTACTGCTTATTTCTCACTTTTCTTCTCAGCAAAATATAGTTCCCTATTTATCTTTTTTAATTAAATAATTTTTTTTTACTAAAAGCTTTGTTTGAGTTCATAATTTCTACCACTGCTTTTATTTATTTAACTTCAGCTAAAACATTATAGATTTTGCTCTCGTCCCTTATTTTAACTCTATGGACATATTTCCATAATTTCTAATATATTTTTATAAATAACACCTTGTAGAATTGTTTACATGGTAGATCTATGAAGAAAGGAAGAATTTATGACCAAATAAAAGATAAAGATGTAATGATATAAAATGAATAATTTTGATTATATTCACTTAAAAAGCTTTCATACAAACAAAACCAATGTAACCAAGATTAGAAGAGAAACAACAAACTAGGAACAATTTTATAATGAATTTCTCTAATAAAAGTCTAATTTCTCAAATTTATAAAGAACTCAGTCAAGTTTATAAGAATACATGTCATTTCCCAATTGGCAAATGGTCAAAGGATATGAACAAGCAATTTTCAGATGAAGAAATCAAAGCTATCAATAATCACATGACAAAATGTTCCAAATCATTCTTTATTAGAGAAATGCAAATTAAAATGATTCTGACATCAAAGGAAAGTAATAAATATTGGAGGGGATGTGGCAAAATTGGGACATTAATGCATTGCTGGTGGATTTGTGAATTGACCCAACCATTCTGGATGGCAATTTGGAACTACGCCCAAAGGACGCTAAAAGACTGTCTGCCCTTTGATCCAGCCATACCGCTGCTGGGTTTATACCCCAAAGAGGTCATAAGGGAAAAAACTTGTATAAAAATATTTATAGTCGCCCTCTTTGTGGTAGCAAAAAATTGGTAAACTAGGATATGCCCTTCAATTGAGAAATGGCTGAACAAATTGTGGTATCTGTTGGTGATGGAATACTATTGTGCTCAAAGGAATAATGAACTGGAGGAATTCCATGTGACCTGGAATGACCTCCAGGAATTGATGCAGAGTGAAAGGAGCAGAACCAGGAGAACTTTATCCACAGAGACTGATACACTGTGGTATAATTGAATGTAATGGACTTCTCTACTAGCAGAAATGCAAAGATCCAGGACAATTCTGAGGAACTTATGAGAAAGAAGGCTATCCACATTCAGAGGAAGAACTGTTGGAATGGAAACACAAAAGAAAAACAATTACTTAATCACATGGATTGATGGGGATATGACTGGGGACTTTTACTCTAAACTGGTGATGGGCAACTTTTTAAAGAGGGGGCCAAAGGAAAGGAAATGCTCATCTGTCAGTCTGTTTCTAAGGCAATTCTTTTGAAGTCTCATTGTATTGTATCCTATTCATTGTATTCATCAGATTAGGAATAATGTCCTGCAGTGGGATGGAACATTTCAGGCCCTCCCCCCATCCCAATCTGGCCTGTGGACTGTAGTTTTCCCATCACTCCTCTAAACAATCACCTAGTGCAAATATCAATAATATGGAAATAGGTCTTAATCAGTGACTCATGTAAAACCCAGTGGAATCATGCATTGGATATGGGAGGGGGGTGGGAGGAAGGGAGAGAAAGAACGTGAATCCTATAACTATGGGAAAATGTTCTTAATTAATTAATTAAATAAAAATTAAAAAAAAATTCTGAGGTACTATTAGCTTAGCCAATATGACAGTAAAGGAAAGTGATAAATATTGGAGGGGATGTAGTAAAACTGAAACATTGGTGGAATTGTGAACAAATCCAACCATTCTAGAGTGCCATTTGGAACTATCCCCAAAGGGCTATAAAATTATGCATACCCTTTTTTCCTGTAATATCATTACTGGGTCTGTTTATCAAAGAGATCATAAAAAAGGGGAAGAGACCTACTTGTACAAAAATATTTGTAGCAACTCTTTGTAGTGGCAAAGAATTGGAAATTGAGGGGATGCCATCAATTGGGAAATGGCTGAACAAATTGTGGTATATATTGATGATGGAATACCATTGTACTATAAGAAATGATAAGCAGGATGATTTCAGAAAAAGCTGAAAAGATCTACATGAACTGCTGCAGAGTGAAATAAACAGAACTGGGAAAACATTGTACACAGTAATATCAGTACTGCATGATGATCAACTGTGAAAGACTTAGCCATTCTCAAGAATACAACGATCTGGGACAATTCTGAAGGACTTATGACAAGGAATGCTATCTACCTCCAGAGAAAGAACTATTGGAGTCAGAATGCAGATCAAAGCATACTTTCTTTCATATTAGTCTGTTTATAGTTTTATTTTGGGATTTTGGTTCTATATGAGTACTCTCTTACAATAATAACCAATAAGAAAACATGTTTTGCATGATAATACATGTATAATCCAGATCAAATTGCTTGCCATCTTTGAGAGTGGGGAGGGAAAGAGACAATTTGGATCTGATAATTTTGAAATTTTTATGCCGAAAAGTATTATTACATGTAATAAGGATAATGAAATAACTTTGAAAAAAATGTTGTTGTTGGAGACTGTTTTATAATCCATTCTACTTCCTTTTTCTGTTTTATGGGCAAGTTTATCCCATTCACTTTATTTTTCTTTTAAAACTCTTACCTTCGGGTGGGGGGGCAGCTGGGTAGCTCAGTGGAGTGAGAGTCAGGCCTAGAGACAGGAGGTCCTAGGTTCAAACCCGGCCTCAGCCACTTCCCAGCTGTGTGACCCTGGGCAAGTCACTTGACCCCCATTGTCCACCCTTACCAATCTTCCACCTATAAGACAATATACCAAAGTACAAGGGTTTAAAAAAAAATTAAAAAAAAACTCTTACCTTCTATTAATATTGTCTATTGGTTGCAACGGAGAAATGTGGTAAGGATTAGGCAGTGGAGGTTAAGTTAATTGCCCAGAGTCACACAACTAGGAAGTGTCCTAGGCCATATTTGAACCCAGGACCTCCTGTCTCTGGTCCTGGCTCTCAATCCACTGAGCCACCTCATTTGCCCTCTGCCCACTCTTTATAAAGAAAAGAGTTTTGAAAAATGAATGAACTTAGCATCAGTAGTCTAGGTTTTATCTAATCTGCTTTTACTTCCCTCTTGCTCTTCTCCTTCTCTCATTCAATAACAGTTCTTATTTCTTTCTTTTCTTTTAATATGCTCTTTGAAATCCAGGCTTCAGTTAGTGTTTATTATTATTATTATTATTTTTTATCCTGGGCTTAAGACTAATCTCTCCTCTTATTCATCCTTCCTGAATTCTCTCTTTCCTGCCTTCCCATTCCATCCTGTATCTATTTAGTGAAATGTATTCTGTACCCAACCGTGTCTGTTTATTATTTCTCCCTGGGACCAGTTCAAATCAGAGCAAGGTCTGTTTGTATAGATTTTTATACATATACCTCAAGTGTGAGATCATTTTCCTAATTTTCCCCCCTAACTACTGTATTCTTCTGCCCTTCCCTTTCTATTATTCTTTTAAGATCATTATAACATACAAGAACAACTTCCAAGCCCTCAAGCTACTTTTATGTTCAATTTAACTGAGTTCAGTTCAACAGTATCTATTAAGTACTTTCTATGTTCCATGTATTACGTTAGATTCTAGGAATACAAAAGCAAAAATAACAGCTCCTACTGTCTATAAGTTGATGTTCTCCAAGGGGGAAATAACATGTGGAGAAATAAGTAAAGACAAAATATATAGAAAGTAAATTTAAAATAATACTAAAACATAGAGGAATATAAACAAGGAGGAACATTAGGAATATCCTCAAGTAGTAGTATGAGGGTGAAGCCAAAAACAACCCAGGGATTTCAAGAGGCAGAAGTGAGGAGAAAGAATGTTCCAGGACAACCTTTATAACTGCATTGAAGGGCAAGATGAAATACTGTGTGAGGAACAGCAAGTAAGACAGTTTTAATATAATGTGATAGACATGAGAATTATTGAGGAGGCAGAATCAAAAGAAGTGGTAATTGATTGGAAGATAAGAGAAAAGGAAGAGTTTACTTATGAGATTAAACATGCATAACTGGAAGAATGATGGCATTCTTAAGTGAAATAGAGAACTTAAGAAATAGGAGTGGGTTTGAGGGGAAAGATAATGATTTCTTTTTTTAAACCTATTAAGTTTGAGATACCAATGGATCATTCATGTGAATATGTCTAGGAAAATGATACTTTAGGACTGAGGCAAAGGAGAGGGATGATGTCCTCAAGGAAGTTGATGAGATCACCAAGAGAGCAGAAAAAGATTACCCAATGACAGAACTATGGAGCACATTCACACAAAGGTACATGTACAATAATACAGCAAAGGAGACTAAGAAGAAGCAATTCAAAAGGTGTGAGGAGAACAAGGAGAGAGCAGTATCATGAAAATCTAGGTAGAATAAAAGTATCCAGGTAGAGTGACAGGTCAGTTGTATCAAAAGGTGTGTGGAAGTTAAGAAGCATGAAGACTATGGAAAAGCCATGATTTAACAATTAAGGAATTATTGAGAACTTTGAAGAAAACAGTTTTAGCTGAGTGGTGGCATGAGAAACCAGATAGTTAGAAGTTGAGAAGTCAATGATATGTGAAGAAGAAGAAATAAAAGAGGTAGAATTCTGACAAAGGTGGCTACTTGAATGGAAAGTAGGTTGCCCAATAAAACCTCAGAGTTCACACCAGATGGAATAATGATCAAGAAATCCAATGAGAAAGTACAATAGTGACCTCTCTCTCCAAGAATCATATGATAAGTCAACCAGAAGTCTCGGGATCTACTTATCATCTCCGATAATCTGATAAGGACAGCTTAGTTGATAAGGAAATAAAGGGACACAGGAGATAATCTTGACTGTTAACTCATAGCTACTTCTCCGAAGTGCCATTGAGTCACAAGTTTATTATATAAGAAATTCAAACTCTCTTTCACCCAAAAGCACAAGGATAGTTTCCCACAACTACCCAGAGCTGTATTTTTAACATAGACAATACAACAGGATTAGAAGCTTCAAGGTGAAAATAAGAACCAGGCTGGACTTTTAGCTATATTTGTTATCACCAAGCTAAGTTTGAGAATACTTTTTTCAGGGGCAAATGCCCCAGCTAAACTAAGGTTTCAGCCTTGGCTAAATTTCTGACCAAAGGGGGAAAATGTTAACCTCTTAAATACTGATTTGCTAGGAACTTAAAGCTTTTCAATAAGGCCACAATACTTTTCAACAAGAAATCACAAGGATCACAAAAGGGGTCAAAAGAGGAGTCTCAGATTTTTATCTATTCTCTTATTGGCTTCCCACACAGAAGCAGGGAAAATAGGAAATAAAATCCTTTTGCTATGAAAGTCCAGTAAGACCAGACATAGGACATGTGTGACCAACAAGGTTATGGGCCCATAGGCATCAAGAGTAGATCATTCCCCTGAGAAATCCTCAAAGTATTTAGAAAATCCACAGTAAGGATCCTGGAAATTCTGAAAAGCAACAGCAGGCAGTGACTAGGGTAATGCTGATCAATGTGATATTATAGGTTTCAGACAGGGAGGGTCCATTGAGGTGCTTAACATTGTTCTGAGACATCCAAGAAGACTCTGAAGATTCAGTAGTTTGAACCTTAATGACTGTGGGGTAGCAGTTGGGAGGAACTTCAGAAGGTAGATGTTAACTCAAGAACTTATTCAAATCAATAGCCAAAACAGAAAGTATATATAAGAGAATGTATACCAAGCAATATAGAGTGAAGGAACTCTCCCATTGGGAATAAGATAATTGAGCTCAACCAAGAGAGTCCTAAATATCATTTAAGGGGAAGTTCCCAAAAGTCTCTAGTGTAGCCAGTTAAGGATAAGGATATGATGGGGACTGCTAGCAATTCTAGTGTTTAATTCTTCCCAGAGTCTTTTCCTTTACCGATAGTAGGGTTGGCTTCATCCACCTTTTCTCTCAAAGCTGGAAGCCAGAAATATCCAGAGACTCAAGCAACAAGAAGAGTCTGAAACTCTCCTGTCTTCCTTTCTCACCAATTCCACCCTGTCCCTTATGCAGGTCATTGATCTTCAACAATGAAGAGAGAGCCTAATACTAATGCATTTTGGGATTTGGTTTACATATATAAACTGATGAACTATATATTGCAATAAGTTGCTGGAGGATTTGCCAGCCTCAGTTTTCTCCTCTTGCCAATCCAGCCTCTATTCAGCTACTAAAGTGATTTTCTTAAAACACAGGTCTGATTATGGCACATGCTACTGAGTATACTATAGTGACTCCCTGTTGCCTCCAGGATGAAATACAAAATCCTCTATTTGATATTTAAAGTCTTTCATTGCCTTGCCCCCCACCTACATTTCCATTTTTTTTTCAAATACTCACAATCTGTCTTAGAAGTTCCGAGGCAGAAGAGCAATAAGGGATAGGCAACTGGTTTTAAGTGACTTACTCAGAATCACATAGCTAGAAAATATCTGAGGCAACATTTGAACCCAGGTCCTCCTGAATGCAGGCTTAGTGCTTTATCCACTGTGTTACTTAGTTGTTCCCCTTTCTAGTCTTTTCACACCTTACTCCCTGCCACAAACTCTTTAGTCCAGTGATACTCACCTCCTTACACTTCCATAAATAAGATGCTCTATTGCGTGGCTCAGGGAATTTTCTCTAACTGTCCCCCATATCTGAAATACTCATCTCCAACTACCGATCTCCATGGTTTCCTTTAAGTCCCAACTAAAATCCCAACTTCTATCAGTAGCCTTTCCTAAACCCTTTTAATTCTAATGCCTTTCTGCTTTTATTTATTTCTTATTTATACAGTATTTGGCTTGCTTGTACATTTGTTTACTTGTTTTCTCCCCCATTAGACTGTCGTCCCAAACAGGGATAGTTGTCCCTTGAGAACAAAGACTATATTTTGCCTATTTTTGTGTCTCCAGTTCTTAGCACAGTGCCTGGCACATAGTATGCACTTAATATTTATCAACTGATGGATTAATTAAAGTCTCAAGCTTTCAAAAGAAGGATGGTAAGGCCAGAGAATGAGGCACTGGGTTAGGAAAGCAGAGAAATATGGCATAATTGTAGGTTATAATGAGGTAGCATAATGGGTTTTGAGGGATGAGAAACAGGTAAAGATAAATGGTCAGGAAATATGGGCAAGTGTGAGGAATTTCAGAGTCCTGGATTGTGCAGCTGAATCTCTTATGGGTTATAACAACCATTCCTTTGTATAGCTAAGGTGTAGTGAAGCTACTAGTCATGGAAACTGAGGAGGTTTGTAAATTAAGAAACCAGGCTGTTTGAAAGGACATCAATGTTTATTGAGTGCTCACATGTGAGGGCAGAGGTTAAGGAGAAGAAGAGAACTAGGAGCACCTTGGAAAAGGAGGGGAAACAACCTGGGGGCAAACAGAACTGTCACAAGGATCTGGATAGAAGGATCTCTGATTGAAGTGAACCTCAAAGGAGAAAAGGTTGCTAAGTGATGGTACCAGGGGGAGTGTCTGGAAGTGTCAGTGAAGAGCAAGCAGTATGTCTACTCCTCCTTCTGGTCCAGTGTGTGTGGGGATTGACTGGAAAGGGTATCCATGGATTCAGTGCCTTCTGGGGGAGGCTGGTTTCCATGACTACAAGACTAGGAGCATGAGAGGAAGAATTCTAATAGAAAGGACAGTTCATTAACAATCATAATACCACCTTTAATAGCCTCTTCCACAGAAACTATAGACACTGCTATTATATCTTTAAAAGGCAGTGGAATCTTACAGAGAGATAGTTTGTTGGTTATTCTTCTGTAAGGAGATGGAGAGTTTTAATTGTCATCCCTAAAAAGAGTGAGTTTTAATGGTCATTCGTCATCTGTGAAGAGTTTAATCGTCATTCTGTGTCAAATCTGTGCAATGAGACTGTTTAACTGTGGATGTGGAGAGTTACCTATCATAGCTAGAAAAAGGCTAGGAGAAGATAAAAAGAAACAAGCTATCCTCTGAGAAAAATGAGTTTAACCCTCATATTATGAAAAAATAAGAAGGACATTCTTAAGAGTGGCTGATGTCCTGAGAGCTAACTGGTAGGACCATGTTCCAGAATTCAGAAGTCAAGAATCAAGTAATTTAAGTTAGAGGTGACGCTAGCCATCATTTTTCTCACAACTAAAATATAAATATTTATGTTGTTTTATGTTATACGATTCATCAAGTGCCTAGCCAATAATTTTGAAGTTTATCTGAGCCTAGGAGATGAGGGTTTTTGATATGAGATAAGATGAGCAACTACTGCTTATGGGAAAAGATGTTTTTCTAGTTTATTTAAAGGAATATTTAATGAACTAGGGAAGGGGACTAAAAATAAGTGATTAACAATAGAAGTTATAGTTTTGGAAATTAATGTGGAAATATTCAAACATGTCCCTGGATAATCTTAGAATATGAGTTGGTGAGGACTAATATGGTATTGAGGCAAGAAGCTGCCTGATGTATGAATATCTTATGTTGATTATGTTCAACAGTTGGTAACAATAAAATCTAATTACGGGCGCAATAGAACTCAAGTTTCAGAGGACACAATGGAAGGGGAGGACAGAGTAGGATAGGTACAAGGCAGAGGAAGAGCTGAATAGGATAAATGTGAGGAATTGGGGAATTGAAAAGATATAGACATGAGTAAAGATATTTCAAGGTAAATGTGATAAGGGCAAAGGCGAAGACTAAAAATCTTATAAGAAATTTGAGAAGGGAAATAAAGGAAGACTCCATGTAGGAGGTAACCCTTGGTGATAGGATCATAAATTTACAGCTGAAAAGGAATTTAGAGGTCACCTACTCTAATTTAAGTGTTCAAATAAATAGTAGCTGACCTGGGATTTGAACCTAGGACCTCTAACATGAAGTATACTGCTCTTTCCATTATATACTAGACCTTGAAGGAAGGAAAGGGTTTTAATAAACTTATATGTGGAAGGTGTGCAATCCAAATATGTGGCTAGCCTACAGAAATGCAAGGAATAATAGGGCAAGATGAGATGAATAGATGAATGGTGGATAAGTAGAATGTAGAATAAATGGGAATCAAATAAAATAAGGCTAAAAAGGTAAAAAACTAGATCAAGAAAGGCCTTAAATATCGTTTTGAGTTTGTATTTGATCATACAGAAAATAGAGAGCCAGCAAAGTTTTTTGAGTAGGGGAAATGACATGTTCATACCTGTGCATTAGGAAGATAATTTGTGCAGGTCTGTGAAGAATTGATTAGAGAAAGGAGGGATCAAGAATTTATATAGTGCCTACTATGTTCCAGGATCTGTGCTAAGAAATTTTAAAATGGTATCTCATTTGGTCCTCTCAACAGCCCTGGGAGAGGATATCATCTGCTAGCTTAATGGAAATATGAGCTTCGAGTCGGTCCTTTTTAAAATAGGCAAGTGACAGACAACCCACAATTCTATTATTTGTTCTTCAGTTTCCCCAGTGTCCACTCAGCAGCTCTTGGGCAGGGAGAATGAATGATCTTTGCTCCTTAGCAGGCAATTCTCATTGCCTACTCGTTACCTCTTGAGGGAGGTGAGTTTTCAGCCAAAGGTTGGGTGCCCCCTTCAGTTCTCTTGCCTTCCTCTCTTTATGATGGGTAACAGAAAGAATGACTGCTCTTTCCAGTTTCCAGCTTCTTTCTCTCAGAAGTCATCCAAACTACAATCCCAGAAGTCTACCTTCAAAGTTATCACCACCTGGTGAACACTGGGATAGCATATGTTTGAGTCTCTTGCCTCCAGAGCAAGATTCACAATGCAGGTGTTACAGTCCTCCCTGGGGCCAGAAATTTTGCGGTCCTTTGCAAAAATTGGCCAGGGTACACTTAAAATACGTAATTACACAGCATAAGTATAAAAATAAGTCTCAAGACCTTGCAATAACAAGGTTACTTATCTTTGTGCCCTACGTAATTATCCCACATTTCTGTCGAAAAGAAAAATACACTAAGAATCCATGCAATAGACATAGCATTACAAAAACATCACTTGGAAGAGTGTTCTAGTGCCTAAATGTGTTTATTATATACCGCATATAGTACATATCCTCAGAGCAATTCATATCCATAGCCCTCAAGCAAATAATCATAAACGGCAAAACAAAGTTTACAAAATATAATATTATCATCAGGCCTATAAAGAACAAATGAAGGTATTGGTATATATGCAAAGAGATGAGGAAAACAGTATGTAGGTGTTCATATGCCCTAAACACAATTCAAGTATATAAGCAAATAAACATGCCTACAAAATAATAAACTAGAAGCCGAATTTAAATCACAGAATAAACGTACACTTATATGCAAGGTACATTTCACACAAGCAATCTCTCAGATGAGCACATCAGTGGATTGTAGGCAGTTCACGTTCAGAATTTTGCTCCCTCCACACAGGCTTTGAACTTTCCAGGGGTGGAGGCCACTTCAAAGCCAAGAACTCCAGCCTGTGGGTGGGACACAGAGTGTCCCTGCCAATCAAACTTCTGCTGGCTGATGTACTTTGTTTCAAGTGACCATCCTTTCCTTGGGATAGGGCAGCTCCCATGCCTTCCAGGCATGCATTTGCATGCAGGACCAAAGGCTTGCTTGGATCTGCACAGACCAGAGTTGTTATGTGTATAAAGCCACTGACTAAATCTTTGAACACAAGTTTATGTGACTTTGTCGCTTTCAAGACAACTTCACATTTCTTGCCCTTCTCCTCCTGGGTGTCTTTAATCATATATGCACAAATTAGGTCATTTGATGGTTTAGCAAGTTCAGCTTAGTTCTTAATAAATCTGCAACCCAACCTTTCCCTTCCTCTAGTCTTAGTTGAGGAAACTGAAACCCATAAGTATTTGAAACCAAGTGACTTGCGAAAAGGTCACCAAAGTGCTACAAACTTCTGCTCCTGCCTCCAAAAAGATCCTGTAGGAGTCTTGAGTCAAATGCCTGAGTTCAAATCTGACTTCAATCACTTATAAAACTATGTGACCCTGGGCAAGTCATTTAACTTCTGCCTCAGTTTCCTCAACCATAAAATGGAGATAATAATAGAACCTATCTCCTAAGATTGTTATAAGGATAAAATAAGATAATATTTGTAAAGTGCTTAGTGCAGGGGGCAACTGGGTGGCTCAGTGGATTGAGAACCAGACCTAGAGACAGGAGGTCCTGGGTTCAAATCTGACCTCAGACACTTCCTAGCTGTATGACCCTGAACAAGTAAGTCACTTAACCTCCATTGCCTAGCCCTTACCACTCTTCTGCCTTGGAGCCAATACACAGTAAGGGTTAAAAAAAAAAGTGCTTAGTGCATAATAGGTGCTATAAAAATTCTTCCTTTTTTCCTTCCTTTTTTTTTTCTCTTTCTGTCTTTCACTCCTTCCTTCCTTTCTTCCTTTCTTCTTATTCTACCACACTGGTTTTCAGTAAAGGCTCAGTGGCTTCTTATTCCATATATTATCAAGTTAGGCAAATATGATAATTTTGCAATTAAAAAAATAAATCTTTAGTGCTATATTTTGTTTTATATCACCTAAACTTCCCCCCCATGCTTTCCTCCTTCCAGAGTATGCAGTGGTTTCTTCAGATACATTTCTTCATACACTCTTCAGATACATTCTTTTCTTTTCTTTCCCATAAGAATCATTTGTGACCGTGTTACCAGAATTTTGTTTTCGAGTGCCTCCTAGTCATAGACTTCCCTTCATAAACTCTTCAGGCTATAGTGGTTTATTGAAAAGAACACAGGTCCTGGTTTTAGAAACCTAAGTTTGGGGGCAGCTGGGTGGCTCAGTGGATTGAGAGTCAGGCCCAGAGATGGGAGGTCCTGGATTCAAATCTGACCTCAGATACATCCTAGCTGTGTGACCCTGGGCAAGTCACTTAACCCCCATTGGCTAGCCCTTACCACTCTTCTGCCTTAGAACAAATACACAGTATTGATTCTAAGACATAAGTTAAGGGTTAAAAAAAAAAAAAAAAAAAGAAACCCAAGTTTAAGTCCTGGATATAATAGTTTTATCTATTTTACTATGGCTCAGTCATTAATACCCTTTCTGGTTTGGTTTTCTCATCTCTAAAATAAGGATTCTAATATTTGTAGCATCTACTTGACAGGGTTGTTGGGAAGAAATTGCTTTATGGATATGTTTCATGGGCATCCTCCCTCTGAACTCTGAAATCCATCCTCATAAATCTAGGGTATAGTTAGGCCATGCCGAGGGGTGAATGTCATTTCATCTTCCTTTGAAACAAGGTTACTAGATTGGTATGAGAGGTAGAAAGCCTTATGGAATGGACAGAGAGCTCACCTCAAAGCCAAGGGGATGTGTGTATAAGTTCTGCCTCTGAAATATACTGCCTGTATGACACTGGGCGAGTCCCTTAACTTCTCTGTGCTTGAGGCAACTCTTAAGACTATAAAAGGCAGAGAAGGTACTGACCTACATTGGTAGAAGAATTTTCCTCAACTGGGAGTTCCCCATACCAATGAAATTAGAGGCGTATCCTTCTAGACTGGCAGTTCAAAAGAAGGTTGAAGAAATAAGAGTCTACAAATCCCGCCTCAGACATTTCCCAGCTGTGTGACCCTGGGCAAGTCACTTGACCCCCATTGCCCACCCTTACCACTTTTCCACCTAGGAGACAATACACAGAAGTTAAGGATTTAAAAAAAGAAATAAGAGTCTATTTGGGTCTTTGGTGTTTGACAAAGTCTTTCAGGATATCAAAGGCAAAATGGAGAGTTACAGGTTTTATGATGCTGGTATGGTTAGGCAGATATAAAAAAATGCCTAACCCTACTGTAATTGGGTGACCTTGGACAAGTCACTTAATCTCTGTTTGCCTGAGTTTTCTCACCTGTAAAAATGGGGATAATAAAAGCACCTAGTTTCCACATTGGCTGTGCAGATCAAATGAGAATTTTTTTAAAAAAATAGCCCTTAAATTCTATCTTAGTTTCAAGAAGAACAGCAAAGGCTAGGCAATTGGGGTTAAGTGATTTGCCCAGGGTCATACAGCTAGAAAGTGTTTGAGACCAGATTTGAACTCGGGTCTTCCTGGCTCCAGGTCTAGTGCTCCATCTGTTGTGCTACCTAGCTGCCCCCATAATGAGATATTCGTAAAGCACTTAGCACAGCACCTGGCACATTGGAGGTATCCTATAAATGTTGGCTTTTATAATAATCATTATTATATAATATTACATGGATGAGTTGTATCCTCATCGGTGTAGTTCCATGTGACCTTAAATTGCATTAATAGAGGCATTAGAATAGGAGCTTCTTGAGAGTAGGGACTGTTTTATTTTTCTTTTTGTAGTCCCTGAACTGAGCACAGTGCTTTGTACACAGTAAGCCCTTTAAAAATGCTTTGTTTATTCAGTGTTCAGAAAAAGGCGTATGACAATCCTCCTATTCTGTGCCCTGGTCAAACCAAATCAAGAATATTTTGATCAGTTCTGGGTGTCACATCTTAGTAAGGACATTAAAAAAACTGGCAAATTCCTAGAGGAGAGTAATGACCAGAATGGGGAGAAAATTGAAAACCACATATGTGAGAACTGGTTGAGAGAAATGGGGATATTTAGTCCAAAGAAGGGAAGATTTAAAGGAGACATTTTTTTCCACTTAAATTTTTTATTTTTATTTTCCAGATAACATGTTGGTACAATTTTCAATAATCATTTTCTGACATTTCGCGATCCATGTTCTTTCCTTTCTTCCCACGCTTTCTCCTCCCCTCCCTCTCCTCAGGATAACAGGTAATATGATATAGTGTGTGTGTTATTACATAATACACATTTCCATATTCAGTGTAAGCAATGTGAAAGATGATACATAATGCTTACAGTAGAGAAAAATTCATGGAGGATTTTTTCCCCACTTAACAATTTTCTATTTTTATTTTTCCAGATTACATGTCAGTACAATTTTCAATAATTGTTTTCTGAAATTTTGCAATCCATGTTCTCTTAAAGGAGACATTATAACTGTCTTCAAGCACTTAAAGGTGGGCTATATGGAAGGAGGATTACACTTGTTTTGGCAATCAATCAATCAATCAATCAAACAAAATTTATTAAGTGTCCATTATAGACTTCCTGGTTAAGATGGCGGCAGAGTAAAAAGCAGTGCTTAACCTCTCCTAACCGAAACATACAGGACTCCTCAAGGGGACATAAAAACTAATCCAGATGAATGGAGGGACCCTACAACAGGGCGCAGTGTGGAAGGTACGTGGAATCGGGGCATTTCCATGCTATAAAGGGGTGAAACAGCTCTCACTAAATCGCGGGATGAGCAACCCCCCCACACACACACCATACCACCTACAACGCCAAAGCCAGCTCAAGAGAAATAGAGCAAGTTTGGGGCACCCATTGAGTCATTGGCAGCTCCAGGACCTGTTCCTGAGAGCAGCAAGACTTAGGACCCCAAAAGGCTAAAGAATGTGCACGGACTTTGAGTGTGGACACAGAGCACAGGCTCAAGCGCAGGCGCACACAGGCTCACGTGAGCGAAGGCTCTGAAACCCTGAGTGGGGAACCAGTGCAGACAGGCATATGACTGTGGAAGCAGCGCCCTGAGACTTGTAAAGGAGCCTCTGGCAGAGGATCAAGCAAGGGGGTCCACCAGGGGGCTTGACCTTGAGAAAAACCAGACCTGAGTCAGCGTGAGGATAAACCTGAGAACGGGCTGGGCTAACAATGGCAACCCAAAATCAGGAAGGCCAAAAGAGAAAGATTAACAACAACAAGAAGAAATATTTAACACTCGACAACTTTTACACAGAGAAAATCCAGACAACAGAGCAAACAGAAGAGGAGAACAAACAAGCATCCAGACCCTCCCAAAATAATGAAAACTGGTCACAAGCTCTTGAAGAGTTCAAATATGAGATGATGAAAAAGTTGGAAAAGATTTGGCTAGAGAAATGGGAAATAGCTCAAAAGGAAATCAGGCAAGAAAATAACAGTTTAAAAGGCAGAATTTTGCAATTGGAAAGTGAGGCTAAGAAATCAAATGAACTGATAAGCAAATTGAACACCAGAAATGACCAAATTGAAAAGGAAAACCAAAAGATCATAGCCGAAAACCAGTCCCTAAAGGCTAGAATTGAGCAATTAGAAGCTAATTATCTCTCAAGACAACAAGAACAAATAAAACAAAGTCAAAGGACGGATAAAATAGAAGGAAACATGAAATAGCTCAATGAGAAAGTGACAGACCAAGAAAACTGGTCTAGAAGAGACAATTTGAGAATCATTGGTCTTCCAGAAAAACCAGAAATTAATAGAAACTTGGACTCCATACTAAAAGAAATTATTCAGCAAAATTGTCCTGAAGTTCTACAAGAGGGCAATATAGACATTGAAAGGATCCATAGATCACCCTCTACACTAGACCCAGAAAGGGCAAAAACAAGGAATATAATAGCCAAATTCAAGAGCTTTCAAATAAAAGAAAAAATCTTACAAGAAGCCAGAAAGAGACAATTCAAATATCAAGGAGCACCAATCAGGATCACACAGGATCTGGCAGCCTCCACGCTAAAAGACCACAAGGCTTGGAATATAATATTCAGAATGGCAAGAGAGCTGGGCCTTCAGCCACGGATCAACTACCCATCAAAACTGACTATATACTTCCAGGGGAAAGTTTGGGCATTCAACAAAATTGAAGATTTCCAAGTATTTGAACAGAAAAGACCAGGACTAAATGAAAAGTTTGATATCCAACTACAAAAATCAAGAGAAACATGAAAAGGTAAATAAGAAACAGAGGGGAAAGAAAGAAAATTCATAATTTTTAAATTTGCCTTTTTAAGGGCCTCAGTAAGATCTAATTATCTGTATTCCTATGTGGAGAAATGCTATGTATAATTCTCTGTAGTGAACTCTATTCACTATTATAGTAATCAGAAGAATAATTCATAGGGAGAGGGTGGAATACTAAATGGTCTAAGATGATATGGGGAGTGGGAAAGAGGGGGGTGAATAGCAGGGGACACCAAGAGAAACTTGAGAGAATGAGAAAAATAGGATATTCTATTACACACAAAGAGGGCATGGGAAGGGGAGGGGACAAATACTATTATAAGAAGGAGAGGAAGAGAGCATTAAGAGGTAATATTTAAACCTTACTCTCAGCGTAATCAACCCGGAGAGGGAAGAGTAGCTATATTATCCATTGGGATATAAAACTCTAACTAAGCCTACTGAGAAAGTCAGAAGGGATAAACCAGAGGGAGCAGGGGAGTGGGGAGGTCAAAAAAGGGAGGGGAGAAGAAGGGGAGGGAATTCATTAGGCCTTTAAAAATAAAAAGAGGGGAATAATAAGGGAGGGGTAGAAAGGGAAGTTAATCAAGGGAGGGGACAAGGGTTACTGGCTTAAAGCAAACCACTGGTTTAAAAGGAAATAGTTTAAGAAGAAGGGGTAGGAATAGGGGAGGATATGAAAATGTCAGCAAATGCACAACTGATAATTATAACTCTGAATGTGAATGGGATGAACTCACTCATAAAACAGAAGCAAATAGCAGAGTGGATTAGAAACCAAAACCCTACCATATGTTGTCTACAAGAAACACATATGAGGCAGGTGGACGTACACAAGTTTAAGGTTAAGGGCTTGAGCAAAATCTTTTGGGCATCAAATGAGAAAAAGAAGGCAGGAGTGGCAATTGTGATTTCTGACAAAACCAAAGTAAAAATAGATATGATTAAAAAAGACAGGGAAGGTCATTACATCCTGATTAAAGGCAGTATAAACAATGAGGAAATAACACTGCTCAATATGTATGCACCAAGTGGCATAGCACCCAAATTCATAAAGGAGAAACTGGCAGAGCTCAAGAAGGAAATAGATAGTAAAACCATAATAGTGGGAGATCTAAATATTCCTCTTTCAGATCTAGATAAATCAAACCAAAAAACAAATAAGAAAGAGGTAAGAGAGGTGAATGAAGTCCTAGAAAAATTAGATTTAATTGATATGTGGAGAAAAATAAATAGGGGCAAAAAGGAATACACCTTCTTTTCAGCTGCACATGATACATTCACAAAGATTGACCATGTAATAGGGCATAGAAATATTGCAAACAAATGCAAAAGAGCAGAAATAATAAATGTCACCTTCTCAGATCATAATGCAATAAAAATAATAATTAGTAAGGGCACCTGGACAGGAAAATCAAAAACGAATTGGAAATTAAATAATATGATTCTCCAAAACCAATTAGTCAAAGAAGAAATCATAGAAACAATCAACAATTTCATTGAAGAGAATGACAATGATGAGACATCCTACCAAACTCTGTGGGATGCAGCCAAGGCAGTACTCAGGGGGAAATTTATATCCTTGAGTGCATATATTAACAAATTAAGGAGAGCAGAGATTAATGAATTGGGCATGCAACTCAAAAAATTAGAAAGCAAGCAAATTAAAAATCCCCAGATGAAAACTAAATTAGAAATACTAAAAATCAAGGGAGAAATTAATAAAATCAAAAGTAAAAGAACTATTGAATTAATAAATAAGACTAGAAGCTGGTATTTTGAAAAAACAAATAAAATAGACAAAGTACTAGTCAATCTAATAAAAAAAAGGAAAGAAGAAAACCAAATTGACAGTATCAAAGATGAAAAGGGAGACCTCACCTCTAATGAAGGGGAAATTAAGGCAATTATTAAAAACTATTTTGCCCAACAAATAAATATAACAATTTAGGAGATATGGATGAATATTTACAAAAATATAAATTGCCTAGATTAATAGCAGAAGAAATAGAATACCTAAATAATCCCATATCAGAAAAAGAAATTGAACAAGCCATCAAAGAACTCCCTAAGAAAAAATCGCCAGGGCCTGATGGATTCACAAGTGAATTCTATCAGACATTCAAAGAGCAACTAATCCCAATACTATACAAATTATTTGATATGATAAGCAAAGAAGGAGTCCTACCAAATTCCTTTTATGACACAAATATGGTACTGATTCCAAAGCCAGGGAGATCAAAAACAGAGAAAGAAAACTACAGACCAATCTCCCTAATGAACATAGATGCAAAAATCTTAAATAGAATATTAGCAAAGAGACTCCAGCAAGTAATTAAGAAGATCATCCACCATGATCAGGTGGGATTTATACCAGGAATGCAAGGATGGTTCAAACATTAGGAAAACCTTCCACATAATTGACCATATCAACAGTCTAACAAACAAAAACCACATGATTATCTCAATAGATGCTGAAAAAGCCTTTGACAAAATACAGCATCCATTCCTATTGAAAACCCTGGAAAGTATAGGAATAGAAGGACCTTTCCTAAAAATAATGAACAGTATATACCTAAAACCATCAACAAGCATCATATGCAATGGGGATAAATTAGAAGCCTTCCCAATAAGATCAGGAGTGAAACAAGGATGCCCACTATCACCTCTATTATTTATCATTGTACTAGAAACACTAGCAGTAGCAATTAGAGAAGAAAAAGAAATTGAAGGTATCAAAATAGGCAATGAGGAAACTATGTTTTCACTCTTTGCAGATGATATGATGGTATACTTAAAAAATCCTAGAGAATCAACTAAGAAGCTTGTAGAAATAATCAACAACTTTAGCAAGGTTGCAGGATACAAAATAAATGCACATAAATCATTAGCATTTCTATACATTTCCAACACATTAGAGCAGCAAGAGGTAGAAAGAGAAACACCATTTAAAATCACCCTAGACAATATAAAATACTTGAGAATCTAACAAAACAAACACAGCAATTATATGAAAACAACTACAAAACACTTTCCAAACAAATAAAACTGAATCTAAACAATTGAAAAGCCATTGATTGCTCATGGGTAGGATGAGCTAACATAATAAAAATGACCATTCTACCCAAATTAATTTACCTATTTAGCGCCATATCTATCAAACTACCAAAAAACTTCTTTACTGAATTAGAAAAAACTATAAGAAATTTCATTTGGAAAAACAAAAGATCAAGAATATCAAGGGAAATAATGAAAAAAATGTGAAGGAAGGGGGCCTAACAGTACCAGATATTAAACTATATTATAAAGCAGCAGCCATCAAAACAATATGGTACTGGCTAAGAGGCAGAAGGGAGGATCAGTGCAATAGACTTGGGGTAAATGACATCAGCAAGACAGTGTATGATAAACCCAAAGAGCCCAACTTTTGGGACATGAATCCACTATTTGACAGAAACTGCTGGGAAATTTGGAAAACAATATGGGAGAGATTAGGTTTAGATCAACACCTCACACCCTACACTAAGATAAATTCAGAATGGGTGAATGACTTGAATATAAAGAGGGAAACTATAAATAAGTTAAGTGAACACAGAATAGTATACTTGTCAGATCTCT
>NC_058130.1:694820822-694961140 GCF_016433145.1 Gracilinanus agilis | reverse complement strand
TGGCAAAATTGGGACATTAATGCATTGCTGGTGGAGTTGTGAACTGATCTAATCATTCTGGCTGGCAATTTGGAACTATGCTCAAAGGGGTATAAAAGAATGCCTGCCCTTTGATCCAGCCATACCATTGCTGGGTTTGTACCCCAAAGAGATCATAGATAAACAGACTTGTACGAAAATATTTATAGCTGCGCTTTTTGTGGTGGCAACAAACTGGAAAAGGAGGGTATGTCCTTCAATTGGGGAATGGCTGAACAAATTGTGGTATATGCTGGTGATGGAATACTATTGCACTCAAAGGAATAATAAACTGGAGGAGTTCCAGGCGAACTGGAAAGACCTCCAGGAACTGATGCAGAGTGAGAGGAGCAGAGCCAGAAGAACATTGTACACAGAGACTGATATACTGTGGTAAAATCGAATGTAATGGACTTCTGTACCAGCAGCAATGCAATGACACAAGACAGCTCTGAGGGATGTATGGAAAGGAATGCTACCCACATTCAGAGGAAGGACTGCAGGAGAGGAAACATATAAGAAAAACAACTGCTTGAACACATGGGTTGGGGTGGACATGATTGGGGATGTGGACTCGAAACTACCACACCAATGCAACTAACAACAATTTGGAAATAGGTTTTGATCAATGACATATGATAAAACCAGTGGAAATGTGCGTTGGCTATGGGGGGGTGTGTGGGGGGTGAAGGGGAAAGTAAGAGCATGAATCATGTAACTATATTAAAAACAAATATTAATAAATGTTAAAAAAAAAGTGTCCATTATATTCTGGGAATGCGAAGACCAAAATGAAATAGTCCCTATCCTCAAATAACTTATATTTTCTCAGGGGCAACAGCAGGTCTGACATATATGTGTATGCATGTATATACATACATATATACATTAATATAGCAATATGTATACATGTAACATATATAGCTACTTACATTTAAATATCTACATATGTAATCAAAATACATATAGAAATATCTATTATAAGAGTTTAAATTTAAGTTTTATGCTAAATATGATAGTTATAATGTAATATTGTGGTCACCAAATTTTAAAAATTATAGCATAAGTCAAAATGACTTTCAGCAGCTTTATTTACAGAGATGGAAAGAGTGAAAGTGGAAAAATGTAGCTAAATAGACCGACTTTTAACAAGCCTACCATCCCTTCTGTGGTAAAGTGAGGTTCAGCCCCTCAGGGGCTTCCCCATGTCCTTTGTTCCTGGTGGATTTCCTGGTAATCCTCAGCCAGAAGTCCCAGTGGTGTCTTCAACCAGAGTTCCCTCACCTAGCAAGCCCATACAGGATCCAGGGAAAAGGTCTCCTCCAAGCCAAGGCAGGGATCTCTGGAACCAATCTCTCCAAATGCTAGGAAGAGAATGAATGCTAGACCTTGTTGGTCTCTTTTTATACCCCTTTTTTACATATATCTACATATATAATCTATATAGCAACAGACATCTACATATATAAGTACAGATCTATATATGTATATCCATATAGACTTATTTACATATATAAGAGCTGGAGATCTAGTTAGGAGGTTGTATGGGCAAATGTGATAGCTCTGAGTGGCAGGGCAGAAATTATGGTGTAGGAATTAGACTTATAATTTTCTTGGTATAGGGAAATCTTGAAAAAGAAAACTCCCTCTCCTAATGCAAGTCTACATCTTTTTCTGCAATTTATAATTGCTTTGGTTGCTTAAAGTACTAAAAAGTAAAATGATTGCCCAAGATCATATAGCCAGTATGTCAGAGGGAAACTTGAAGTCAGGTCCTCCTGGCTTTGAGGCTAATGCTCTATCTCCTGTGCCATGTTCTCTTTCTGGAGTCAGAAGACCTGGGTTCATATCCATCATTTAAGCAGTTACTAGCTCTGTGACCCTGAGCAACATCACCTTCTTAAATCTTGTTTCCTTTGTAGCCTTTTATATTTTTGATCACTCTTTCCTACTAGATACTTGTCTCTCAGTTTTCATGAGACTATTCTTTTATAGTTCTCTTTCTACTTAAGACTTTCACCATTCCTTCTCAGGCTCCTTTTTGGGTATTTATCCATGCCACACCCACTAATTCTAGGTGCTTCCCTAGGTTCTATCTTGGACCTTTTTCTTCTTGCCTCCCTTCCCTCCACTCCCCTCTACTCTACTCCTCTCTTCTCTGTCTAAGTCCTCTCATTTGATTTTCTCATCAACTTCTAAGGGTTCAATGATCATCTCTAAGTATATGATTCTCAAGTCTGTCTAGTTTACCATCTGAGTTCCAGTTTTACATAACCATCATAAACTAGATATGTGGCACACTCATCTAAAATTCATCATGTCTAAAACAGAACTCATTATTTTTTTTCTGGGGTAGCTAGATGGCACAGTGGATAAAGTGCTAGGCCTGGAGTTAGGAAAACTTCTTCCTGAGGTCAAATCTGGGCTCAAACACATACTAACTATGTGATCCTGGGTAAGTCACTTAACCCTGTTTGCCTTAGTTTGAAGCCCCGTATAACTCACCCCTTGCTACCTTCCCAGGCTTCTTACACTTCACTACACTATGCAATTCAGCTACAAGGCCTCCTAGCTGTTCTTTGAACATGGCACTCCATTTCTGACTCTTCTGTATTTTTGTATGATCAGTCTCCCATGCCTAGAACACTCTCCTTCCTCCTCTGCTTAGTAGCTTCCTTGTGTTCCTTCAAAACAACTAAAACTTCACCTTCTACAGGATACCTATCTCAATCTTCACTACTCTTGGTGATTTCTCTTTGAGATGACTTTACATTTACTCTTCATATATTTTATAAATAAATATTTATTTACATGTTGTCTCTCCCATTAGAATGTGGTCTCCTGGAAGGAATATGGAGTTTTTGCTTTTCTCTGCATCCCCAGTGCTTAGCAGAGCCTGGAACATAATAATAATTTTTAAAATGCTTGATGACCAACTAATTGACCAGAAGGGTTGTACTAAATGGCCTTTAATATTTCTTCCAACTCTTAATCTTTGATCTTATGATCATAGTTATGCATGTAGCATGAACAGTGTAGAAGCAAAGAGAGAACGGCCCTGTATGTTTTCTTTCTCAATATAAATGACTCCTTCTTTAAAATATCCTCCATTTGAGTGTAAAATGACCAATCGACCATCACCATTCCCTGTATTTATGTTTTTGCCCTTCCCTACTTCCTCTGTTCCTTAGACACAGGATAAAACAATTTTGCTTCCACTGGTCCTCTCAGTTCAAAAACAGACAGATTCTGTCCCAACTCCAAGGTCTACTGTAGACCTAGACTGGCCACTTTCCATCTTAGAATCAGTACTGGATATTGGTTCCAAGGCAAAAGAGTGGTAAGAGCTAGGCAATGGGAGTTAAGTGACTTGCCCAGGGTCACACAGCCAGGGAGTGTCTAAGGCCAGATTTGAACCCAGGATCTCCTATCTCTAGGACTGGCTCTCAATCCAGTTGCCCCCTCTTCCTATATTTTTTATATTGGTAGAAACGAGTTCAGAGTTCATTTGAGTGAGAAAAGAATGCTATCAATATTTCTCTTCCCTGGCTTATATAAGAACAAAACCTCTTTACCTGATCTTTACCTAATCTGAAAACTGTGACCTTTTTGCTACATCTGTTGCTATCCACCAAAGAATTCAAAAGTGAGGGGTGATCCATCAATTGGGGGATGGCTGAACAAATTGTGATATATTGTAATGAAATACTATTTTGCTATAAGAAATTATTTCAGAAAAATATGGAAAGATTTGCATGAACTGATGCAAAGGGAAGGGAGCAGAAACAGAACATTATTATACATAGTGACAGTAATATTTTTTGACAAACAACTATGAATGACCTAGTTACTCTCGGCCAGTGATTAAAGACAACACTTAATGATGAAAAAATGCAGCTATCCTTTGAGAAAGAATTTATGGAGTCTGAATATAAAGTGAAACATACTATATTTCACTTTTTATTTCTTTTTGTTTGTTTGTTTTCATTTGAGATCTTTTCTACAAAATGACTAATACAGCAAGATGTTTTGCATAATTGCACATGTGAAATATATCAGATTGTTTGCCATCTCATGGGTGGGGAAAGGCATAAAGAGAGGGAAGGAGGGTGGAAAAGAGGGAAAGAATTTGGAGTTAAAAACATTTTTAAATGTTTAAAAATTGTTTTTACTTGTAATTCAGGGAAAATAAGATATTATTCAAAAAAACAGTTGCTACCCAGCAAGTTCAGAGTGGAATGTTTTAGGTAATCATAGTTATTTACTTATGGCACAAGCCCCCAAACCAGGACACTCTAACAGAATAGAAATTAAATTAAATAGCAATACTTTTAGTTAAGGCAGAATAATATAGAAAATCTCAACAGAAAGTCTCTTCAGACCCACAGGAGCACAATATTCCATAGATTCCTGCCACAGATGGGAGAGAGGACATGACTCAGACAATTTACCATCATAGCTACTTGACAATGTGTACCGTGGCTCCACTCAGCCTCTGCGACTTCCATTCCTCTGTGCCTCTAACGCTACCTCTTGTTGCTTTCTTTGAAGAACACAGCTATAATCTGTACTGTTTCTGAGTCATTCTCTGATCAGATAAACTACTGCCATTTTTTACTGGACTTTGCTATGCTGCTGCTACCTGCCAAAGCTGTTATTGGCAGGAGATTTTGTGAGACTGCCTATACCTAAGGCTATATAGATTTGTTTTTTTATTTGTTTTCATTTTTTTTCCCAAGTTAGGCTCACAGCCTCATTTTAAGAGCAGAGAAAAAAGAAATCTCTGAGGGAAAGATCTTCAGTCCATAGTAAGCAACCACTATGATTTGCACACTAGTGCTAGGTTCTTAAGGTTCAAAGACAAAAACAAACCTGGCTTCACCCTCAAGGAGTCTCCTGTAAGGACAAGTAAATATAAAATATATACACAGTAATATATGGTAACATCAAGAGGGAAAAAACTAATAATTGTGGATGAGGAAAGGTCTCAGGCAGGAGTTAGCCATCTAAGTTATTCTTGGAAGGAGACTTAAGAATGATGGTAGATTATCACCTTCCCAAAAGCGAAGAAGCAGATGAGCTTTCTTTTTTTTAATTAACCAGCATTTATTTTCTTTTCTTCCTCTACCTCCCCCCCAAGAAGAAAAACAAAACTCTTTTAGCAAATATGCATAGTTAAGCAAAACAAATTCCTACATTGACTATATCCAAAAACGAGTGTTAATTCTGTAATATCTCACCCAGGAGGTAAGTAGCAAGCTTCATCTTCAGCCCTAATGGTTAGTCACCACAGTGATGAGAGTTCTTAAGCCTTTCAGAGTTGTTTATTTTTACAATGTTATTGTTATATTATAAATTGTTCTCCTGGTCCTTTCACTTTACTCTCCATCGACTCATTTGATAACAATAAAAATATGATACTTCACAAATTTTACCAAAACCACCTCTTCTCTTCTTACAGAATAATAATATTGAGTACATTGGGGGGTGGGAGGGTTGTTTAGCCATCCTCCCCATTGATGAGCATCTCTTTAGTTTCTACTTCTTTACTAGGACAAAAAGAGTTCCTATAAATACTTTTGTATATATGGATCCTTTTCTTTCTTCTTTTGATATTTCTTTTCTAAACAATCACCATTTTCTGTCTAGTGGCTGCTTAGGTAAGAGAGAAAAAATGATGTAAGAGAGAGGCCTCAGGCCTTCCTCATCAAAGCCAACCTGTCCATGAACCCAGACCTCTGTTCTTTGCCTTTTTCATTTGTTCTGTCCTGATTTTTGATGAATATTAGAAATAGCTTGGACTTTGTGAATTTTAAAAGGTCAGAATGGTGAGCTACCAAAGGACCAAAAGCTAGAATCCATGCCACTTTTTGGGACTAGCTGGCCCATCATTGAAGCCCTGGAGAACGTGAGGGACCTGGTCCTTCCATGGCTTAAAAGAGAGGGGCTCTTCCAGTGAGCATGCTGCATTTGGAAGTAAACCTGTTTGGTGAATACTATTTAGAAATTGAATTGAATCTGAGTCTCTTTTCTTCAGGGATCAAGATAGGAAAAAGTATGCCCCCAGTAGCTGGAGGTGAGAAATATATGTGCCTCTGTACTTGTAATATCTATCCCTTTACAAAAACCAACTGATGTTAATTGGTTAAATCAACTGGGAAGGGAGAATTAATATTAATTAAGTGCCTACTATGTGCCAGGCACAATGCTAAGTGCTTTACAAATATCTAATTCTCAAAACAACTTTGGGAGGTAGGTAAATAGTTTTTAATCCTCATTTTACAGAGGAGAAAACTGAGGTAGATAAAGGTTAAATAACTTGGTCAGGATCAATCACTAAGCTAGTAACTTTCTGACTTTGGTTTTGAACTCAGGTCTACTCTCAGTCCAGCATTTTGTCCAATGCACCACAATGAACTGAAGTAGTAATCACTAGGGATAGTGTGGAGGGGGAACACATCAGAATGGGGGCTCAGGCAATTTGAGAAGAACCATTCCTTTAACTCCTCAAGGATACCTTAAAATTCTGAAGGATATATTTAGCCAGTCTTGTGTTGGGACAGTGAGTCCAGAGAAATCACTATATAAAGATGAAGAGACTGAGAGTTTAAATACTGTGTTCAAGATCACAGAGATACTACTAAGTGGCAGAAAAGGGACTCAATTCAAATCCAAACCATCTGACACTAAATTCATTGCTATTTTCATGATTTCTTTCTACTTCCTTCTATTAAAGGAATGGTGGATTTAAGGGCATATTTTGTGCAGAGAGATCCTTCCTAGAGTACTTTAATCAATTACATTTATTTCATGTATTTGAATGTGATATAAATATATATAATCTCTGGAGTCAGGAGTTGACACTACTTATTTCCATGTGAAAGAAAAAAGTGAGGTGACAATCCTTTTCCTGAGGCAAAGTAGTTTTAACAGAATTCCCAAGGTCTTTGCCAAAGTGGAAAGATATAAAAAGGCTAGCCATATAGTTGGGCACTACTTAAAGCACCCTGAGGCTGTGTCTCAATAGTCAAAGCCAAGGGAATACTTGGAATCCTAGAATGCAAAATGTTAGAACTGAAAGAGCCTTTAGTGAACATCTCATCTACCTTCTCATTTTACAGATGAGGAAACAGTCAGTGACTTTTTGAGAAATATAAGTAAGTAGGATATTTTCAAAGCTGTATTTATTTGCTTCATAATGAAATGTCAAAATTCAAAGGGAAAAAGCAAGTGTAATGGAAGGAACTGGAATAAAACCCAATTGACTGGAGGTAAAGGGTGAGATTAGATAAGCAAAATGCATGGAACAGATTTTTCAACTTTACAACCTGTCATCAAGAGATAGGCAATTGATCTGAGTACTGGAGCTGTAAGACCTTCAAACTCAGGAAGTCACAGAAGTGGTCAGAATTTCATTTAAAGGGTCAACAACTGAGTATCGTTACTTTCTACTTCCCAAGATTAAAAAAAAAAAAAAAAGGTTGATTCATAATTTTAATTAAAAAAACACAGTCTAAATTACCCACCAACTTTGAACAAACCCTCCTCAAATAAAGATCTATCCGTGTCTAGAATTTGTTGGGGGAAATGGGGCACTAAATGGATTAGTTATCAGTAAAACAGTGAAATGAAGTATAAAGGCAATTATCTGAGTAATTCAGTATAGTAGATATAGAGTCTACTTAACTTGTTATGGCATCTGGTGGTTATGTCTGGTATTACAGTCTCTTTCTATTAGAACCATTTTCTTTTTTACATTTTGGATTCATTTTAACTTATGTAGAGGGACATGAATCTTTGAGTAACTACATTTTGAGACAAGACTCCTGTGGGCTGTGTGGAATGTTTGGAGCCTGTCTGTCTGAGTTTCTGGTAGGTGTAGTATTTAATGTAAAAAGTAGGATGACTGATTTATTCATCAAATCATTCCACTTAACGTAAGTGAAAAGCTCAATCAATCAATATATCTCCTTCATAGGCTTTAGACTAAGTGTAAAAAGTCTTTGAAAGAAATTGAATGAAGTGAAATGACACCAGATGGGAAGTTTGTTCCAACTGGCTGAGGGATTTTGTCACCCTAGGTTTTCAGCACATCCCTGAACAGCCTTGGGAAAGGAGAGGGTTTGGGTTTCTACCTCCTCCTTTCCCACCCCAAGCCAGAGGAATAAATGGTCTTAGCAACATCCTGGATCAGTGAGTCAATCAATAAACATTTATTAAGAACCTACTACATTTCAGATACTAAATAAATGCCGGGGACACAAAGAAAGGCAAAAAATGGTCCCTGCTCTCAAGATGCTCAGTCTAATAGGGGAACAATATGCCAACAACTAAGTACAAATAATATGTACACAATAATAACATTTATATAGTACTTAGCCTGTGCCAAATACTGTGCTAAATGCTTTACAATTATTATCTCCTTTTATTCTCACAACAATCCTGAGAGCTGAACTTATTTCTTGGTGATTTATGCTTTCTAAGGTTAAGTCCAATTTTCCCTAGATTCCATATTTACTTGAGGGTAGCTGTCACAGACTTTTGGAGGGTGTTTGTAGTAACTGTTCTGACTTTACCACCTTAGTAAATAACCCTAACCACTTCTTATGACTGACTAACTAAAATGATTCTCAGTTGGCAATTTTAAGGGTGTGATATAGGGAGGGAAGCACATTGGTGGGGGGCTTGAGCCAATAGTATTAATGAATCACTCTTGACTTCTTAGAAGTATCTCTAAAAACCTGATGGAGAGATGTGATTTTCCTCTACGACCTAAACTTTACAAGCTCTACTAAAAAAAATTTTTCCCTGTCCTTTAAAGCTTTGTTTACACCTTCTGTTTTAATTAGTACCCACCCTGGCTTTCTCTATAACTGTTTTTGTATTCATATATGTCCTTAATTGTGAGGGCAGTATTTTGAGGAGAAAATATCTTGGAATTGGTATATATAGAGGAAATAAGAAGCTCTCTGTCTCTAATGCCAGTTTGGGGGTGTGGGTGGAGGTGGGAAGATCCTAGCTGGAGATTTCAAACTAAAAATGAGAGAGAATTTTATTAGCTTCATTATTTGTAATTTTGTAAACTTCCCAAAAGGTAGAATAAACTGGATCTGGGGGTTTTCAGCCCTCAGGTAAAAATGAACCAAACACCATTTTTACTCTCTCAGCTTAGGCTAGTCTGTGGTCAAATTGCCTCATTTACTCTTGTCTTATTCTCCTTTTCATAGCCCTAAAAATTTTTTCTTCAGTCATACAGTCAATGGGGGCTAACTAAAGAGTAGGCATAAGAAGATGTTTTCAGCTTCACCTCCCAATCTATATCCCCCAGACAGTCAAAGAAGGCTGCATATACCTTTTCCTCTGAAGCAGGGTAACTCTTTGCTTCACCTTTCTAATGCTTCTTCAAGTTAACCCTGGGTTAATTTGAATCCCTGGCCCAATTGTTCTATTCCTGCCATATTGCTTTCCAGTTTCCCAGCAGTTTTTCTGAGTAGTGATTGAGTTCTTCTTCCAAAAGCTTGGGATCTTTTGGTTTGTCAAACACTGTTAGCCCAGCCATTTATTCCTGTGTGTTGAGTGCCTATCTATTACATTGGTCCACTCCTCTATTTCTTAGCCAGTACCAGATTGTTTTTATTTAAAATAGTCTTTAAAATAGTTTGAGAACTGATATAGCTAGGCTACCTTCCTTCCTTTTTTTTCTTTAATCCTATAAGTTTCCTGGAATAAGATGGGAGGAGAAAGGCAAAAAAGGAAATAGTTCCTTTCTGAGCCCTAGGAAAACTCTTTGGAGAGTGCTACCTGAGCAAAAGGCAGACTGCCTAGGCACAGTCAGAAGGAGATGAGAAATGGTGGGGTTTCATCCTACATTGGCCAGAAGTGAGAAAAAGAGATTCAGTAGAACTGAATGAATAGAAGACAGGTTCCCATGGGCACCTGGCAGTTAGAGCTATGGGACCTAAGTGAAAAGAGAGAAGGCTAAAAAATATCCTGACCTCTGAACTCCTTCCTCAATCTCCTAGGAATAAGAGTAAACCTCAAGAAGGACCACAAAAGCAGCTGGGCGTCATTATTAGCAAGCAATAAGAATCCTATTCCTGACTTCCCTGCCTACCTGGAAGAGCCTCCACTAGGAAAGTACTGTCAGAGGTCTGGTTTAAGTCTCTGGGGATTTGAATATTAGTTTTTTTATCTGCTCCTCACTGTTTAAATAAAACTAGTTCTGTGTTTGAGCCATTGTGAACCTAAATAATTATAGATAAGACCTGATTTCTACCTTTGAGGGACTATACCAGATACTGAAGCTCTCAGGTTCTACTTAAATGGGAGAAAATGAGTCATGTTATGATGAAGAGAGACCCTGTATAGATGATATAGATGGGTGGCTGGGACTTTGGTAGACCCAGCCTGACAGAGAGATCTCTTCAAAGTCAGAGAGCAAAGATGGCTGCACTCTCTGTCCTGAGCCAGTATAAAATCAGTCTGACTGCTTCTTTTTACTAACAAGGTTTATTAAAGATGTAACAGAAGATGGGGTTAGGAGTGCGGGTTTTGGGTGCTTCTCTATCACTAATGTCACTATCTTATCACCCACCAGTCTGACTTTGCATTAAAGTCTCTTTTTCCCTGCGACAAAGTTGAGGCAACTCTGATTACACTCTTGCCTAAAAATCTCCTTCTGTCTAATCTAATTCTAGGCTAAGCCCATGCAGGAATAAGTCTCTAGAATGTAGATTGATTAAAGATTGAAGTCAGGTGTCAGGAGTGATAGAGTCTACCCTAGAGAGGCTAAGGTCTCCCCCAGGCAAACTATGCAGTTCAATCAGCTCCATTTCCAGTTTGGTCTTCTTATAGCTTCAGCAGAGCAGACAACTCAAACAATCTTCAGAGTTTAGCCAGATTTCTCACTGGATCAAGTTAGAGATTCATAGGAGGTCAGAGCTGGTTCTTGGAGATGGTTTCGGCTCCAGAGTTTTGAACCAACCCCTCTTCTGGTAGTTAGATTCACAACATTCTCTCTCCCCTGAAGATTCTAACAGGGTTTGCTCCTGCCTCTCTTGTTTCACAACATTCCATATCACTTTGCTTGCAATCTTGTCTCCCTTTCTAAAATCTCTTTCACAGTCACAGAAATTTAGGAATTCCTTTTACGTCAAAAGGAAGGCTCTGATATATGTATAACAATAAAAGTCAAATTACAGTTTAAATTTTTTTTGACACATTTAGATATGGCAACACTTCATTTCATTTAAAATAAATAAGCATCAATTAAACATTTATGTTAAATACCTGTATGACCTTAGGTGAGTTTTTCAATCTCCCTGTGGCAAGTTTCCACATTTGTAAAATGTGAGTATTGGACTAGATAATGCTCTCTGAGGTTCCTTCCAGCTCTCTACCTGTGCTAGGTACTTGGGGAGATATAAAATTAGAGAAAGCATGGTCACTACCCTCATAGAAGTTACTCTTTGCTAAAGTGATGTCTACCCAAATGTTATAATAGAAATAAAACAAATAATAATACATGACAAATGCATTAGAATGCTAATATCAAAGTACTTTGTTAGGAAGGATTGGAGGGATAGGGAAATTCTTCAGAATGAAGGAGGTAGCATTTAAATAGGGCTTACATGATAGGGGAGTATTCAATTAAGTTGATAATTTCAAGGACAAGGAATAATATGGTGAAGGCACAGCATTAGGAAAATACATGTTATGTTTGGGGGACACAGAATAATCTAGTTTTCCTGAAGTAGTGCCTATTTGGAGTATGAGAAAAAATGAATTTGTAGGATGATACCAGATTATGGAGGATCCTGGATGCCAGACAAAAGGAGTTTAAATTTCTTAGGTAATGGGGAGCTACTTAAAAATTTTGAGATAAGTGGTAGGAGGAGATCTATGCTGCTTTAAGGATTTATTTTTTACTTCTTCATCTTTGTAGGCACTCCCTTCATCAGTGCATACTGCAACCCCTCTTCAAATTAGTACATGGCCTTTGTACATTTGAAGCTTGGTTATGAGTGTATTAGGACCTGCCAAGAGCTTGCATTCTGCTTTCAAGAACCCAGGGTCAGGGCACCTAGGTGGCTCAGTGGATTGAGAGCCAAGAGCAGAGATGGGAGGTCCTAGATTCAAATCTGGCTTCAGACACTTCCTAGCTGTGTGACCCTGGGCAAGTCACTTAACCCCTATTGCCCACCTTACCACTCTTCTGCCTTAGAACCAATATACAGTATTGATTCTAAGATGGAAGGTAAGAGTTTAAAAAATTTAAAAATTAAAAAAAAAAAAAAGAACCCAGGGTCACCTCCGTACCATGCTAAGAATTTGGAATAATACTTTAGTGACTTAGGTCAGATGATTATTGTGGGTTGGGAAGAGTGGAGATAAGAACTACTAGGAGACTATTGCTATATTCTAGGCAGGTAGTAGTAAGAACCTATACCAAGGTGGTAGCAATAGGAATACAGAAAGGGATAGATGTTAGAGCAGTTTTAGAGGGCTTCATAACAAATGGATAAAGATATTGAAAGAGAAGGAAGAATCACAGATAAGAGCAGGGTTTAAAACTTGGGAGACTAGGTGAATCATAGAGTAGCATTACCATTGAGAGTAAGTTTTTTAAATTTCATAGACTATCACATTTCTTTGATATAGTTTCTTAAAGGTCAATGAGGTGTGACACTTGTGTAAACATTTTGCCTCCCGGTAAGTCCTTTTCCAATGCCTCATTGAAGCTCAGAGGTGATTTTACTTCTTGAAGGTGATGTCAACCAAAGCCAATCTGTGGTAGGCCCAACTAAGTTGAAATGGCTTAAAAAAATTGACAGCTGATGATATGTACACCATGTCTGTTTGAGTCCCAGCCTGGTCCCAGATAAAGTAGGCTCATTGCTAGGTAAACTAAAGGAGGATGAAAAAAAATTTTTTTGTCTAGAATAACTCTTGAAAACCATTATGTTCCAGAGGGCTCACCCACATTGAAAAAAATCACAGGTCTTTGGAGCATCATCAATAATAAATGAGTATTTATTGATGTATCTGCTATTATGATTATTTTCATTAATCACAACAATTGCTAATAATGATAATCACATTTTTATATGTTACTGCATGCTCACACCTACCATTTGCCTCTCCATTATCCTAAAAGGCACTCAGTTTTAATTCTTTGGAAATCATAGTATTCCATGATTAATAGTCATTGATGATCACAAGTAGGGCATATTTGTGTCTGACCTGAATCTTTGAAGAAACTCCCTTAGATAAGGGAGACCAGCATTATTCACATTTAAAAAGATGAGCCTTTCTTTCTGGGGGAATAGTGGAGTTATTTAATCAGTCAATTAATAAGCATTTATTAAATGTCTAGTCTGTGCTAGTGTGTAAAGGGAATCTCTTCCTCCCAGGGTGGTAAACTTTCTTCTTATCCCACCCATCCCATTATCATGGCTGGAATGGTCCAAACAGATGTCACAGGTTAAGAGCCCTAGGAACATGGCCTGGGACTAAGGGTTACAAGTCCGAGTCAGAGAGACTTTTATTGGTTCCTGAGATGTGATAGACTAGCTTGGAGAGACAGGAAGGAACGTGGAGGAAAGGGCTATAAAAGATGAGATTGTAGAGGAGATGGAGATCTTTGGCATGACTTTTCTGGGATTGATTCTTCTACTCCATTCAGTGTTGGTGGCTCAAATGGAAGATAGCCTTGTGGGCTGATAAGACTCTTGCTCTGAAGATACTACTGAATCTGGAGATTGGAACCTTGATGGTATAAAGATGATATTATAAAATAAGTACTGTTTTATTAGTTTAGAGCAGTGATTCCCAAAGTGGGTGCCACCGCCCCCTGGTGGGTGCTGCAGGGATCCAGGAGGGTGGTGATGACCACAGGTGCATTTGGGGGCAGTGAATAACTGTAAGGGGGCAGTGATAGTATATGACAGGGGGCGCTAAGTAATATTTTTTCTGGAAAGGGGGCAGTAGGCCAAAGATGTTTGGGAACCACTGGTTTAGATAAGAAGTAGAGAAGTTGGCTTGAGGAAGAATTGGAGTTTCAGATAGAGCTGAGTGAGAGAGTGTAAATTTCAACTGTTGGCAATTATAACCGTTATTTCTATGACAGTTACACTCTCTGGGTGGGGCATTCCAGGAGTGGCTTCTGGCAGTCTACAGAGCCACACACGGGTTTCTTTCTCTCTCAGGGCTAGAGAAGGTAACATCTTTGCCTCTCTTTATCTGTCTGAGTGAAGGAGTAGAGTGTTTTCTTTTCCAGCTTGGGAAATACTATTCATTTATCTGTTACTGTTCATAGATTGGTTAAACTCTGAAAAGACCAAATAAAACCTGGTCTTTGGTTTGGACTCAGAGTCTGTTAGGGCTCAGAGTCCTAACTTGATTCTTGTGGAGACTCAACCAGCTAGCCATGATTATCTTTATAACTTAAAGGTAAAGTTAAGAGTTATAGTGGTTACATTTAGTTAGAATAGTATAAATTTGGTTAGTTGGAGCAGGTAGGATTAGCATAGCCTGTGGACCACAGGAGAAGCAGTTCCTTGCAGGACCTGGGAGTTTATTTGGGTGGAGTTAAAATCCCTTAGAATTAGAAATCCTTTCCCCCTTATATATATTTAAATAAAAAGTTTATTTTCTATAACAAGAGTCTCTTTAGTGTTCCTTGCACCTTGCATTGCTCACCTATATTATTTTTACGATGGGGAGTGAGCTGAAATTCTATAGATCAGACTTTAGAGTGGTAGGCTAGAAAAAAATTTTCTACTTCCTTCTTTCCTTCTTATACTATATTTAAATGAAATTAAGTTGTTAAAAGCTACTATCATCCTTATAACTTAAGAGTTAATTTTATAAAAGGTGACCACAACAATTTTTAACTAATATTATTTAACAAAAAAACAATTTCTAAATATTACATGTAGCATTTTAATTATTACATATTACATTTATTTTCATTATTACAGTAGACATATGCTATGCCCAGATGATACAAAGAAAGAAAAATGGGCCTGTCCTTTCCCTTAAGGAGTTTATAAACTATTGAGGGGAAACAATTCATGCACATAAACTAAAAATATAAAAATAAATGTGAAATAATTTTTGAAGGACATAAGGAAAGACATTATAGAGGAAATATACAAAACCTGTGTGCTATGTCTGCAGGGTTGTATAAATAAAGAGTTTGTCTTAATTCCATCTTAAAGGAAGGCCTCCACTATCTTGGATCTCAGGTCCTACCTACATTATAGGGAAATACCCTATTTTGAACAGAGTAGTTCTTAGACTACACCAAATTTACTTGAAAGGTAAGATAATTAGGGGGTGAGTGCTGGGCTTTGAATCAAATAGACTCTTCTTCTTGAGATCAAATCCTCCCCAAGACACTAGGTCTGTGACCCTAGGCAATTTACTTAAACCCTGTTAGCCTCAGTTTCCTCATCTACAAAATGAACTGGAAAAGGAAATGACAAAGTACTCCTGTGTCTTTGCCAAAATACCCCCCAACTAAACCCAAATGGGGTCATGAGGAATCAGATGGCATTTTTTTATCTGAAAATTTTTATTTAATTAATTTAGAATATTTTTCCATGGTTACATGATTCATGTTCTTTACCTCCCCTTTTCGCATCCCCCTCCTGTAGCCAATGAGCAATTCCACTGGGTTTTGCATATGTCATTGATCAAGACCTATTTCTATATTATTAATATTTGCATTAGGGTGATTGTTTAGAGTCTACATCCCCAGTCATATCCTCATCAACACATGTGATCAAGTAGTTGTTTTTCTTCTGTGTTTCTACTTCCACAGTTCTTTCTCTGGATGTGAATAGTGTTCTTTCTCATAAGTCCTTCAGAATTGTCCTGGATCACTGCATTGCAGCTAGTAGAGAAATCCATTGCATTTGATTGTACCACAATGTTCTCCTGGTTCTGCTCCTTTCACTCTGCTTCAGTTCTTGGAGGTCATTCCAGTTCACATGGAATTCCTCCAGTTCATTAAGGAATCAGACAATATTGAAAAAGACATTTGCCTCCACCCCAGATCTCCTGACAACCTGTCCAACTTAACTAACTTCCCAAATGAGGAAAGTAGGAAAGTGGCTAAGCAGCCTCATCTGATAGAGTACTATATGAAAACACACACACACACACACACACACACACACACACACACACACACACANTACTATATGAACACACACACACACACACACACACACACACACACACACACACACACACACAAAGGAATGTATATAACACCTCTGTCTGCAAAATTGTTAGCCCCCTGGCAAATTTACCTACCAGCTAATGCTATTAAATTTTGTATTTCTGAGTCTTGCCTCTTGATTTATTGACCTCCAGTCAAATGGACCAAGGCAAAAGGAATTACTTTCTAAGAGGATCCAATTGCCTTTTATAGGAGGTGGTACTTGGGTTGAGCTGTGAATGACAATAGGAATTCTAAGATATGGAGGTGAAGAGGAACTATGTTTCAGGGGTGAAGGCCAGTCTATGCAAAGCACTGAGACAAGAGATGGGATATTGTGTCTGAGGACATCCCAATTTGGCCGAAATGTAGGGAATTTAAAGGGGTATTATGTATCATGAACCTGGAAAGATATAGGCTGGAGCTAATCTATGGAGACCTTTAAGTATCAGAGAAGAGACTGCTTCACTACATAGGCAATAGGAAGCCACTGCTTTCTTGAGACAAGTGACTGTCATGGTCAAACTGATGCTTTAAGACTTGCAGCTGGGTGGAAGGATGCATCGAAGAACAGAAGAGACTAGAGTCAGGGAGACCCATCAGGATTATCAATTTCCAAGCAAAGAAAAACTGATAGCTAATTGCATGCTTCCTTGATATAGTCTTATTGTCAAGTAGAAGAGAAGAAAGCTTTCAGAATGTTGGGCAGACCCCTGTGGAATCTTGTGAGAGGATACATGTGAAGAAAAAGACTGGGCACAAATCTTCTTAGTCAATCTAACTTTATTGTGAGTGTACAAATCACACAAGTCAGAGGTCAGTCATACACAGATGGATGTGGCACAGGATGGGCTATAATTTTGCATAGTTAGATGAAATACCCATATCAATTAATCACAGACCAATTTGAGTATTAATCCTAACAACTAGTACCAGTTTCAATCAATTAAAAAACATCTATCAAGTACAGTAGATGGTCACACAGACTCCCAACCCAGGAACTTTGCTAGGTGTTGGAAGTACAGAGTCAAAAATGAATTCATCCCTGGCCTCAAGGAGTTTACATTCAGGGACTGTATCTGTGAATCCATTGTATAACAAATATTCTCTACTGATGCAGGTAGGCATCTTCTCTGTAACCTAGTCTTAGAGGAAAGACTCTTATCCTTGTGTCTATACCCCTTCAGCAGTGGAGTAAATCTCACGTACCACTTCTCAGAATGTTTTTCAAATGAATAAAATAAAATGCATAAGATTACAAAGGAAACCAACTATTTTGAAATACTTATCATAATATTAAAAAAGAAAACAACTTTATAGAACTCAGATTAATTCTCTCTTTGGATATTTCTAAGACACTGTAACTTAAATAATTTCCCAGGGTCACAAGGCCTGAATGTGTTAGAAAACAAACTTGAACCCAGATTTTCCTGACTCCAGGATTGCTTCTTTATTCACTATACCAAGTTGCTTTTTATAACACATTTCACACATAAACACATAGACAGAGACACATACAATGACAATACAGGTTGATTCCTGAGGCAGAAGTTGGGATAATTGGGAAGAAAAGGACTCATGTAGAAGGTGGCACTTGAGATAAATGCATGTCTTCTCTAGGTAGATGATTCTCAGCTCAACTTCTCCAGCCCTAACCTCTTTTGTGACCTTCAATCTTGCATTTCCAGCTCCCTATTGGACATCTCAAACTGGGTATCTCATAGACATCCATAACTGAACATAAACAAACAGAACTCATTTTCCCCCAAAACCATCCCTTCTCCCTAAAATCTCTATCATTGTTAAGGGTACCAGACTCCCAACCTAGGTCTCATCCTTAACTCAACTCTCTCACATCCAATTAACTGCCAAGTCCTGTGGATTCCATCTTCATAAATCTCTCCTCTGCATTCTCTTCTTTCCTCTGGCAGTGCCACCACTCTAATGTAGACCTTCATCACATTTCCTACTGCTGGTTTCTCTCCATCAAGTCTCTTCCCACTCCAACTCATCCTCCATTTAGTTGTCCAAATGATCTTTCTAAAACTGAGGTCTGACCGTATCATAGAATCCAATTACTTTCAGGATCTAAAATTAAAACCATCTGTTTGGTTTTCATAGCCCTTCACAACCTGGTCCCTTCCTGTATGGAATTGAGTCTTCTTATTACCCAATCCCTACCATCCCAACTCTGTGATCAATGCCGCTTTCCACCTTGCTGTTTCTCAAACAAAGCATTTTCACTGCCTGTTCCCTGTGCTGTCTCCCTCCTCATTTCTATCTCTTGGTTTCTCTTTTTTTCAGGTTCCCGGTAAAATCCTGTTGTCTACAAGAACCATTCCTCTACATCCAAGATGATCTCCAATTTATCCCATATCTATCTTGCTTTGCATCTTTGTGTGTGGTTTCCCTTCATTAGACTCTGAGCTGGACTGCTTTCCTTCCTCCCTCTCCCCTCCCCTTCCAGTCTTTCTATGATGAATAACGTGTTATTTAATAAGCCTTGAAAGGTTGGAGTAAATTGGAGCTGGATGGTGAAGGGCTTTAAGCAACAAACAAGGGAGCACTTGGAACTCTTTCTTCCACTCCCCTCAGGTGCAACTTGGTTCGTCTGTAAAAAAAGGGGACGATGCCTACATTTATATAGAATACGAGTTTTGCAAAACGCTTTACACACATGTCATCTCATTAACCCTATGGAGGATTTTATAAACAGACGAGGAAACGGGGGCTGAAAGAAATCTAGTAAATTGACAAACATAGTAAAGCGACTGGGGAGTAATTTGAACTCGGGACCAGCACTAGCCACCCTAGTAGCGACTCGGAAGGTAAGAGCTAGATAAATCATAGTAGCTGGGCCCTCGTCCGTAACGACCACCATGAGGTATTCCCCCAGGGTCATGGACGCCTCCCTGTCACTATCTCACAGATCCTAACAATAGCCTTGGCTTGGTGGAGGCGGGGGAGCCTGGGACAAGTCACGACACCGAGGCCACAAGGGCCAGAGCATCCGAATGACGCACACCATACGCAGGCCAGCCGAATCGTCTCCCAGGCAACGAGACCTGGTTTTTTTTTTCCTCCCCCTGCCCCCACCGTCACCTCAGTCGTGCGTCACTTCCGGCCGTTTCCCCTACTCTCCCTCCCCTCTGCAGACCAGTCTGCGTGACTCCCTAAGGTTCCGACTGAGAGCTTCACTTTCTCTCTTACCCCGCGGGACATTGCCTAGGGCGGGTGGAGTGAGTAGGCAGTTCTGATTAAGGTCCATCCCGCTAGGAGGGGTGGCGAGGGCAGCAGGGTGTACACAAAGGGTGGAGTTTTACTTTCTGATCACGCCCCGGCGGTCGCTTTCGAATTCGAACTCCCCTTTAGGAGCTGAGGGGAGAAGTAGGGGGAGAAAAATCTTCCACCCAGCTGTTCTTGGGCATGCGCAGTCCTTAGAGTTAGGACCATCTGGATTATTCCTCTCCGGGTTTTCGCAGCGGCCCGACCTGAGGCCGAGAAGGCTCCGCCCTTGAGCTGGAACCCAAGACTGTTACTATGGGTGGGCTGAGGCTGGGAAGAAAGAGGGTAATTCCTCGACTTTGTACTTCTCTTCAGTCTTCTTGAAACTGCAGCTCGGGGCCCTACTTTTCTGTTGAATATCCGTCCTCTTAGTGAACATCCTTGAAGGGGATGTTTGCCTTCATTTAATCAAATTTTCTTATTTTAAGGACGAGAAAACGAAGTCCCAGAATGGTTCCATCCAGAATGGTTCCATCCATTCATCCATTTATATCGGATTCATAGTATTTGAGAGCTGTAAATAAAGTAGTAATAGTAAATGTTTGAGTGCCTACTATGTACCAGGCACAAAAAGAGACGAAAGGCGGTCCTTGCCCACAAGGATCTCAGTGGCCATTTAGGTCTCACCGAATCCCCACAGCAACCCATTCAACATTTGACCAGCCTCTGCTTAAACAAGAAGGAAGTCCTACCATCTCTTGAACCAACTCAAATGGAATCCCTTTTGGATGGTTCTACCAGTTAGGAAGTTTCTTCCCAAACTCAAGCCTTAAATATGCCATTTTTGCAACTTCTATCCATTCGTTGCTCTTGATTTCTGCCTTCTCCATCAAACAGAAAAAGTACAATTCCTTCTCTACCAGACACCCTTTCAAATGCTGGACGATAGCTAGTGTGTTTCCCCAAGTCTTCTTTTCTCCAGGCTAAATATCAATCAAGAAGTATTTATTAAGCATCTCCAATGTGTCAGATATTGGAACTATGAAGTGAATACAAATTAGAGGAAGACGTCCCTTTTTGAAAGGAGCTTACAAGTATCTGTAGAAGCATACAGAATAAAAATACAAAGAGAAGAAATTTAAAATAGTTAAATATTTTTGAAAAGTTACTTTGAAAGGTAGGGTATTCTATATTTCATGTAAAAAGTTGGTCCCTGTGCTGTCTCTTGAGGAGAGTTTCTATGAAGCAGAGGTAAGGAGGGAGTACATTCCAGGCAAAGAGTTTAGCCTTATTGAAATGGTACAGAGATAGGAGATATAGTGTCCTCTGTGAGGATCAGATTAAAAAAACTAGTTTGGTTGGGCTACAGAATGCAAGAGAGGGAGTAATATCACAAAGATTTTGGAAAGATAGGTGAGGAAAAGTTGTGACAGGCTTTTTAAAAAGCATTTCCTCACAGTAAATCTTTAAAAAGTTAATTTTAATTATGACATTTCCTCCATTCCTTTCCTTCCCCATTGAGAAGGCAAGAAATATGATACTCATACATAGGAAATCATGCAAAACATTTGCACATTAGCCACCCAGGGGGTAAGGGTTGGGGAAAGCAGAAAAAAAAAAAAGGAAAAAATGTTTGACTGTACTCAGAGAATATTAGTTCTCTCTGGAGATGAATAGCATTTTTCATAATGAGTCCTTTGGAATTGTGTGACAGACTTTAAATCCAATGAAGGGATTATATTTAATTCTAGAGGCCATGGAAAACCACCAGAGTTTGTAGAGAAAAGGAATGACTGGATCAGATTTATGCTTTAGGTGTCAGCAGAATGAAAGATTAATTCAAGTGGGGAGAGACTTAAGGATTGGTGATGATTAGGAGGTCATTGCAACAATAATTGAGGTGAGAGGTGATAGGTTTGAATTAAAGTGGTGTGAGTAGAGAAAAGGGATGAATGTAAAAGGTATTTGGGGATCAGGGAAGGGGAGGTAGGTACAGCAAGATTTGGCAATAGAAATGGGGAAATTTGGAAGAGGAGTGGATTTTGATAGGAAAAATAATGAATTCTGTTGAAGTTGAGATTTCTCTGAGATAATTGGTTTGAAATATCCAATAGGAAATTGATGATGTAGGATGGAAACTTAGGGGACCGACTAGGGCTGAATATATAGATCTGGGAGTCAGTGTCATAGATATGATAATTGAATTCATGAGAGCTGATTAGGTTAAGTGTAGAAAGAGAGGAGTAGTGGGCCTGGGACAAAGCCCTGGAAAATATCCACAGTTAGAGGGAATGATTTGGATGATGAAACAGCAAAGGAGAATTGAGATAAGGTTAGATGAGTAGGAGGAAATGCAGAACATGGGGGTATTGTCAGGAGACTCCAGAAAAGAGAGTATTCAGGAGAGGATGGTCATTAATGTCAAATATAGTAAATAGGTTAAGAAAGATAAAGATGTAAAAAATTACCTGCTTTGGCAATTAGGAAATCATTTGCAACTTTCAATTGAGTGGTTTTATTTGAGCAATTGAAAGTCAGATTGCAAAGGATTGAAAAATGAGAGGAGAGGAAATAGAGGTAGTAAATATAAATACCTTTTCAAAGAATTTGACTGAGATAATTGATAAGATCATCTAATGTAATTGTTTTGAAGGTGAAATGAGCAAGATGGGCATATGTGAAAGTAGTAGAGAGGAGGAAGCTGGGTGGCTCAGTGGATTGAGAGCCAGGCCTAGAGACAGGAAGTCCTAGGTTCAAATTTGACCATAGACTGCGTGGGCCGTGGCAAGTCACTTAACCTCCATTGCCCAGCCCTTACCACTCTTCTGCCTTGGAACCAATACACAGAATTGACTCTAAGATGAAAGGTAAGGGAAGAGAAGAAGGAGAAGAAGGAAAAAGTAATAAAGAAAGGGTCAGTGGTTGGGGGAAGCTAAAGATTTAAAGGGGCAACAATCTGCTGAAGAAGATGGAAGGGTCTGGGACCAGAAGCATGTGAAAAGAATTACTTTGTTGTCAGAAATTAAAGGAAAGAAGGAGAGAGCTCAATTTTTAATTCTATGGGACACCTAAGGTTAAAGGGCATGACCTAGATGGGAATCCAGTAAAGGAGACTGAGAGGGGCAGCTAGGTAGCAGCTAGGTAGATGGATAGAGTATCAGGCCTTGAGTGTGTGTGGGAAACCTGGCTTCAAATTTGGCCTCAGATACTACTTAGCTGTGTGACTGAGAATTGCCTAGCCCAGTGATGGGCAAACTACAGCTCGTGAGCCAGATGTGGCCCCCTGAAATGTTCTATCCTGCTGCGCAACATTATTCCTAATCTGACAAATACAATGAGTAGGATACAATACAATGAAACTTTGAAAGAGTTGCCTTAGAAACAGACTGACAGATGAACATTTCCTTTCCTTTGGCCCCCTCTTTAAAAAGTTTGCCCATCACTAGCCTAGCCCTTACTTCCACCTGTGCCTTGGAACCAAAACTTAGTATCAATTCTAAGATGGAAGGTTAGAATTAAAAAAAAAATTAAAAGGACATGAGAAGTATCCTTCATGTGTATCAGTGATTGAAGCTTCTTCATCCTGGTTGCCCTCTATGAATATTCTCTAGTTTTTCAATGTTCTTTTTATTTTATTATTTATTTACTTAAATTTCAAAGCCCTTACCTTCTGTCTTAGTATCAATTCTAAGACTGATGAATGGCAAGGGTTAGGCAACAGGGATTGTAAAAAGGAATTCTTTAATTTTTTTTTATTTAATGGGGGACCTGGAGGTCCTCTTATCATAGAGATGTGTAGGGATTAACCAGCCCACAGTGACAGGAAGTAGGAACCATAGAGAGAGGAAGGAGGAATCATGGAGACAGGAAGGGAGGTAGGAAAAGGTTATAAAAGGAGTCAGTTGCTGACAGTTGGGGGTCAGTTGCTGATAGTTAGGGCTGGCAGTTGCAGGGAAGTTGGCTGCTGGGAGTATGTTGGGTTGGTGGCTGGCATTTAGTTGCTGGGATATAAAGAAGGGCCTGAGCTGACTGAGAGGGTTTTTTGGCTTTAGCCTTAGAGGGCTTTTTGGCTTTTGGTTTGGGCTGTTAGGTTTTTTTCCTTCTTTGAACTTTTTTAGAAGGTGGCTGGTGTTCGTTGACAGACCTAATTGGGGTAGGATTAAACACTGATTGGGTTGGTTTTGATTGGGTTGGAACTCTGTGGGGTGGTTGTTATTAGCAATAGTTATAGGCAGTTATAGTTAGATATAGGCAGGTTTAGGTAGTAATTATAGGTAGTTGGAGGTAGTTATAAGTTAACTAGTATAGACATTAGGAAATTTTCTTTTTCTAACTCTTAACTATATTTCTCTCCTTAACTATATTCATTTTACTATATTATTTTACTATCTCTAATTAAACTAAATTGTTAATTGTTAAAAGCAGCTTAAAGGGATAATATTAATTTATTCCTTTACTATATTCTCATTAAAAGTAAAATAGTTAAAAGCTGCTCTCTTATTTTGTCAAAACTCCTAATTCAACCCTTACAGGTTTAAGTAATTTGCTGAGGGTCACATAGATGGGAAATGTCTGAGGCACATTTGAACTCAGAACCTCCTAACTCCAGGTTTGGTGCTATATCCACTGTGCTCTCTAGCTGCTCCCTCAATGTTCTTTTAAAATTGTGGTTTCATGGGAAGGGTGGAGTTAAGATGGCTGCTTAGAAGAAGCAAAAGCTGAGTCCTTAGTGAAAACTCGCCCTCCCACACCAATCAAAAACAAAGTACTTGGAGGGGACAGAAAACCAAATATAACAATAGATCAGAGCCGAAGGACCCTCTTGCTCTATTCAGCTTAAAAGGTACAAAGAGAAGGCTGAATTTGGGGGTTTAAGGAAAAGAAAGAAAATCCCAGCATTCCTCCACCTTGAGACTTCAGCATTTGCTAGTATCTCAGAGTGAGGGCTCCAGCCCAGAGGGAGTGCCTTGCTGCCACAGCTACTTTGAGGCTGGGGGCTCTGACCACAGTTGGCAGAGAGGCAGCTGGAGGAGAGACGAAGCAGCCTTCAGCCACACCTCTGCATCTTAGGCCTCTACTCCTCTAGGTCTCAGTGTACATCTAGCTCAGCAGATCAGCTTAATCTAGTCTATCAATAGGGCAGATAAGCCTTCAGAGGGCAAGGAAGCTCAGTCTCCAACACCCTTCCCCCACCAACTGTGCTGAGAGCTGCAGTAAGAAATCAGTTGACTAAGATCCCAGAGCAAAGGCTGCAACCATAATGGAGTACCTTGGTACTATGGTGGAAATCTCAGGGCTCTGACTAGGCATCTGGTAAGGAGGTGGCAGGCAGAAAGGAAGAGAGAGAAGGACTAGGGTAACTACCTTCACCTACACCTTCTGCTTCTGCTGGCAGCTGGGGAACATCTGGTCTCAGGGCTCAATAATACAACAGGTCAGTTCCTTCAGCCTCATCTAGACAATAAGCAGAGCAGAGAAGAAGCCCCTCAGGACAGAATAGCCCAAACCTAGAGATCCAGCAAATAAACAGAGGAGCAAGATTACAGCCAATGATGGGGGTAAAGAAGAAAAAAATATGAGTAAACAACAGAAAAAGAAAGAGAAATTATAATCAGCAGCTTCTATCCAGGTAATGAACAAAGAACAAATGGAACAGAGGAGGACCAAGGAACACCAAGAAAAAACTTAGGAACTCCAGCAAATTGGACACAGGCTTTGGAAGAACTCAAAACACAATTCAAGAAAAACGAGAGTCTGAAGAAAACTGGGAAAAGAACTTAGAAAGCAAAATAAATCATCTGGAAACAGAGACACATGAACTAAAACAAGAAAATAGTGTCTTGAAAGTCAGAATTGACCTGCTTGTAAATGAGGCAAAGAAAGTGAAAGATGACCTACAAAGAAAAACAGACCAGAAGGAGAAGGATGACCAAAAAGCCAGGGATGAAATTCAATCTTTAAAAATTAGAATCCAACAACTAGAAGCAAATGACTTCACAAGGCAGCAAAAATCTATAAAAAAATCAAAAAATGAAAAAATTGAAAATATGAAAAATATGAAACACCTTACTGATAAAACAACAGACTTGGAGAATAGATCCAGAAGAGACAATTTAAGAATTACTGGACTACTGGAAAATCATGACATCTTAGAATTGATACATAAAAGGCCTAGATGTCATTCTACAGGGAAATTATCCAAGAAAAATTACATTCTTGAATAAGAGGAAAAAGTGGAGATTGAAAGAATTCACAGATCATTTCCTGCATTTAATCCCAAATTGACAATACCCAGGAATGTTAATAGCCAAGTTCAAGAATTAAAAACTTTTCCTGCAAAGATCCAGATAAGTAGTGTGGAACAATAGGCAAAATTGAGGAAAATACGTAGGTGTTTATATAATAAGAGAGAAAACAAATTTCCTTATTTTTTTAATAAAATTCAAAACAATAATAATTGAGTACTACAACTTTTTTTTGTAATAGTTTCACTAAAGAGATGAATGGGATTGTGTTTTTGGTAATAACAATTCATTTAATTAGCATTCAAAGTTAGTATTCTCTATCATCAAAATTGATTACAAATGTTTATGTTAATACTGATTTGTAATTGAGATTGTATGTATTTTATCTTTGAAAATGTCTTTTTTATGCATAGGTACAGCTAAATACTGATATTATTCATGAGTATGTGATTTTAATTTACTATATTCATTGCTTAGAAAGCATTTATAGAATTCCTTAGCTTCAACTCTTGATATTATCTTTTTAGCAGGTCATTACATTGCATTTTAACCACTTCCAATTGAAGTTTAGGTGAAAGCTCCTCAATTGCAAAGATAACTGGAGTTTGAAAGGTGCAAATTTATTTTGTACTGTTATCAAGAAAGTAAATAAGGTAATCTGAGTGGGTCAATGAATGCAATTTGGGTGTGAGAAGGATAAAGGGGATATTAGGTGATTATAAGGTGATTGGAAGAGGAATGAAGGTAAGGGAAGGTATATATGAGATAGAGGAAATGGGGTATGTAGGAGAGGGCAGCTCAAACAGGTTTATTCTCAGAGGCTTGAGACAGAGAATACAGGGAGGAAACTAGGGCCAGTAAGAAATGTTTAGGTTTGGCTGGAGGGTTTTTCTTGTTAGTTTCTCAAGTCTCTTGAGGGAGGGGTTGAGAGGGCCCCTCCCTGCCAGTCAAACTGATGGCTGGATGAAGTCTTGAGGTAGGTACTTCCTGCTAAGATGGATGCCCCCAGTTCTTTCAAGAAATAAAAGAAAAATGATTCCTTCCCCTTGAGCCCTTGTCTTAATTTTCGACCCAATGATTCACCAGAGAGTTTGAATAGGTAACAAGGGGATTTATTAATACCAGGGTCAGTCAGAAGGGCAGAGGGGTTCAGGGTTTTCTAACTGCTGCTAGGGAGAGGGTAATGGTGGGGGATGGGTCACAGAGAGGTTTAGACAGAAGAGTCTGGCTCTCACAGTCAGGAAGATTTGACTGCCTTTTAAGTAAAGTCTTTATCAAATCATTAAAACTAGGGGTAACTTATTTGAGGATACTCTACTTGCCTATAGAAACTAAACCCACAATGTCTAATCACCAAGCCCTCCCTTCCACCCAGGACCCAAAGGAAATTTGGGGAAGGGAGGGATGGATATGGGAGATCGGGGAGAGGTCCAGAGAAATGAGATAGGTCCAAATTTCCCCAAGACAAAATAAGCACAGGCCAAGGCTGAAGCAATTAGGCCAAAGCCAACAGGTTAAGCCAAAGCAAAAGCCTCCAGCCACAGTGAAAGCCAGAAGGCAAAAGCCCTGTCAGTTGGAACGTTCACCTTTACTTATAGTTTCAAATTCTGACTTTCTGAAGATTCTAAGATGTTTAACTGACTTTTTGTGACCATTAGAAATTACAGAAGCAAAAAATTTCTGTTAGCCACCTTGCATTACAGTACTTGTATTGAGATCTGAAAAACACTTGGAACTATTGTTTGACCTTAGAAAATATGCCTACTGCAAATTTATGTGGGAATGGAGATTTCCATTTTTGTTTCAACTTAAAAAAATATTTTTAAATAATATTTTCTCCTTATTACCTACAAAAACAATTTTTAACACTCATTTTTAAAAAACTTTTGAGTTTCAAATTCTCTACTTTTGACATTACCTCCCTCTTTGCGCTTCCCCCTCCCTGAGATGGCAAGCAATCTGATAGAGATTGTACATGTGCAATCATGTAAAACATTTTTCCATATTAGTCATAGTTGCAGAAGAGATCTGAAATGAAAAAAGAAAGAAAATGAAATCAGTCTGCATTTAGACTCTATTAGTTCTTTCTCCAAGGGCAGTTGGCATCTTTCATTGTGAATTTCTAGGATTATCTTGGATCATTACGTTGCTGAAAATAACTAGGTTGTTCACAATTGTTCAAGAAATATTGCTGTCACTGTGTACAACATTATTCTGGTTCTGCTCACTTCATTTTGCATCATTCATGTAAATCTTTCCAGACTTTTCTGAAATCATCCTGCTTGTCACTTCTTATAGTACAATAATCATCACTATCATATACCACAACTTGTCCAGTCATTTCCCAATTGATGGAATTTCCAATTCTTTGCTATCACAAAAAGCTGCAATAAATATTTTTGTCCAAATAGGTCCTGTCTCCCACCCCCTTTTTAAAAATCTCTTTGGGATACAGTCCTAGTAATGATATCAATGTATCAGAGGTTATACACATTTTTAGAGTCCTTTGAGCATAGTCTCAAATTACTCTCCAGAATGGTTGGATCAGATTGCAACTCTACCACTTGTTTTAACTTTTGACAACATGGGAAGGATATAAAGCACTTTACATTACCTGATTCAAACATCATTTAGTTGTCATTGAATTGACTGCAACTTATAAGCATTTTTTGCCTTATAATTTTGGTTTGAATTAATTTAGAAGTATTACCAAATTTGTAGCAAAAGTTAATTTCCAAAGCTATTCAGTACTTGACAATAATTGTTTTGGAGGGTTCCTTTCATTCAGAAAAAATTTTGATCTTAGTCTTAACCACAAAAAATCACAAGACCTTTCCCCTCCCCCCTTCCCCCATTTCTTTTCTTGTTTTGACATAATTGGTATTCATTGGTAATAGAAAAAAGGTCATAATATGTAACACCCACAGCACTCTAAAGGCCATCTAGTTGTAACTATATCACTGTGATCTGTAGTGCACTGAGTAGCAGTTTGATGTGATGAGAGCACCATATATGATCTGTCACAATGACTCAACTCTGCTTTTTGTAGTGCAAAAGCAGTCATAAACAATAGCTAAATTGAATGAACATGGTTGTGTCCCAATAAGGCTACTTATGGACCCTGAAATTTGAATTTAGCACAATTTTCACATGTCAGTTTGAAAACAAAAACTATTCTTAGCTTCTTGGCCATACAAAAATAGGTAGCAGGTCAAACATGGATCATGAACTGTAATTAACCAATCCCTGCTCTAGCCTGTCTAGATGCTTTTGGACCCTGACTATCATCCAGCAGGTTAGTTTTCAACTCCTGGCTCTGAGTCATTTGCAAATTTGATGAGCATACTCTCTGTATCTTTATCCAAGTCACTGGTAAAAAAATATTATAATGGGAACTCCACAGTGATGTCACCCAAACTTACAATCTAAGTGTTCTACTCTAGTTCTCACTTTCTCTTAACTGCCATATTCAATCAATGGTCACGTCCTGTTTTTTCATCTTCGTAACATTTCTCCTATATGCTCCCTTCTCTTGTCTGACAATGTCTTATCACCTCACACCTAACTATTGAAATAGCCTTCTGGTTGGTCTTTCTGTCTTGTCTCTTTCCCATTCTAGCTCATCCTTCACTTAGCTGTCAAATTGCTCTTCCTAGGATAAAAATCTGACAATATCTCCCCCTTTTTTTTTTTATAAAACTCCAGTGGCATCCTGTTAAATATAAAACTCTCTTTTTGGCTTTCCAAGCCTTTTAAGACCTGATCTTTCTGGTTTCTTTTATACCTTACTTACCAACATGTACTCTATCATCCAGAGACACTGGACCCCATCGTGTTCATTTCCTGATACAGTGTATTTTTCACTATGAATCTCCTGACTCAGTGCATTTCATTCCTCATGTCTTCCTCCTGCCTAAAGTCCCATCTTTTGCAAGAACCCTTTCCTAGTCCTTATAGTGTCTCCTTTGTGAGAGTAGCCCCAATTTATCTTGAATATTTCTTGTTTGTACACAGTTGTGTGCATGTTGGCTCACAGATGAGACTGTGAGGTCCTTGAGAATATACCTTGTCTGTGTTTTGTTGTATCTTTAATACCTGGGACATAGTAGGCACTTAATAAACACTATTTGACTGACTGCCTACCACATTGACTCTGAACCATTAATAATGACTTTTTGAATCCTGTCATTGAACTAGTTCTGAAGCCTTCTGATTGTATTATTGTCTAATTAGTTTCTCTCTTCTTCACAAGGATAATAGGAGATACTTTGCTAGTCTAGGCAAATATCTATAGCATTGACCTTACCTTATCTTTAGTTTAGTCACTCTGTTAAAAATGGAAATGAGATTGGTCTTGATATAATTGTTCTTGATGAAGCCAGATTGGTTCTTTGTCATTGCTACTTCCCTTATTGGGACTTTTTAATAATCTGTTCCAAAATTGTCTCAAGAATTGAAGTCAAGCTCATTGACCTATAATCCATAGATTCTATTCTCTTCCATTTTTTGGGTAGCAATGGTGGAAAACGAATCTTGGGCATTACTTCTCTTGTTTTCCATGAACCTCTGGACTAAATGGCTTTCGTGGTCTGTTTCAGCTTTAAATCTATGATTCTGTGATCCTTAAGAGTGATGGTATCAGTTTTCTTTCATGCTTATCCAGTAGTAGCAAAGGATTCACCAAGAATAAATGTTTTTTAAAGCTGAATTTATTTGCTTCTGTAGTTGGTAATCCTCTCAAGCCAATTTTCATATTACCCATTAGTATTCCAGGGTCAGGTAAAGAGGGAATGTTGATTTTTGGGAACCCAGCAGAACCCAGAGTTCTCTATAGTGTTCTGGCTCCATGAGTTTTCTTCCCCCAATTTGATATATTCTCCTCTAACTAAGAAAGGGGGCTATATTGCCCTCCACTCCAGAAGAGCAATTTAATTATTGGTCACTTGATTCTTTACCAAAAGCAGGCAAATAGTTTCATCTTTAGGATAATGCATTACTGTTTCATAAAATATTTAAGATTAAAATAAGTGTTGGATATATAGCAGGTGCTCAATAAATACTTTATTAAAATTTATTAAGTGAGTTATTTTGTAACTCATGGACCATGGCAAAAGTGACAGATATATTTATTTTTTCTCTGTAAGTGAACATTAAATTGAAAGTCCTGGGGCCTCAAATTAATTAATTCATGGCCTGGTGAAGATGACACTTGTGATACCTTTGGATCTTTTACTTTTTGGTTTTTAATCATATTCATAGCACCAACATATATACAAACTTTGCTAAGCTAATAGGCAGCAGGGATTGCTGTAGAGATCAATGAACTGGGAATCAGGAAGACCTGGCTTCGAATCCTATCCCTGATGATTATTAGCTGTGCAATCATAGGCAAATCATTTAAACATCCTGAGTCTCAGTTTCCTTGTATTAGAGTATTTATTAGTCTAGATAGCTTTTAAGGACCCTTCCAAACCAATGAACTTATGACAGGACCTCCATTATCTTTGTTAGTTTGAAAGTAAACTCATTTTCAGTTAAAGGAAGCTACCCAGTCAAGGATTTTATTCTTTAGTGTCACCTCAAATCGGCTGATGGTATATTTGTGACGATGTCACGAATGGTATACTAAGGCTGCTTAGTTCAGTAGAAAGAGCCTTGGCCCTACCTAGAGATTCAAGTCTTTGGTCTATTCCCAGCTGTGCTAGTTGGCAAGTCACTTAGAGTCTCAGTTTCCTCATTTATAGGATGGTCACAAATAATGCTTATTCTTTTTATCTCACAGGATTATGGTACAGGTAAAATGAGATTACATAGCAGAAAAGATTTGTTGTAAACTAAAAATTATAATTAAAGAACTATTATTTTCTTTGCCAAGAAACTCCATCTAGGGTCATGAAGAGTTGGACATGACTAAACAACAATTATTATTTGGTTATAGGAATCTAGTGTGGTATGCTAGGGAGAATTTTGAATATGGAGGGAGACTCAATTGCTTCAATTCATTTTAATTCCATTCAAACAATCACCACTTCCTAATATTTAGATGCTGACATAGTGATATTGGTTGGGATCTTTCTGAGTACAAAGAACAAGAACCAATCACTCAACTTCATGTTTTGGAGACTTGGTTTCCTTATCTAGAAATAAGGAAGAATAAAACCCAAGAAAGTAGACCCTTGTTCTGCCTCACTTAGTGGGCATTGATCTCTACCACTGTGGAGCAAGTCCCATCCCAATGGGCTTTTGGATTGGATTTCGTATTCTTCCAGATAGACAAAACATTTATTGTATATCAAGTGCTTACAATGTACCAGACCCTGTAGTTATTGGAAGAGATACAAACAAATGAACAGACCAGTTCTTGTCTTAGGAGTTTACATCCCATTGGGAGAAAACAACCCTCAGCCAGGGATGGAGGTGGTGGTGGTGGTGGTGGTGTGGGCTATGAGGTGTGGGAGTGCATAGGTCTAGGACTGAGTGCCCAAACTGCAACCCTCAGGCCGAATGTGAGTCTCCCCTGCCTTGGCCCAGACAGGGGAGGGAGGAAGTGCTCCCACTGGGCTGCTGGGCAGAGGGCAGGTGATGTGGTAATTGTTCCGAGGTGCAGTGAAAAGGGGAAGGGAGGAGCCCTCTCCAGCATGCTCTGGAATGCATGCCATAGTATTGCCAACATGGGTATAGGGTGTGGAAATGTCAGAAAAAGGAGTAGAGGCTTGGATACAGATTTAGTCAAGGTGAGAGTCCAGAGGGGTGGAGCCCAAGGTTCCAGTGAGGAAGGAGATGGAGATGATAGCTGGAGTAGGGATAGGATGGTGTGAAGACTACTTTATAAATAGTAAGTGCCATACGTAAAATTATTAGATTTGGAGTCAGAGGACTAGGTAGGGTTCCAATTCCAGTTTTCTACTTTCTGTATGACCTTGAGCAAGTCATTTCACTTCTCTGGGCCCAAGTTTTCCCCTTCTATAAAATAATAGTTGGCATATGTAGACATGTGTATATACATGTATATATCATATGCAAGGCAATTTCCAGCTTGCCCAATAGAGCTCCAGGGTCATTGGAGGAGAGGATGTATATTATTGGAAATGGGGCCAGAACTCAGAATAGCCAAAGGCTTCATAGGACTTGCCTCACTTGATTTGGGGAGCTCTTCCCAGCTTAAGAAAGGAAGCTATTACTCCCAACTCTAGGAAACACAATTCAGTAAATGCATTCACTTGATTCTTTACCAAAAGTATGTAAAAAGTTATTGTATTTAGTGAGTTGCTATTCCATAAAATTAGATACAGCATCATAATTTTCCAGTGCAGTCCAATTCTTCATGATCCCATTTGGGGTTTTCTTGGCAGAGATACTGGAGTGGTGTGCCATTTTCATCTCCAGCTCATTTTACAGATGAGGCAAACAGGGTTAAAGTGATCTGAGTTCAAATTTAGCCTCAGACAAGTTGGTGGCTGTGTGACCTTGGGCAAGTCACTACCATTTGCTGCAATCTACTGGAAAAGGAAATGGCAAACCACCCCAATATTTTTCAAAAGAAAAGCCCATATGAGGTCACAAAGCATGGAACACAACTGAATAACAACAACAAATACTATAAATACATGCAGGTATTTACAAACATACACAAAACTCCAAAGCATTTTTCATTATGGGAAAACGTTGATTTGGACTCAGAAGATCTAGAGAGATGGCTTCGGAGATCCATTTCGGTTCCAGCTCTGTTCCTCTCCCTCCTACCTCTCTGGCTCCCTCTTTCTCCTCTCAGCCAGCTCTCCCTCTCCAGGTGTGAGGCTCCAACTCTTCTAGCCCTGTGCTCCGCCCACTTAGAGGCTCCCTCCAAAACCAGGAGAAACGGATCGGAGGCGTCCGGAACTGGGTCCCGTCAACCCAGCGGGTCTGCACTGGGCATGCTCAGAAGCTGGTCGGCAGGCGGGGGTTTGGGGCACAAGTAGGAAGCTCCGCGCGCGGCTCGCACGCTGGGACCGCCCGCCCCAGAGGAGGCTCCTGCTGCACTCCCAGTCAGCCCGGCCAGTCCTCCCGTCCCGCCCGGCCCCAGGGCCACCGGCTGTGTAAGTGCATTCACGGGGCTTGAGCCTTTAGCTAGAGAGGAGGAGAAGGAGCAGGGGCAGGAGTAGGAGGAAGGGGTTTACCAGGCTCTGCCCCCACCTGCCTGCCCCTCGGACACCTGCCCTGCCCCTGCCCTCCCGACGCTCCGGCCCGGTCCGGTCCCTCCCCGCACTGCGCCCTGCCAGCCCTGCATGCCGCGCCCCCAGCCCCTTCCCCAGCCTCCTCACCTCTCCCCTTTCGCCGCCTGCCCCCTACCCCCTCCTCGGCTGCTGTTGCTGAGTGGCCGAGTTGTAAAGGACCTCCTTAGAGAAGTGAGACCCACTCTCGCCCTCATTCTACAAATGGGGAGACTGAGGCCCAGAGAGGGAAGCGGCTGGTCCAGGACTGCTCACAGCCGACTGTTGACATTTCTGTGGTGCTGATGTCAAGTTTAAAAGTGCATTTCTCACAACAGCCCTTTGAGGTAGAAGAATGCGAATTATAGATGGGAATGGATCCTGGCTCTGCTATTTTTTTCCCTTCTAGCTGTAGAATGACTTTGGATAATTATCACTTTATAGGACTACAGCCATAGAGCTGGAAGAGATCTTCCTAATCAACTTCTCTCCCTTACCCCTTCTCCCATTTAACAAGTTGAGATTGAGGTGTAGAAAAGCCAAATGATCGAGACTCCACATAGCGGTTGACATTTCTGTAGCCCTCAATGAGGCAGTCAGTCAGTCATTAAACGTTTATTAAGTATCTGCTACAGAGAAAGGCAGAAGATGGTGTTTGCTTTCTAGAACCTTATAAAGAGGGGTATGTGTATGAGGAGACTGTGGGCAAGTAACTATGTACAAACAAACATATGCAGAATAAAATAGAAGAGGGAAATAAAATAATAGAGGGAAGGCACAAGCATTCAGGGAAAGGGGTGGGTCAGGAAAAGCTTCCTGTAGAAAGTGGAATTTTAGCTGGGACTTGAAAGAAGACATGGAAGGCAGGAAGAGGAGATTTATAGAGAGCAATCCAGGTTTTGGGGGACAGGAAATGCCTAGAATTGGGAAAGGTTGTGTCTTGTTTGAGGGAATTGCCAAGAGGCCAGTGCCCCAGGGATATGAAGAGGAGTAAGGTAGGGAGAGGGGCCAGATTATATCTGGCAGGGAGGGGATGAGTTTACAAAGTGCACAGCAGCTCTTGGGGTTAGATAATACAAATGATATTATTTATCCTGGTTCTGCTGCTATTTTGTACCTTTATAGGAACTTTGGGTAATTATCTCTTGTAAGACCACTGATTTAGAGCTGGAAGGGACCTCAGAGGTCAGCTAGCTTAACATTTTACAAATGAGGTTTCTGAGGCCCAGGAATAACTTTTATGTGACTCACCCAAGGTCACCTAGGCAGTAGTAGGCTTAGAACTGAACCTGGATCCTTTCGAGCTTTAGTTTCTTTAACCATAAAATAAATGGGTTGGATTACATGATTTCTAAAGTCTCTGCCAACTCTAAATTCTATGATCCTTTGATCCTATCTTTATTTTATATATCATAGAAACTTAGAGTTGACAGAGACCTTAGAGAATCATATAGCTAGTATACAACAGCTGACATTTCATAGCACTTTAAAGTTTGCAGTGGTTTGGAGATATTCTCCCATTTCATCCTCACAATACCCCCATGAGGTGGGTGGAGGAAACCAAGGTTTGTAGAGTTTAAATGCCTTGCCAAACTCATATAATTAGTATCTGAGACAGGATTTGAACTCAGGTCTTCTTGACTCTTAAATTATGCTCTTGGACTAGGCAGTCATTTAGCTGCTTCAGTTAGACTAATCTTCTAGTTTTGCAGGTAGAAAATTAAGGCAATGATAGAAGTGACTTTTCTAATGTCATAGGTTGTAAGGGTAAATGACAAATCCAAGATTTGATTACAGATCATCCAGCTCCAATAACAGTTTTTTTCTTATTATATGAAATGATTGTGATCATTGTCCATGTCCTAGTATTCAAATCTAAATTTTATTTGAAATACAATGGTTTCTCTATTTTGTCATGTTATTGGCCATGCTTCTTATTTTTCAGATTAAAAAAATGTGAGGTTCAGAGAAGTACCTAGGTCCACCTAGTTGTTAAAATGTAGAGCCAGGAATCAAACCTAGTCTCTGTCTAGTTAACTTCCCAGTGTTCCACATTCCTTAGGTAGATCAACCTCAGGTTCTTCTTTGTCTAAGTTACTCCCTCTACCTTCTTGTTCTCTGCTTCTGCCACTCTCTCCAAAGCAATTCCATTTTCTTGTGAAACAAGTAAGAATTATACCCATAGGGGCAGCTGGGTAGCTCAGTGGAGTGAGAGTCAGGCCTAGAGACAGGAGGTCCTAGGTTCAAACCCGGCCTCAGCCACTTCCCAGCTGTGTGACCCTGGGCAGGTCACTTGACCCCCATTGCCCACCCTTACCAATCTTCCACCTATGAGACAATACACTGAAGTACAAGGGTTTAAAAAAAAAAAAAAGAATTATACCCATTTCACCAAGTGCTGGTAACTTCATAAGCTTTTTGATGAGACAAAAACTTTTGCTCATCAGTGACCTGTCTAAAAGGGGGCTTCTTTTTCTCACTCCTTTCACAGTATGCCTCCTCTTAAGGATGGCTACCATTCTTGATTAAAATGCTTTCAGTTTAGGGAGACAGTGAACTTTGGTGGAAAGTGCCCTGGATTTGGGTTCAGAAGTGGCTGCTTTGAATTCTTGACTCTTCCTTTTTCTAACTGTGTGACTTTGGGGAAAGTCACTAGATATTTTTGAACTTGAATTTCATGTGGATGGTAATTTTTACACTACTTTCCTCTCAAGGTTTTTGGGATGAATATGTATTGTATCTTCCCTCTGTTGATTATTGCCAGTGTAGCCTGTATATAGCTTGTCTGTACATAGTTATTTGCATGTTTATTGATTGGCAAGAAAGCACTTTGCAAGTCTAAAGTGCTATTCAATCAACAAGCATTTTTTTATGTCTACTATGTTGCCAGGAATTGTGTGAGGTCCTGTGTGTATCAAAGACAAAAACCAGTCCCTATTCTCAAGGAGCTTACAATTTATCAGGGGAAATGCAATCACATATAAGTAAATACAGAACATACAAAAGTAAATGTGAGGTAATTTTGATGTACGTTGGGGGCTTCAGGAAGGACCTCATGTGATCTGACTGACCCAAACTTTAGGGGTCATTGAACTTGGGGTGCATCACATGCAAAGATATAAAATTAGGAGATGGAATAGCAGGTAGAACAGTTTGACTGGAATACAGTCCATGACAGAGGAGGTAATGGATAATAGCCTTGGAAAGGTAAGCTGAAGCCAGACTAAATGTCAAACAGAGGAGATTGTATTTTATACTAGGTGCAATAGGAGCCACTGGAGCTTCTAACTGGGGAGTGGCATGGTCAGGCTTATGCAATAAGAATATAACTTTAGCACAGGTGTACAGAGTGTATTGGAGAGAGGAGAGTCTAAAGTCAGAAAGACAAAGTAAGAGGCAATTACAATAGTTTAGATGTGAAGTGTGAGGGTCTCAAGTAAGGTTTTGGCTGTGAGTGTAGAGAAGGATAACAGAGTGATGTTGTGGAGCTAGGAGGACAATATTGGACAACCGATTGGAGATGAGATGGTGAGCGATAGGATGACTTAATTTGCTAACTTGGGTGTCTAGAAGGATGGTGGGACTGTCAGAAGAAATAGGCAAGTCATAGAGAGGTGGGTTTAGGGGAAAGATAATGATTTCTGTTTTGGACTTTCTGAATTTGAGATGTCGGTGGGACATCCAGGTGACAGTGTCCACTAGGCAGTTGATGCTTTGGGATTAGAGCCCAGGAAATAGAGGTCTGATAAATGAATCCATGGAATGTGAGTTGATCTACTAGAGAAAGATGAGAAAAGGACCTAGGTTACGATCCTTGGGGTTCACCCTTGGTTAGGGCCAGGCCATGGATAATCTAGCAAAAGATAGTGAGGACAGGTAGGAAGAGAATCAAGAGAGCAATGTCACAGTCCTCCAGAAGCAAGAATATCCAAGAGGAGGGAGTGATCACTAATTTTATTTTTTTCTTTTTCTTTTTTTTAAAACCCTTAACTTCTGTGTATTGGCTCCTAAGTGGAAGAGTGGTAAGGGTGGGCAATGGGGGTTAAGTGACTTGCCCAGGGTCACACAGCTAGGATGTGTCTGAGGCCAGATTTGAACCTAGGACCTCCTGTCTCTAGGCCTGACTCTCAATCCACTGAGCTACCCAGCTGCCCCTGATCACTAATTTTAAATAATGTAGTGAGGTCTAGAAAGATGAGGGCTGAAAAAATGCCTTTGGCTTTGGAAATTCAGAGTTCATGTTAACCCTAGAGAGAGCAGTTTCATTATCATTGTGTTATTATTATTATTATTTTTTTTATCATTATTTAAAAACCCTTACCTTTCTTCTTAGAATCAATACTATGTATTGGTTCCAAAGCAGAAGAGTGGTAAAGGCTAGGCAATAGGGGTTAAGTGACTTTCCCAGGGTCACACATGTAGGAAGCATCTGAGACCATATTTGAACTTAGGACCTCCTGTCTCTAGACCTGGCTCTCAATCCACTTAGCCACCCAGCTGTCCCCAAATGGGTTTTTATTGATAATAATAGTGAAGAGCCAACAGATACTAATTGCTGTGGGATGAAATTATCTGTACTTTAAATTCTTTTTTTAAAAACATTTATTAATATTTGTTTTTAACATAGTTACATGATTCATGCTCCTACTTTCCCCTTCACCCCCCCCCTCCCATAGCCGATACACATTTCCACTGGTTTTATCATGTGTCATTAATCAAAACCTATTTCCAAATTGTTGATAGTTGCATTGGTGTGGTAGTTTCGAGTCCACACCCTCAATCATGTCCACCCCGACCCATGCGTTCAAGCAGTTGTTTTTCTTATATGTTTCCTCTCCTGCAGTCCTTCCTCTGAATGTGGGTAGCGTCTTTACCATAAATCCCTCATAGCTGTCCTGGGTCATTGCAGTGCTGCTGGTACTGAAGTCCATTACATTTGATTTTACCATAATATATCAGTCTCTGTGTACAATGTTCTTCTGGCTCTGCTCCTCTCACTCTGCATCAGTTCCTGGAGGTCTTTCCAGTGTACTTTAAATTCTTAACAGTTTTCAGAAAAGCCTTTAAAAAACATTTAATTTTAATTTTATTTTTTCTCAATTATGAGAAAAGACTTTAAATAAGAAAGTCACTACCAGTCTTTCCCTAATTCCATTTTCTTTCCTCAGTCAGTTTTATTGAATTGTACCTGAGAGTTTTCCATTTGGATCCTCTGAAGACTTCTAGGCCCTTTTCCCTTCCCCCCAGAAGTTTCAGTGTCTGGGACTAGGGAAGTTTCCCCAGAGCCTAAGCTGGATGGGAAGAGCTAGCCAGGTAGTCAGATTTGTATAATGTGAATTTATATAAAATTGAGAATTGTCTGTATTCTACAGTCTTCCTCTGGTCTACTCTCCTAACAAACACTTAAAAAACAAATAAAAATGATAAAAATATTAATAAAATAAAATAAATAAAAATAAAAACAAAAAAAATAAAAATAAAAAAACAAATAAAACTCTTACCTTCTGTTTTAGTATCAATTTTAAGACAGAACAACAGCAAGGGCTAGGCAGCAATTGAGGTTAGATGACTTGTCCAGAGTTATACAACTAGGAAGCGGCTGATATCAGATTTGAACCCATGGCCTCCTGACTCTGTCTATTATCCTCTGAGACATCTAGCTGCCCTACAAATACTTTTTCTTTAATCCTTATCTTCCACCTTAGAATCAATACTATGTATTGGTTATAAGGCAGAAGAGTAGTAAAGATTAGGCAATGGGGGTCAAGTGACTTGCCCAGGGTCACACATCTAGGAAGTATCTGAGGCCAGATTTGAACCTAGGACCTCCTGTCTCTAGTCCTGGCTCTCAATCCACTGAACTACCCAGCTGACCCCTACAAATACTTTAAAATGCATTTTAAGCACTGATTTTCTAGTGTAAGAACCAGACCTTTAATTTACTTTTTGTAACTTTTTAGAGAGGAGAAATTTGAGATAGCATTTATTAAGCATTTTACTAAGTGTCAAACATGGTGCTTGGAGCTGGGATACCAAAAAACAAAGATGAAGTTTTCCTTGCACTTAAGGAGCTTTACCATGCTACTTTGGGCTTAGGCTAAAAAAGCCTAGACTAAAACCTGACTCTGTTGTTTCATACCTGTGCAACCTTGGACATGTAATTTAATATTTCAGGACCTTAGTTTCCCTCTCTGTAAAATGAGGGTAATGGATTTGATTTTTTAAAGCCCCTTTAAATTCTGACATTCTGTGATCTTGTGAAATTCAAACTGGTGAAGGTTTAAATGAAAGGAGCCTTTACTACTTCTTATGAAGGAAGAAAGTGTGAGGAGTTATACAGTTTAGAAGGTGAGGGATTGCTACTTGTCTTGAGTACTAACTGGGAAGTTAGTTTTAGAAAGCTGTGACAGACTTTTCTTATGTGTTTGGGATGAAAAATGTTGGGGAAATAAAAAAATGCAATTTATTCCCAATTGGAGACACCAATATTCTGTACTGATGAGGGAGTTCTGTTTCATCATATTTTGAATAGGGGAAGTCAGCAATCTTCAGTTGCTTGAGTAATTATGGGAGAGGTGTTTCCTACTTTTGGGGCCTAGGCTAGAACTAAACTAACAGGTCAGTCAGTAATACCTGGGCAACTCCAGGGTTTTGTTGCTTGCTGAAATTCTGCAGTGGATTTGACTTTCTTTGTAATTCGTTTATAAGGTTGGAAAGATCCCAGGGAGATTGTTTTGTCCTGCCACCTTTTCTCCAGATAGAGTTCCCCACATAATGCTTTATATACAGTAGGCATTTTAATAAATATTTGTTCTACTGAATGGTAAGTATACTCAAAATATCCATGAAATTTAGCTTAATGTGTTTGTGTATGTGTGTTTGGTATCAATACTTACACAGAATAAAGACATTGTAGGAAGAATAGCATGGTCTGTAGGGTGATAGAATCCCAGAATTTTAGAGCTTCTTAGGAAGAGATTTTAGGGATCATTTAAGCTATCCTTTTTATATAGGGGGAAACTGAAGCTTAGAAAGGAGTATCTAATGTCACATAATTAAGGAATTAGGTCTAGAACCCAGATCTCCTGCCTGGTTGAATGCTTCTTCTTTTGTTGTCTCTCATTAAATTAAGTAATCTATTTGAGAGTTAAGAGAGCTGGGTTCTATCTTTAGGCCACTTATTCCTGTAGAAAAGAAATACTTTTTTTGTTAATGGCATAGAGTGCATTGCCTTGCTTTCAATTCCACTAATGCAGTTGGCATTTCTATCTTAGGTTTATGATTGATGCATGTGAAGACAGCTAAGATAAATAAAAATAAGTAATGTGTTAAAGTTGTAGTTTGTAATTTCATTTATGTTTCAAAAATTTTCCTTACCCACAACATAATTTTGGAGTCTGGGACCTCAAATCCTAAAATTTTCATTTTAGTGTTAGAAGAGACTTTAGAGGTCATCTAGAGCCTGGACCTAAGATTTCATTAGTGTGTGGAACTTCCAAGTGGGGAAACTTCTTCTACCAGTGTAGATTGGCACCTTCTGTGCAACTTGTGGTCTTAAAGAATTGCTCAGAGCATTGAGAAATTGTTTTCTAGAGTTACACAGCCATTATATATATCAGAGGTAGGACTTGACTCCAGGTCTTCCTGACCTCCAAGTCAGCAGCCTAGCCACAGCACCACCCTGTTTGTCCAGAGGTCACCCAGGCCAACCTTATGCCCTTGTGGATCTGTGTTAAAGATGGACAATGAAGAGAGCCATAAAGTATTACATAGGAAAAGTGTTGGGAAGATTTCCTTTAAGACTTCATAGGATCTTAAATCTAGGGCCCAGGCTCTGTATTCTATGTATGTGTAGTGCTCTTATCCATTTTCACTCTCCTTTACTTTTGTTATATTGGGGTTCTGGGAAGAGGTAGGTGAGAACTGAAATCTATCAGTGTTACTACTACAGCTACTGGATGGAGTAGGTACCTGACTAGAAGTCCAAAAGGTCCCTATCACCCCTAGCATATTCCTTACAGTCTTCCAGGGTGCCTGATACTTCCTCTGTTTGATTCACCATGGTCCTTGTAGAGACATAGGCATTTTAAAATTTTAAAATTAAATTAAATTAAAATTTGAATTAAAAAAATTTTTTTTGACATAGGCATTTTAACTGAATTATGTTGGGAGTGCTGTAACATATGTTCATTAATGTACAGGTTATCACCATCCATCATTATCTTTTGTCATCTAGTAGATAACAGGGATATGAGGGAAGGAGCCTGAGGCAGGTTAAGATTTTATGGAGGGAGAAGATGGTAAAGAAAAATACTGACTATAGTAGGGAGGGCAAGCCTAGATATATTGCTTTGAAATAGGACTTTAAGGAAGTACAAGCAACATGAGAGTTTTCCTACCTCCACCTTCCTTTTCCTACCTCCTCTACCCCTGGGGAAAATAAAAAGGGAAAAAAGACCCTTGTAACAAATCAAGCAGAACAAGTTCCTATATTAGCCATGCCCCCCACCCCAAATATATATATATATATATATGTATGTATTTTTTCCCCCTGTATACTTAGCTTGTCATCTCTCTTTTAGGAATTGTGTTGCTTTCTACATCACTGGTCCTTTGGAATCATAGTTGATCAGTTCTAAATTTGTTCAAAATTATTTTTATCATGTAATAATATAAATTGTTCTTATTCCGCTCACTTAACTCTACAGCAGTTCATCAGGTTTCTTTGAATCCATCCTCTTTTATCATTTCTTAATAATATATAACCATTACATTCCATTACATTAATGTCATAATTTGATCAGCCATTTCCAACTGATGAGTACCCCCTCAGTTTCTAGTTCTTTACTCCTACAAAAAAAACTGCTTTAGGGGGCAGCTGGGTAGCTCAGTGGATTGAGAGTCAGGCCTAGAGACAGGAGGTCCTAGGTTCAAATCCGGCCTCAGCCACTTCCCAGCTGTGTGACCCTGGGCAAGTCACTTGATCCCCATTGCCCACCCTTACCACTCTTCCACCTATGAGACAATGCACCGAAGTTAAGGGTTTAAAAAAAAAACTGCTTTAAATATTTTTTGTACATAGAGGACCTTTTCTTCTTTCTTTGATCACTTTGGAGGTATTAGCCATATAGTAATATTACTGGATTAAAGAGTATACACATTTTAAGAGTTTTTTGGACATAGTTCCAAATTGCTTTCCAGATGGCTAGATCAATTTATAGCTCCACCAGCAGTATATCAATGTGCCTATTTCCTTGAAGCCCCTTCAGCATGTTTTTTTTTTTTGGTCAGCTTTAGTAATCTGATTGGTGAGGTAGAATTTTGGAATTGCTTTAGTTTGCATTTCTCTAATTTCTAGTGATTTGCAGCATTTTTTTATGTGGCTATAGATAACTTGGATTTCTTTTGAAAACTGCTTTGTTTTTTTGAAAGCAGTTATTTATTTTTATTTTTAAAATATATAACAATATAACATGTAACATAACTATATAATAGATTATAATAAATATATCTATCCAAGAGAAACAAGTTGCTTGTTCTTCTGATAGTTTGAATGCAGATTGAAACCTACTTTATTTTACTTTCTTCATTTAAAAAATTTTTTGTTTGGATTCTTTTCCACAAATGAATATTATAAAAAAGTTTTTCATGGTTGCATATGTAGAATCTATATCAATTTGCTTACTAAGGGAGGGGGGAGAGGGAAGGAGAGAATTTGGAACTCAAAATAAAAAAAATTGTTTTTATCCTTTGTCCATTTAGCAGTTGAAATGGGGCTCATAATATTATAAATCTGAATCAATTACTTGAATATCTTGAAAATGAGATCTTTATCAGTTATTCTTTATTTTTGAATAGCACCCACTGGCTTCACAATGAGTGTTCCAGATTACATGCAGTGTGCTGAGGACCACCAAACTCTCCTTGTTGTGGTACAACCAGTAGGCATTGTCTCGGAGGAAAATTTCTTCAGGATTTACAAAAGAATTTCATCTGTGAGCCAGATAAATGTTCGAGATTCACAACGAGTATTGTACATACGCTACAGACATCATTATCCCCCTGAGAACAATGAATGGGGAGATTTCCAAACCCACCGAAAAGTCGTGGGCCTCATCACAGTAACAGATTGCTTCTCTGCGAAAGACTGGCCACAAACCTTTGAGAAGTTCCATGTCCAGAAGGAAATTTATGGTTCCACACTCTATGATTCCCGGTTGTTTGTTTTTGGACTTCAGGGTGAAATTGCAGAGCAACCTCGGACAGATGTGGCATTTTATCCCAATTATGATGAATGTGACTCAGTAGAGAAGAGAATTGAGGATTTCATTGAATCCCTTTTTATTGTGTTGGAATCCAAGCGTCTAGATAGAGCCACTGACAAGTCTGGAGATAAGATTCCTCTCTTGTGTGTACCTTTTGAAAAGAAGGACTTTGTAGGATTGGACACAGATAGCAGGTAAGTATATGTGTTTACCTAGAGATAAGAATGGAGCTGGTAGCCTTCAGGAATAATTCTTTGAAACTTTCTCTCTAAAAAAAGGATAGTCTTTGAATTTGAGAGCTTGAAGGATTATATATTGATAATATAGTCTAGCATTTCCCATACTAATTTGGTCACAGAACATTTTAGAGTATGAAATTATTGTAGGAACCCATAAATTCAGGACTAGAGAAACCGAGGGCATATTTGTGAGGTTAAAGATGAAATGGGATGGTATCAAGGGAAATTTGGTATAAGGACAGACTTAATTATTATTAAGTTATTAACAAATATGATACATTAATACTTATAATTATTAACAAAACATATTAATTAATAAATATAATAATAAAATATTAAAGATTTTATAGCAAAAAATCCTTACATAAGGGATTTAAATTTTACTCCTCTAAAATATGAAACCATGGTATTTCCTTTTAGAACTCTTCTGTGGATTACTAGAACTCTACACAACCTAATCTGGGAAATGCTGATCAGAGTCAGTTCCCTCAATTTACAGATGAGGAAACTGAGGCCAGAGGGATTCAAATTACTTGCCCAAGACCATACTGTTAATTAGTGGCAGGACTATAGTTAAATCTCTTTATTTTATCAGCTTTTCTTTCCATTACAATGCTCTGCCTCTCCTGTACTTATGGGTACTTTGTCTTAGTCTTCCCCTCAATTCTTGTGGGGAGGTGGTGGTGATGCATGTCAGATATGTCAGTGTTTGGACTCTGAAGTGCTACTGTATGCTAGTAGGATTTTTTTTCCTCTTAAGGTTAGCTGTATGTTTCTATACCCATTGTAAAAAGGGGTGTCTGATGGGTGGGAAAGGAAGGATTCAGACTTCCCGTTACAGTGACAGCCTTGCTTCCTACTTGAAGAAGTTTCTTCCGTCATCTGACTTCCTCTCTCATTCACTGAAACCAGTTTCTGGTTTTATAGTGTTAGGGGATGCCGAGTGGAAAGAAAGTGGATGATTCTTTTGATCTGGCTCAAATGAGGCATTCTGGGCTGTAGATAAATCCTGAGCTGAAAGTGTAAGCAGGACAGAGGCTGAACTGAACACAGTACAATGAGTTAGATGCAAAGCCATCCAGGCCTCTTTCTTCTTCCTCTATTTTATAGTTGTAGGAAATTGGTAGAATGTAAGCTTCTTTAGAGTAAGAATGGTTTTCAATTTCATTTTGTATCTCTAGGGTCTAGCATAGTGTCTGGCTCTAACAGGAGCATCATAAATTAGTGAATGATTGGCTGGACTAAATTTTTATTTCCTCTCCTGGAAAAAGTTAAATTTACTTTGACCTACTTTAAGAGGTAGTTGTGAGGAACAAATCCCAACTTTTTTAAAGGGGCAAAACTCACAAAGCCATCTCTGAATATTAAGTATGCTAACATATCAAGTGAAATAGCTATCAATAAGAAAGAGCACTGGAATCAGAGCTAAAAGATCTGAATTCAGAAGTCCAAGTTCCATCATGTCTTTCCTTGGTGTGAGACCTTGGGCAAGTCACCGACTCTCTGAGCTTTGGCTTCCTGGTTTGCAAGAAGGAGCCATTACTATTGGTATAATCAACCTACTTCTTGCCTCACCTGTTGTGGTGAGGCTCATAGGAGATATTTTGCATTCGAAGGCCTTTGAAACCATGAAGTGGTATAGAAAGTGAAGCTATTATGATAATTACTTCTGAAGTAGTTGAGGGTAAGGTACTGCTGTCCCTTTGCTTTTTGTTTTAGCCTCTCTTCAACTTTCATCATCAAACCTTAGTAATTTGGAGAGAGTAATATAGTACCTTTAGTATTCATGAAAACAGCAAGGCAATTCTATTGGTACTTGGTAAACTTTTCCTTCTTCTACTATCCTACTTTTTTCACTACCAAGTTTTATGCCTTTAAAACATGATTTGAATGGGAACTCTGATTTCTAGCTCTTGCTGGTACCCTCTTTACAGCATGGCATGGTGGAAAGAATGGTGCATTTGGAGTCTGGACAAATCCCTGGCTTTGCCACTTGTGTGACCTTGGGCAATCACTTATCTTCCCTAGGCCTCAGTTTTCTTATTTATAAATTGGGGGTTGGACTACATAATCTTACAGATTTACATCTGTGATCTTCTGAATACATATTCAGCCTGAAATGATTCTGACTTCTTCCCTCAGCTCTCATCAAATTTTGCTTCCAGTGACTGCCCTCCAAATATATACACACAAGCTGGTGGTAGATTCTTTGTGGTTTGGGTTGTGTTGTAGCTAGAAAAGTTTTTTGTTCTTTGTGTGTTTCTAATTTCTGCTTGTTCCTTTTTTCTTTCTTTTTTTTTCTTTTCTTTCTATCATACTGCCCTGTGAGTATGTTGTTGGGTCTGAAAAGGTAGGCTGTGAATACAATGCATTTAAAACTTAGCTAGAGTTCTATATATGCTGCCTTCCCATGCTCTTTATTGCTTCTAAATATATATATGTACATATATATATGTATGTGTGTGTGTGTGTATAACCAAAGCTTAATGCTGCCTAGACTCATTTGTTAACTTAGTAACATTTTTTTGGCCTTCTTGCCTTTAGTCACTGCTGATGCTTCATGCATATTAAAATACTTGCTTTGGGGATCTTGCTTGGTCTTTACAATTTGCTAGTACCATGAATCTTTTTTCCCTTTTTAAACGTGAGAAATGCTCATTCTGTTAGGTTTATAAATGTTTTAGTGGGTCATAATAGCTTAGCAAGGTTTAAGATCATTGAGCCTGGCTTCATTTGAATCCTTTAATTTTGTCTGTTAGGCATGTACTTCATGGCTGTCAATATGTTATGTGCATGATGTGGCTTAATAAGTATACAATTGAACACAGTGTATTTGTAAATGAAGGTTAGAAGTTAGTTGAGGCACCAGGTTGTGCACTGTCTTTATATTACCTTGCCATTCAATCTCCCTTTGTTTCAGGTTTTCTTATTAAGATGGGATTATAGCAGACACTGTGTTCATGGATGGGGTGGAGGAGAGGAGGGAGACATGCATAGAATTTTAGACTTTGTTTGGAAGGGAGCCTTGGAGGTGACAATAGATAGATCCACAGGCCTGGAGTTAGGAACTCCTTCCTGGCTTTACTAGCTCTGCCCCTCAGAAAGTCACTCATTTAGCCAGCATCATCTTAGTTTCCTAATCTGTAAAATGGAGGCAGTTCAAGTAATAGCACTTACTCCAAAGGGTTATTCTAAGGATGAAATGAGATAAAGTATGCAAAGCATTTTGGAGACCCTAAAACAGACTACTAAAAATAGCAGATACTATTAGGGAATGTCTGAGGTTCTCTGGTCCAGCCTTCTAAAGTTCCTCTTTTTTCACATGAAAAAAGTGGAATCCAGAGAGGTCATGTCATTTGCTCAAGTTATACATTGAGAAAGTGGTCAAACCAGGACAGTAATTTAGGTCTCTTAACTCTTGTGATTGTTGTTTGAACCTCTGTTCCTCTCAGGAACCTGGATTGCAATCAAATACCACTCCTCCCACTTTCACCTTGTTTAAACATCCCTTTTGTTAGGTGAAAGGGAAGTAATTCCTTTGGGGTCAGAGCGAGGATTTGAGGGTTGGCTAACTTAATTTCTTTCTATGAAAGCCTTAGAAGCCTTCACACACTCCCTCTATTCTCTTGCCTTAGGGCTTGTGAATGAAAGTGGTAGAAAGTCTTAATGAAACATTGAACTTTTATGTTTCATTTTTGTGTGGGTTTATGTATTTTGTATCTGTTAAAAATTTCTTTGTGTGATATGTTTGTGGAGCAGATTTTTGAGCATGGACAATTGAGTGAAATAGGCACTCTTGAATCAATGCAAAAGAACAAAAAACAAAATAATATACCTCAAACTGCCCTCAGGGTTTCCTCCCCTCTAGCTGAACTGTTTTGCCCATTTTTTTTTGTGGCAAAACTAGTTGAACACATTTTATCTCCCTTGCCTTAGTGAAACACCGACTGCTTTTAGCATGTCAAGACCATGCCCAAACCATTAAGAGAATCTCATTCTATCCATTGTTACTAAAAGCATAGATTTAGAGCTGGAAGAGACCTTAGAGGCCATCCTGCCCTTTCCACTGGGAGTAAGGACAACTGGATTCTAGGCCTGTCTTTATCACTAACTAATATTTATGATCATAATATATGATTTTCATCTTTTCTTTCTGGGCCTCAGTTTGTTCACCCATAAAGAGATGAGGAAACTGAGGTCTGGGAACCTTAAATAGCTTTTAAGACCACATAGGTAATAAATTATGGAAAGACTCTACTGGACAGTATTCTAGTATGTAAATTAGGGCAATTTCATATCATGTTGAGTTTTTAGTATTCTTAACCCAGGAAGTCACACTTGGGAAGGGTCAGTATTGTTATGGATTGTCAGACCCAAAGTTAATTTTTGATTTAAATAAATCATAGTCAAGAGTATTACAGCTGGAGTATTAGAGATGTAGTCTAACTTCTGAGTTTTATGGAGGAAAAAACCAAGGTCCAGAAATGAAAATGGAGTTGCCCATTGTCATACTAATTAATGACAGAGCCATGACTAGAACCCAGATTCCTTGGTTCTCAGGTGAGCCAGATTGTGGCTAAATAAAATGTTGTAGGCCCAACTTTCCAAAATAAGTTAAGAATTTTTAATGTAATATAGACTAATAGCCCCTGTAGCACCATCCTGTCTTAGGTTGGGTCCCCAGAATGGCTAGGGGCCATAATTACTCCAAAAATGATAGTTCAAAAGCCCTCTCTAATATATTTCTCTAGTCAGCCAGAGGGCACAATTTGTTCAAAGTAGAAGTCATTTAATGAAAACGAATAGTTAGATTTTGTAATAGAATATTCTCCCCATGAATGTAGTATACACACTCCTAAAAATATCCATACCACTAGTGGTGAGAGTGGACATGCAAAGGGACTGTGCCTGAGGAGCTCACTTTTAGGGAATACATGTGGAAGGATAACTCGTACTACTCTATTACTGATGCTGCAGGACTATGATGCCTTCTGGTGTTGCCATTTCCTCTGTCTTATTAGATAGATTGCTTCACTGGGTTTAGTGGCCCTGCTCTTTGCTAGGTGCATATGCTTACTGGGACTTTTTCTCACTGGGCACAAATGTTTCTGCTGGACTTACTCCAGCAAAATATCCTCAACCTTTCTCAGGTTCAGAATTATCTCTTCAGGGCTAGTTCAATCATTTTAGCATCAGTCTGCTAGAGAATAGAGCAGTGGTTCCCAAACTTTTTTGGCCTACTGCCCCCTTTCCAGAAAAAATATTACTTAGCGCCCTGTCACATACTATCACCGCCCCCTTACAGTTATTCACTGCCCCCAAATGTCCCTGTGGCCATCACTGCTCCCCTGGATCGCTGCAGCACCCACCAGGGGGTGGTGGCACCCACTTTGGGAATCACTGATATAGAGTTTCAAACTTTCCCTGTTGAAAGCAAGTTTATAGTCCTTTTTAGTCTCAGCCACCAGAAACAAAAGACAGAATATCCTAGGCTATAATTTGGCTAGAGATGTCTAAGCCTTCTCATACTGGTAATTGTGACAATTTGATACACTCCCCATGATCACATGATCATCTCTGGCTCCCATAAATTTGGATTTGGAACAAAAGTTAGGCTCAGGAAACAAGATCATTGCCTTTTATATACCTACCCCAAATGCCTTTCTTTTTATTATGTGTATCTCAGCAGAAATACCTAAAAATATTGGTTCTGTGTTTTACCCAGTAAAAACCTGTCTACCTCTAATTAGAAAAAGAGAATGTTGATTAGATTAAGTATTAAAAAAACATTATTTCCAAGGAATCTACCAAGAATGTCAGCCAAATAATTTGAAAATCATTTAAATATTTCACCTTGAAGATAAAAGAGGGAAGCCAAAATTTAGAAATAAATCCTTAACAAATAATAACAATAAAATAGGTGTTAATTTATAATCCCATATGTGTATTAATTCACTGCTTTTGTTGAGGTTAATGCTTGTCATCAGTCAGTATTAGTAGATTCACCTCAACACACAAATATACATCAACCAAGTACCTGCTTTTTGTGAGACCTTATCTTCCCTCCTACTCTTCCCCCAATATTGGAGATGAAAAAGATGAAAATTTCCTCAGTCCTTGCTTTCCACTGGAGGAAGGGGAAGTGCTATAACCACACAAATAAGAGAAATATACTAGACTTAGGAAGGACCCCAAATGCTCTAAGATTTCATAAAAGAATGACTATTGAGGTGCTAAAACTTCTGCTTTGTAACTTAATGGTTTGTTTGTTTAGTTATCAGGCTGTTATTTTCTTTTGGCTCCCTAGCACATCAAAATGACATTTGGTGATGCTGGCAAAGTAGGGAATAGGATTTATGTTTATTATTTTTAAGAAGCTTTTTGGTGTCAGCCGATCACATTGAAAGGAAAAAAAATTTGTCATTGAAATATTTTGTTTTTACTTCATCTAAATTTCTGAATATCTTCTTTCTTTTCTTCCTTGCCCTGGAACCCAACCCTTCTGTCAAAGAATAACGGAAAAAAATGCAGGATTTTTAGTACAACTAGCCATGACATCATTGACTCTTGACCGTGTAAGTCATGCTCTATGACAGTAGCTCCCTATTTCTGCAGAGAAGGGAGGGAGGTTTATTTTCTTATCTCTTCTTCGTGGATAGTCTTGTCATTATGTTACTCAGCATTTAGTTTGCTTTGGTGCTCTTTCCATTTACATTCTCGTAGCCACATATTGACATTTAAATAAAGTATTAGACTGAGAATTAAAACCAATACTGGCAACCTCTAAAATTATTTATCATTTATGAACATGTGTCCATTAGCTATTTAAAATATGATCAATTCCAAATGCTTCCTGAAATTGAAAAGGAATATTGGCATATGTTATTGAGCTGGACTTCATCTGGATCAAGGTTTCAGCATTCTCTCTTATAGTATCAGAATTGCTATAAGCATTGGGGTGATGAGTGAGGGGAAAGGAGAAGTCAAACTCAGCAAACTCCCTTTCTAGTGGTAGATTTGTGGGTTAGATGTTTGTTGTTATAAATGAAGGTAAAGTGTGGGGGAGTGTTAAGAGTAGGGTGCCCCAATGAGGAGGTGTGTTTTGTCACTGGCAGATTATAGCTTAGAAATTAATGTTTAAATCTCTTTTGTCTTTTCAGTAGAACTTCATAGGTTTGCAGGTTTTGGAGTTGGAAGGGCCTTAGAGGTCATTTAGTCCTATCTCATCTGAGCCCCATAAATGTAAAGTAAATGTAAAATGTAAAGTTCAGGCTTAACCAGGTGGTATCCCTCTTCAGTTCCTGGAATGGCAGGAATTCAGAGTTGGAAGGGACCTTGTAGGTCATCTAGGCCAACCAGTATCCAAGGAACAATCTTCTCTATCACACTCCTTACAAGTTGCTTCCCCTTGACTCTGCAACAAGAATTCTCCCCACCTTCACACTCTGTCTTCTTTTTTTTTAAACTCATAACTTCTGTCTTAGAATCAATACTGTTCAGCTACAAGGCAGAAGAGTAGTAGTAAGGGAAAGGTAATTGGGGTTAAGTGACTTACACAAGATCACACAATTAGGAAGTGTCTGAAGCTAGATTTGGACCCTGGACCTCCTGTCTCTTGGCCTGGCTCTCAAAACACTGAGCCACCTAACTGCCCTACACACTGCCTTCTTGATAACTGCACAGATATCTTGAAGTGTGTTGACTTGGAAAAATACAGAACTACTAAAGTAGTCAGAAAAACCAAATCTTTAATCAGGAAAGAGACAGGTCCTTAACAATCGGCTGCTACACAGAACCTAGCACTAAATACCACAGTCAAACTCTGGGGCTTTGAGGACAGTGCCTCTGAGAGAATCACTGGGCTAGATGATTCTCCAAAGAACAATAGAACTTGGGGATTTATATACATTTTGGGGAATTAAGTACAGTAAGCATACACTGACAGTTTATAAACAGGTTTGGGAAAAAAGCTAGAGGTTGGGGTACCAGGGAGTGGCCTTACTTAGTCTGGGTACAAAAAGGATGGTTTCTGCTTGGCTTTAGTCTTCTTAGGAAAGGATCTCTTGATACAATAGGGGAAACTTCTAAGACAAAATGGGTGATTTGAGGATTTGAGCATTTCTATTACTCCTATTCAGGATACTTAATTAAAGGAGATCCTTTGTTCAGTCTAAGACAGTCTAAGACTTCCCTTAAAGTCAAGTTCCCAAGGGAAATGGGCAAAACTTGGGGCTTCCAGAATTCAAGTTGACAATTGCTATTACTAAATATTGACCAACAGTTAACACCAATATATAAAGGGGATTTTGTGGAATGTTTGAATGGAATAAACTTTTTCAAATGAGTAATTTAATAAAATTTGATCTCAGGAATATAGTTGATTGCTTTACATCTAGATAAATAAAACAAAGTTTGATGTTTATTAGGAAAATTCCTGTTTAAATGTCTATTGGCATTTAATTTCATGGACTTAAGACCTATTTAGTTGAGTTTATAGTAATCAAATTATTTTATTTTAAGCTATGTTTTACTTCTAGAATTATCCATTTTGTATGCATAGGTCTAAGATGGTATACTTACATGTAGTAATGAGAAGCTTCTGTGTGTATATATTAATATTTGGCCTGAGTTCTTTAGTCTTTTTTTAAATTGTTGGCTATAAAAGCTTGGATTTGCAAACTACATATGTAGCTTGGATTTGCAAACTACATATGTAGTTTGCAAATCCAAACTTTTTTTTATATTTATATGTACATATATATATATATGTACATATAAATACAAAGTTTTTCATATCTTTTCCCTCTGGGAGCTTACATTCTATAGTTATCTTTTAAATTGATTTATTTAGCTATCCATTTGTATATTGTCTGCCCAGAAATGGAATTTCCTTGGTTTAGGGAGGGTAGAGAAAAGACTCCCTCTAAAAGTTTGGCAATTATTCTGCATCGTATTCAATTCAACCAGTATTTATGAAGTGTTTACTGTGGGCCAGGCACCATGCTAAGTGCTGGGGATCTAAAGACAAAAATAAAATGCCTCTACCCTGTAGCTTAAAAAGGCATAGAGAATGCTATTCAGATTTAGCTTTAATTTGACCTGCTCTTCATTAAATATATTTATTATTTGTTTCTTAAGTAATTAAGGGATACATGATTACATGATTTCAGTATTGAAACAAATCACAGTAATTCCATGCCTTGGTAGAAGTCTCTTGAATTGTTATGATCAAATTTTTTATTACTTTGTGGCCAATCTTTTGGTCTTTTCTAATTCAGCCTAGACACAGGCTGTCAAAAGGCCCTTCTTGAAGTATTTCAAAGTTGACCAATTTGATGAACTATTTTTGTGGGATTACATAGAATATAGACTTTATTTTATCCATAAGAAGGCATTTTGACTTTCATGTTCTCATTTCATATAACTGGATTGTGCTGAATTTTCATTCTTAATCATAGTTTCAATATTTTACATGTAGATTATAAAATGCAAAGTTTTCAGACTGGTGCTGGTCAAACTTTTTTTAAGATAATAAAACTATTTTGAGAAAGCAATTTTTATGGTAAATTATTTCTGTGTGTGTGGGAAATATTTGCAAAGGTCATTCTATCCTGAATGGATGGATGAACACCTTTGAGGATACCTAAGCTAAAATCAGTCCCTTACTTTTTAGATCTATTTTACTCTATTTTTAAAGATTGGTTTTATTCTGTAAAGATTAAAAATTCAGGACCCTGGTCCTTAGGATTTTAATACAGTTTATTACCTTTACTTGAATAGGTAAAGATCAGAATTCGATAAAAGGCTAAAAGTAAAATAGCCTAACCTAAACTACCACATGGGTGGTCTCATCCTGGCCACCACAGCCTCCATTCTCCTAGCGCACTTATTGGAGATAGAGTCTACTGCCTTGTCTTGAGCTTTTTAACCTTCCTCTCCCTTCTGGGTCAAATTAAATTATATCTGGATCAAGAACATAGGCTTCAGTCCTGTGATCCTGCTCATGTAACATGATATAGCTCTAGAGTGCAGGATGCAGCTAGGACTCCATGCGTGATCCTGGGAGAGGGTTCCCTTCACACAATTCTTATGGTTGCAGGCTTAATGTAGAGTGGACTTGATGGGGAGGGCTTAGTTCCTCTGGAGGGATCTTATTTGGCTTTGCATCTGGAGGAATTCCAGAAGACTGATATTATGCCAAGACCACCAGAAATAGAACTAAACTCAGGCAAAACTGTGAAACAGGTCCAGTTTACTTTTGGTAGGCTGTCTTCTGCTTTGCAGCCCTTGTATACTAGAGATTTAGTGTTTTTACATTAATCTCTCACTGCCCACAGTCTCTTGTAGCATGCCATGTAGGTCTCTAAGGCTCCTACTCTATGCCTTTTACAAAGCAAAAATTATATATTTTCTGCCCTGTTCTGGTCTGAGACATGTAAATAGTGTGGTGGATAAAATATTGGATTTGGCTTCAAAAAAGACCAGAGTTTGAATCCAGCTTTAGAAACTCATAGGTATGATCTTGGGCAAGTCACTTAATTTCTTTCATTCTCAATTTCATTTACTATAAAAATAGGGATAATAATAGCTACCTCTCAAGATCAAATTTGAAAATATATTTAAAGTACTTTCAAGCCTTATAAGATTACATAAATGTTAGCTATTATAGCTCATGATGAATTTGGAATTGTAGGACTTAGGTACAATTCATTTTTATTTTAAACATAGCAAACTTCTACTTTTTAGAAAAAGTGGTTAATAACAATGCTCTGTTGCCTTTATCTTCTGAATGATTCTTAGGTAGAGCAAGAAGTTGAATTATAATCTTTGTCAAAGAAACATCTACCCATGGTTAGCCCCTGATATTTAGTGAACTTATCAGGAAAGTCTATTAATTGTTTTAGAAAGAGTAGCTCTAGAAACAGAGGCAGGATGGTATAGTAGAGAGAGAGATGTCTTCAGAACCAGGAAAATCTGTATTGGAGTTCTGCCTCTAATACATTGCCTCTCTGTGACCCTCAGCAAAATCACTTCACCTCTCAATGCTCTAGGCAACTCTTTAAGATTATAAATCGCAAAGAAGATGTCAGTTTTCATCGGTAGGGAAGTTTCTTCACCTGGGGATTCCCTATGCCTATGATGGTGAACCTATGGCACTCATGCCAAAGATGGCATTTAGAGACCTCTCTGTAGGCATTGGAACATTTGCTTGTGAGAGTTAGTAACTAGAAAGGTAGAGGGACTCTGGTGGAGCTGCTCCCTTCTCCCCTCCACTGTGCCTCATTCCCCTCTGCCCAGTAGTCTAATGGAAGTGCTTCCTCCCTTCCCTGAGCAGAGTGTCCAGGCTACTCCCCTTCCTTTGTCTTTCCCCTGTCTGGGGTAAAGGGGAGGCGGTGGTAGGGGCATGGCATGGCACAAAGTCTAGGGAAGGGGTAGGGCACTGCACTTGATTTCTAAAAGGTTCTAAAAGGTTTGCCATCAGTGCATACCAATGAAAGTCTAGTTCCTATTCTTATCCCTAGAAAGAATATCAGCAAGAAGACTTGAAATAGAGGGATTTTAAATTAAATTAAATTAAATTAAAATTAATTCTTTATATATATAGTTTTACTATATGTAGAAAATTGAACCCTGAGGGAATATACTTATGTTCTTTAGCTTTACAAGTTGCCTCCAAACAGCCCTATTTCGAGGAAGAGGGTCAAGTAGGGAGGAACACGGCGAGGAGCTTGACTGAAGATGGGCACATATCCCCAGGCCCTTACGGATATAGTTTTTCACAAGTGAATGACACTGAATGACTGACTGAAAAAGTTTGCTTAGGGAGGTCTTGCTGTTCTTTCCTATGATCTTGGCCTACATCAGTGATGGGCAACCTTTTGAACTTGGTGTGTCAAAATTCGCCAAAAAACTGTGCATAACTCGGGTGGTGTGTCACTTTGAGAAAAAAAAAACACCATGATTTTGCGATATTTATAGTTTAAATAACAAAAATGTATAATTGTAATATATAACTATTTAATAAACCAAAATAGGTAAATTAATATAGGTAGAATTATCATCTATAGTTGTCTACACTACACTACAGCAAATGTTTCATCCTCGGCATGTAGCCACATACTTCTCTGTATGCAGCCGTGTGTCATCGAAAATGGCTACATGTGTCAGTGCTGACACGTGTGTCATTGGTTTGCCATCAGTGGCCTACATGAATTTCTCCAGCTACTTTCTAAAGACTACTTTTTAGCCCTCAGCAAGCACTCATTAACTATCTGCTTGCACGTGTTAGTTACCATGCTTAGATAAACAGAGCATATTAGATGTTGATGATTATAGGTATTTATAGTTTAAGACAGTGCTTAATAAACTTACCACCCTAAAGACCCCCATAGGCTTTTGGGATATCCCTATTTTGATATGGATACTGGCAGGGAGGGTCTCTGACAAACATCACAAGAAAGTTCACATTAAGCAGAGCAGTCTGTTATTTAGTATGTTTTACACTCATAGAGAGGAGAGATCTAAGAGCAGAACACAAGTAGTCCTTTGGGAACTATGCATGGTTGTTTTTTTTAAAGATTTAAATATTTATTTTTTTTAGAAAAATTTTCCATGGTTCCATGATTCATGTCTTTACTTTTCCCTTCAACCCCCTTCACCCCTCTCCCCCATAATCCAACACACATTTCTACTGGTTTTAACATGTGTCATATAGTTGCATTCATGTGGTCTTTTCGAGTCTACATCCCCAACCATATGCATGGGTTTTAAGGGAGCCGTTGGTAGTAGTTTGTGCTATTCTTTCTTGGTCTTCAGTGAGAGTGTTGGGGTAGGGATGGACATAATGAGAAGAGGCATGGGTAGAAAGAGGGACAGACTTAGAGAAAAAGGTATGTTTAGGAATCAGCAGAAGGAGAAGTAAAGGTAGAGCTAATTTGAGTAGGTTCTGCAGTTTTAGTGAATTATCCTTATCACGTTATGCTATTCTTTTGGGCTACAAAATATCTAGTATTTATGTAGTGCATTAGGGTTTGTAAAACATTTTTACATATGTTTTATGTATCCTGTTATCCCTATTTAACAGAAGGTTGAGAGAAGTTAAATGATTTGCCCATGGTTATATAGCTTCAGTTTTAAAAAGTCTTTATAAATGTGCTTTGAAAGAATTAGCCCCTTAGCCACATTTCCAGCTCTACCTGTTCTTGATCCTCAGACCTTCAGCTCAGCTCTGAATGTAGCCATTAAAGAATTCATTAGGAATAATACAAGTAATATTGCATCATAATCGAGATAAATAAAATAAAATTAAGGGTTTGTAGTTTCCTTGTTCTCCAGCTGATTGAGTATTATTAAAAACAAAAATTTATGTTTTGAATTTAATCAAACCAAACTCAAAGGCTTTTGAAATAGTTGCAAAGGAATTTCTTGTCCATTTTAATACAAGCCACAGAATGAAGTCTTGTAAGGGACTTGAAAGGATTATTTGGCCAAGGCTTCTATATTCAGATTCTGCACATGAAGTGAAAGGACTTGGCCTAGGCAATGTAATTAGCAAGGGGTGAAATGGGGACCAGAACTGGTCTTTTACCTTTTATTGTGATGCTCTTTCCATTAACTGCCACTACTTTTAAAAGCTTTGCATTATTCAGTAGTTAGGATTCTTGTCAATTTTTAAAGTGCTATTGATGTTCCATTCTACCCAACTTCTTAAAGCACCATTAACACACTATTGTGAAAAAAAGAAAGATAGATATGTAATGAAGCTAAAGGAGAAATGAATCTCACCCCATAAAAGAGAGATATTATGCAGCTATTATGAAGTTAAGTTTAGGGTTAAGGCAATTGATTCTAAGAAAAGAAAAAGATCAAATGTCAATTTTTACCAGAGTTTATGACTCTTGTCAGGAGATTAAAAATTATTTATTCTTTAACTCTTTTCCTGAAGGCAGTTTACCCCCACCCCTCAGCACAATTGGTAGTAGTTGTTGCTGACTTTGAAAGCTAGGTGAGGAAGCATGGGATAGAGGTGAGGCAGTGTGTTATATAGTATATCAAATTCTGGACCAGGAATTAGGAGGACCTGAGTTTGAATCTCACCCTAGATTCTTTCTAGCTGTGTGACCCTGAGCAAGTCTTTTAACCCCTCTGGGCCTCAGTTTTCTTATCTTTAAAATGTAGAAGTTGGACTCAGTAACCTCTATGGGCTCTTCCAGCCCTAAATCTGATGATTCTCTGAGAAGTTGCAATTTTCTTCTTAGCATTTTTTTCTGGAATGAGTTAGAGGAATAATGCTTAACTGAATCATGCTTATGAGATGAGATAAGAGGTCTTGGATGAATAATTATCCACTTGAATTGTACTTTCTTTTCTAGACACTATAAGAAGCGGTGTCAAGGGCGGATGAGGAAACATGTTGGTGACTTATGCCTTCAGGCAGGGATGCTACAGGATTCCTTGGTTCATTACCACATGTCTGTGGAGCTTCTGCGGTCTGTGAATGACTTTTTATGGCTTGGAGGTAAGATTAAATGATGAAGATTTAGTATGATGGTAGCCTTTCTTTTGTTATTTGGAATTCTCTTTGATTTCAGTAACACTTTCCAATGTCTGTTATGAACAAAGGACTGTTGGATGCTGTGACATAATGAAGAACAACAAATTCAACAAATCTTATGCCTCCTTTCTGCTGAATTATGAAGCTATGCTGGCTTTAAATAATCATTGCTTCCCTCTCTAGATATTCAGCAACTCTGTCTTTAATGGTTTGTTCTAGAGTTTTTTTTTTTAAATAAAGTCAAGCTTACTGACCAATAATTGCAATCTATTCTCTTCCTTTTTTTGAAAGGGAATGTTTTATCTTTTCTTATCTTGTGAAACTTCCCTTTTTTTCATCATCTTTCAAATATTACTAACAGGCTTAGCAATCTCTTCTTTCTCTCCTTTCAGAACCTCAGGATGCAGTTTGATTGGGCCACTGTAGTTCACTTATAGCTTAAATGGGTCACATCTAAATTCAATAAGGGCAACTAAGCGTTCTCTTACTATTTTCTTACTTATCCTGTGTCAGCTTCATGTTAGTCATTTTTGTTGAACATTTCCAAGGTAAAGGAAATTTTCTTTGATAAAGGAGGAAAAAAGAAACAAAATGACATTTGAGCACCTCTGCCTTCTTTTTGGCAATTATTATTGTCCTCTCCACCCCAACAAAGATCATAGCCTTTTTTTGATACTGTTTCCTGCCCCTCAAATATAGCGAAGAGTCTTCTTTTCATTATCTCTAACTTCCCCTGCCAGGCCCAGATCTTTTTGAGCTTTATCACTCTAGCTACTATTTTTATAGTCTTTGGCCTCTCCCACATATTTCCTATGTATTTCTCTCTATCCTCACCTTTGCTTACCTTTGCACTGAAGTCATTAACTCTCAGAATGCATGTTTATTGATTATAAAAGGACTTGTCAAGTTCTTTTTAGAATTTTTCTATCATTTTATTCTCTGCATTTGTGCATAATCCACATTTTTTTTATTTTTTGGGGGGCAAATATTAATTAGTATCGCAATAAGCGATTACTAAATATCACATGGAATAATATTTTTTGTTACTTTTAGGAGTACAATAAAATCTACTTTCCTTATTTCCTTCATAAGTGACTATAAGCTATTTTTCTTTTTATCCTCAATTCCCGTCTTCTGATTTCACTAAGCAATAATATCAAGGTTGACATAATTCAGTTTTTCTATCAACATCCACTCACTGGACAAGGAGCTCATGTTTACTGCACAGTAGTCAAATTAAAGTTTATTCAAGGCCTACGAATGGTTATTCTTAGCAACCTCTGTCACTTGTCTAATTATTCTGCCACTGTCTCTGTAGAAGTAGGTCATACTTGAATGAAGATTGAAGATGGAGGGCCATTTAAAATTTTTATTTGTTTCATGGGTTTCCATGGTAAAAAAAAAATCAATTACCAGGTGGGCTAGTTCATTGGTGATGTGCCTCTATAGTTAGCCACTTAATTCCTCTGAGAACAGACTTGATCTATTACCAGAGCCATACTTGAAGCTTTTTCATCCCATTAAAAACTGCCAGGGCCTACACTCTGCTGGCACAGCCTTCCAGAACTGGAAAAATGGAAAATGAACAATAGAAATGTCATCAACACCAACTATAACTTCATCCAGTAGTTAAAGTGATATAAATTAATTTCCACAGAAAGGAGGCCAAAAGAGCTCAGAAAGAGTTTTAATCAGCAAACCTTACATTTGCCAGAGAAAGATGCCTGTCAAAGGCAACATCAAGTAAGCCAGTAAATATATTTGTCAAATCATATGGAAAAAAATGATGGAAGATTAGAAGCAATGTCATCTCACAAATAAAAGCAAAATAATGGAAGGAAATGTTTGCTAAAATTATTTTCATGAAAATTTTTTTCCATCAAGAACAGTGGAACCACTGTATTTGTGTCCTAAATATCAAATTTCTGGATGTTCTTGTAGAAGAAATAGGAATTAGAACTAAAAAGAAGAGAAAAAGCGGCTGGATTAGAGCAAGTGTGAATGAAGATGATCTGTACTACAAGTGACTCAAATGTGAGAGCATTGAGAGATCGGTATACAGGGTATATGAAAGAGGAAGATAACATAAGAACTTATTAATACTAAAAAAAAAGCTTCCAAGAGAACGCCAATAATTACAAATTTATAAGCTTATTCTGCCTTCTCTAAAATATCTAATGGAAGTCAGTAAAGAAATATATGAATTGAAGGCTTCCTCTTTAAGAGTATTAGTAGGTAATAAGCAAACATATAACAATGGACCACTTTTTTTTTTCATTTTCAGAGTTAACTAAAAGTTATATAGAAAATAAGATCCTGCTGAGCTTAAAAAAAAAACAAACAAAAAACATTCATTAAGGCAAAATGTCTCTTTCAGAGCCCACATGGATATACTGTGATCTATACTAGGGGAGGAAACTTGTGAATTATTGAGATCACAGATCCATTTCAGTATTTTTCTCTCCATTGACCTTTAATCAGTTGCTTTCCATCATGCTTCCCTTATATGGTCTTTGGATCTCCTTTCTTAAATATACTATTTTAATATGCAATGTAATCAACCGTTTTGATTGTTTTGGAACTTAAAAAAATTTTTTTTTAACTTTTACTTTATGTCTTAGAATCAGTATTAAGTATTGGTTCCAAAAATAAAGAGTGGTAAGGACTAGGTAGTTGGGATTAAGTGGTTTGCTCAGAGTCACACAGATAGAAAGTATCTGAGGTGAGGCCAGACTTGAAACCAGGCCCTTCCATCCTCAGACCTGGTATTCTTTCCACTGAACCACATACCTGCCCTTTAGTCATTGCTTAAAAAAATATTTTTTTGAAAGAATAGACAAACTAGACAAACCATTAGCTGATTTATTTTTATAAAAACCCTTACCTTCCGCCTTAGAACTATTGGTTCTAAGAGTGGTAAGGGCTAGGCAATGGGGATTAAGTAACTTGCCCAGGGTCACACAGCTAGGAAGTGTCTGAAGCCAGATTTGAATCTAGGACCTCCTGTCTCTAGGCCTGGTTCTCAATCCACTGAACCAACCAGCTGCCCCCTGATTTGATTTTTTTAAAAAGAAAACCAAATGACCATTAAAAAAAAAATATGTATCACAACCAATGAAAAAGAAATATGAGTAACGAGGAAGTATTTTGCCTGAATATATGCCCTAAAACTGACAATCTAAATAAAATGGATGAATATTTACAAAAATTTAAAATGTCCAGATTAACCAAACAAGAAGCAGAAAACTAAGGTATAAATAAGCTCCCAAATTAAAAAAAACCTGTAGGACTAGATGAATTTACAAGCAAATTTTGTCAAATATTTGTAGAATTAATTCTGATATTATATAAACTGTTTGAAAACATGGAAAAAGGATATAAAACCAAATTCCTTCTATGATAGAAACATGATCTTAATACCTAAACCAGAGAGAGTCAAAGCAGCAAAATAAAATTATAGACTAATGTCCTTAGTGAATATTTATGTAAAATGTTATGGTATTATCATGGAGATTATAACAAAATATCACAGAGATTATATATTATGATCAGGTTGAATTTGTATCAAGAATGTAGGACTGGTTCGATATTAGGAAAACTATAAACATAATTGTTAATAACTGGAACTGAAACCACAAAAATCATATGATTATATCAATATATGCAGAAAAAGATTTTGATGAGATGCAATACCCATTACAATAAAAAACACTAGAAAGCATAGGAATAAATGTACCTTTCCTTAATATGACATGTAGTATCTATCTGAAATCTAGAGCCAGCATTATCTGTAACGGAAATAAATTAGAAATTTTCCCAATAAAATCAGGGATGAAGCAAGAATGTTCACTATCTCTGTATTGTTTAGTATTGTGCTTAAAATGTTAGCTGTAACAGTTAAGATGAAGAAAAAGAAATTAAGGTAATAAACATAGGCAAAGAGGACACAAAATTATTGCTTTTTACAGATGACATAGTTTGCTTTGAGAACTCTACAGACTTAACTAAAAATGAATGGAAATAATTAAATTCAGCAAAGGTACATAGACATTTGTCTATACCATTCATATAATAATAATAGCTAATATTTATTATATAGTTCTTATTATATGCCAGGCACTGTGCTAAGTGTTTTATAATTACTATCTCATTTGGTCCTCACAAACCCAGCAAGTTAGATGCTGTTATTATCCCCTTTTATGGATGTGGAAATTAAGGCAAACAGAAGCTAAATGACTTGTCGAGGGTCACACATCTAGTAAGTATCTGAGGTTTGATTTGAATTCAGATCTTTGTGACTCCATGGCCAGTGCCCTATTCACTGTACCACCTACACTATTTATATTCTAATTTATGTTGTAGTTATGTGTGTACATATTTTATTTTAACTGATAGGTTATAAATTCCTAGAGGGTCAGGTTAACTCCTTTATAACCTCCTCTCCATCCCACTTTCTTTAGACTTCTTACAGTTTACCATCATGCTTATACCTATACTCTGGTCTAGTAACACTGACCTCCTTGCTGTTTCTTGAACAAGACATGCCATCTCCCAACTCCAGGCATTTTTAGTGACTGTCCCTCATGTTCTCCCTCATCATTTCTGCCTCTTAGCTCCTTTGCTCCTTCAAGTCTCAGCTACAATCTTACTTTCTACAGGAAGCCTTTACCAATTTCCTTTAATGCTGATGCCTTCCATCTGAAATGTCAGATTTGTTGAATGACTGAACATTCAAGTTGAATATGTAGTTTGTGGAATATAAATACCATAGAAACACCTCAGGGCTGTGATTGTGAACCTATGTTCTGTATGCCAGAGGTGGCATGCCTAGCCCACTCTGTGGGCATGCATGCCAAGGACCCAGTACGCTCATCCCTGCAGCACAGAGTTCCTAACTAGAAACCTGGAGGGAGGTGTAGCTGGGCTTCCCCCCTAACGCCCCGGAGGAGTTAGTAAGCAGATCTCTTCTAGACTGCATCCCATGCAGGACAAGATTGCCCCACTCCATTCAGAATGCACTGGCCTCTTAATTACCTTTGGCCTGAGTGAGACAGAAAAACTTATGTCTTTACTATCAGAAGCAACCAGTGTCTTTTTGATACAAAGTATTTTTGGGATTTTGGGATGTGTCCTGAGTTTGTACTTTTAAAATGTTCAAAACTATAGTCTAGTGATTTAGGCTGGATCCATGGGGTGGATGTGTCAGGATGTCATTTAACCTGAGGTTTATATTTTCTTTTAAATAAGGGGTTTTCCTGTAAGCTGGGGAATTTTTGCTTTTTTTTTTTTGAGGTTCAAGGGGATCATAGCTCATTTAACTAGAGGGGGAGCAAAGTGCTTGGGCACCTTGCCTCTCCCTCTCCCCAAGCCTGATTGCATCACCTGCCCCCCTGCCCAGCAGTCCAGTGGGAGTGCTTCTTCCCTCCCCTGGGTGGTAAGAGGGGGAAGCAGTTCACCCACTATTTAGTGGGGGGCCACAGAATGTGGTCTGAGGGGAGGTTGGGGAGGAATGGGCACAGCACTTGGTCTCGGGGTAGGGGCGGGGCCTGGCACTCCATCTCTAAAAGGTTCCCCATCACTGCCATAAGGTATAAAGTGAATTTAATTAATTAATCTGGGAAAGGATCAAGAAACTAATGTATACATTTTGTTTCTTTGTATCTTCCATAGCCCCCTAGCACAATGAATTTTACATAGTAGGTGTTCAAGAAATACTGATTTGCTTTACTTTTTTTAATGGGGAATCTCAGCTTTAGTAGTATTGTTTATAAAAGGGCATTGATTGAAAAAATTTAACATCAGTGTTGTTAAAAGTGATTATAAGCATCTGTTTAGAATTTATATCCCCATTTTCTATTTACCAAACAAGAAGGGAGGGATCATGTGTGTATCTAAGAACTAAACTGTGGCGTCTCAAAGATTATTATCATTGATTTTATTCTTCAACATTGAGAGAAGGGTATACTCAGATTTTTTTTTTTTTTTTTTTTTTGGTTTTCATCCAGGAATCAAAAATATATTTGCCTAAAGATAATATGTTTTTTTTTTAATATACTCAGATTTTTTAAATGACAAGAGATGTTAAGTATTATATTAGATTAGCCAAACATTGTTTGCGATGGTACCAGGCACAGGTGCTAGCTAGGCACTGGGAATACAAAGATGGAAATGAAACATTTCCACCTTATAAAACATTTCAAAATAAAATAGAACTACATTTATTTTAGCTTTTTGTAGAGCTGGACAGAGCATGGAGTTCAGAGAGTATTTGAATAGGAATTACCCTTTAAAATATCTCTAATACATGGCATGCAGCCTCTGCTTAGGCATATCCAGTGATGAAGAATAATAATGATAATCAAGTTCACAAAGCATTCTATATGCATGGCCTTACTTGAGCACCCCGTCTCCCAGGGTGGTCCATTTGATTCTATAAACTGCTCAGACCTGAAGCAGGAAATGGCCCTGCTTCAGATTGTCAGAGAATAATAACAATTGACAGAACAAATGAGTATAAAGTAATAAGAGGTGGAATTCTACATCTATTATCAGAGATGGAGCCATTTTTGAAGTAAAGAGACCAGCCTTCAGACAGCTTGCCAACTGTTGCTACAAGCTGAACCATAGTTTTTTGTTTTTTATTTTTAACCCCATACTTTCTGCCTTCGTATCAGTTTTTTTTTAAACCCTTAACTTCTGTGTATTGGCTCCAAGGCAAAAGAGTGGTAAGGATAGGTAGGCAATGGGGGTCAAGTGACTTGCCCAGGGTCACACAGCTGGGAGGTATCTGAGACCAGATTTGAACCTAGGACCTCCCTCTCTAGGCCTGATTCTCAATCCACTGAGCTACCCAGCTGCCCCCTTTGTATCAGTTCTAAGACAGAAGATTGGCAAGGGCTAGGTAGTCAGGGTTAAGTGACTTGTCCAGGTCACACATCTAGGACGTGTTTGAGACCAAATCTAAACCCAGGTCCTCCTAACTCCAGACCTGATACTTTATTCACTGTGCTACCTAACCATCCCTGAACCCTAGTGTTTTTTTTTTATTCTTTACATTTTAAAAAATGTAATTAGTTAATTTAGAGTATATTTCTACGGGAACATGACACATGTTCTTTCCTTCCCCTCCTCTTTCCCCACTCGTAGAGCTTACAAGCAATTCCACTGGGTTTTGCATGTATCATTTGAACCATAGTTTTTAAGGGAATGTGTTGTATGAAGCCCTCTGTCCCTAAGGTGGTTTCTTGAGCCACATATTATTCAGGGGTATGGACTTCCCTATCCATTCTGAGGGGCTACCCCTTCCCTCACCTAGATGTATATGTGTGCATATACAATCTGGGTTTATGTGTATGTATATACATATGCATCTGTGTGGGGATAGGGGTGAATGTGGGTATGTTTACACATATTTATATATATGAGCACATATATACACATTCAGATTGCATACACACATATATATGCCTATATAAATATATCTAGTAGTATGTATGTATATATAGTTATATATGATATAATAAAATAATGTAGCCTTTAGTTTTGATATTTTGCTTTCACAAGAAAATATTTTTGAGTAATTGAACTGCTTAAATCATTGTTCATTTCAGCAACTATGTAATTGGTAGCAAGTACAGGAGTACAATTCAAAACTCAATTTGAGTTGATGAATGTGCCATTCCACTGATTGCATACTATTTCCTTTTTTGCTGCCCAGCTGCCCTTGAAGGCTTGTGCTCTGCGTCTGTTATCTATCATTATCCTGGTGGTACAGGAGGCAAAGCTGGAGTTCGAAGGCTGCAAGGTAGCTCGCTTCCTGCTGATTCAGGCAACCGGCACCGACCAGGTAGGTTTAGTACTTGTCCTTGATTTGTAGTAATTCTCAGGCTTTGAGAGAGTCAGGATAGCATTTCATTCCCTCTTCCCACTTTGAGTTGGACAGGATGCTGTGCTGAATACACAATTTGGTGAGTTAGCAATCTTGTATTCAAGGAGTTTCTTTCAGCTCCGCTTTAATGCCCTATACAGATTGATTAGAATGCTTGGTTGAATTCTAGAACATTTGCATAAAATTTTATGGCAGGTGAGTCATAATGAAAGGTTTGCTACCAAGTCTTTTACATAATTTCTAATTAGTAGGTGAAAGTAAGCACAGAAAACCATGAATTCAGAACCACTGATAGTGATGTTTAATTCAAAACATGTTGGTTTTGTTTTCTCCCTGGTCAATCAAGTTTTTATTGGCTTAGAAAGTCTGAATGAATTATTTATGTAATGCCACTGAAGAGTTAAAAAAAAGTTTATCAGGGGCAGCAGAGTAGCTCAGTGGATTGAGAGTCAGGCCTAGAGACGGAGGTTCTAGGTTCAAATCTGGCCTCAGACACTTCTCAGCTGTGTGACCCTGGTCCTGGGCAAGTCACTTGACCCCCATTGCCTACCCTCACCACTCTTCTGCCTTGGAGCCAATACATAGTATTGACTCCAAGATGGAAGGTAAGGGTTTAAAAAAAAAAAAGTTTATCCTGCTGTTAAATATCAAACTTGTGAATTCTTGGTTTTGTCTCAAAGAGTGAAGCAGCTCCTAATGAGTGCTTCAGGATAGAGAAAATATAGTAGTTCTGTCATACAGGTCTTTTGGATGCAGTGGCAAAGGCCAAGGCCTTATGTGTATCATATTGATATATTGGTTTGTCACTCTTATACAGATGTTTCCTCTCTCTCCCTTTGCCCCATCTCCAAAAAAATAGCAAATACTGGATGAACTCTTGTCCTGGATTTGTGTCTGAGTGACCTTGGTGAAGTCACTTCTCTATGGCCTCTAGGGTCTTTTTTTGTAAAATTAGAGGGTTAGACTAAGGCCCCCTCTAATTTACACATTCTTTGAATTTATACCTATAGGTAATTCATGTAAATCCATGGTGAGAATACCTTGAATTTCTCATTTTCATTTTTCAGCTTGTCTCCCCTTTTGAGAGTCAACTTGTGTGATTTCAGTGAGCCATAGTCATTATATACCTTCCTGTAATAATCTGAGTTTTCTAACTCTGTGAAATCTTATTGAATCAGTTTATATTTCTTTGACAAGTTTCTTAGTGATTTTAGTTGTATGCCGCTTTCTGGAAAAGAAGAAGTGGTCTAAGATGTCATTTATAAAATATGCATATTTCAAATGTGAATGACACCAGTCATCTTCCTGTTCTTTGATTTTGCTTTGTATTACATTTTGTCCAAGTGTTCACCACATTTAGTTTTAGCCTGTTATTATAATTGCTAATTTTGGTATGATATGACGATATTTTAAGTTTTCTTGTCATCTCAAGTCAAGTTCTAATTGCCAAATCCTCAAGAAACTTCAGAAAAATGAAAACACTTCTTTAAAAGTAAGTCTTTATTTCCTTCTGCTTCATTTCCAGAAGTGCCTTTCATCTGGAAGGATTTTGCTGGTCCTTTTGTCTATTGATATGATTTGAAGAATTATCTTGTAAAAGCATGTTCCTATGTTAATTTGATTTTTAGTTTCTCTAGAGAGGCTCGTTAGGAGTTAGTCTCTCTCTCTCTTCTTGTTGAATATAAGCAAAGAGGTTTAAAAACTGCCTTGTCTGCAGAACGGAAATGTCTTTATGTAGCTTTGCCTAGTATGAAGAATCTGAGGAGCTTTTTGCTGTTGAATACAGACTCTGGGGAAGTACATCCTAGAGAGTGTCCAAGGGAGAATTTAGGAGGCAAGTCTTGTCTCACTCAGAAGCTTAATCATTATTCTAGTAACTTTTGAAGCTGTTCATCTCCCACATTCATTAAACAACTTGATAATGTGAGCAGATCTTACCTTGGATATTAATTTTAAGATCACACAGTTTGCAGAAATCACAGTTTGTACATCTGGAATTTATTGCATTAACTCTGAAATTTGAGAAGAGTTGGGTTAGCAGTTTAGCTCACTGCTTTGTATGTGAAGAAAAGAACTATTGGAATTACTAGAGTCAGCTACACAATTGAAGGAAATTAGTAAACCCTTATCTTCACTTTAGAATCAATATTGTGTATTGGTTCCAAGGCAGGAGAGTCCTAAGGGCTAGGCAATAGGGGTTAAGTGACTTTCCCAGGGCCACACAGCTAGGAAGTGTCTGAGGCTAGATCTGAATTCCTCTCTCTCTAGGCCTGACTCTTCATCCACTGTGCTACCTAGCTGCCCCCATCTTGTATACTTTTACCCTGGTAAGGAGACCAGTAATTACCTTAGTTCCTTCCCTCACATGCAAAGTAGCGAACTAAACTGCTGGCTTGAATGACCTTTTACTAGACTCGAGTTGACCTTTAAGTAATCTAAGCTTTTAAATAGAGCTTCCTGGTTCATAAGCTTATAAATGATCAGGAAATAAAACTATATTCATTTCATACTAAATTTGACTTTGCAGAAGACTGAATTGTTGACGTTCAGCAATGTCTCTTCTACTGTTTTTTTCGCTTTAAGTCATTTCCTGCATTTTAACAAATTTGCTGGCTATTGTGATTTGGAAATAGCAGATATTTTAGATATTTTTATATTATTGAAACTTAGTCAGTTCTTTGGAAATGAGATCAGCAAAAACATCAGAATTAATAGCCTCAAAGAGCAAAGTGTTGTGCATTTTTGTTATTTGAGTAAAAAAAAAACTCAACTTATTTTAGCTCTTTGCTCTGTTGCACCATTGTACCTTTTTTTAAAAAAAGTGCATTTGAAGGAAATGTTGATAGTGCAGAGCAGATGGATCACAATTCAACCATAACTAATGACTTTGATCGTTATGGTTTTTTCCTAGTGATGTTTGTTAATAAGTGAAATTTTAAAGACTTTTCAATTGCTTTTGTATATTCCCTTAATGTATATGGGGAAAGACTTGTTAAATTAATGACTTTCCTCTTGAGAGAGAGCCAAAATCTATAATGTGTTTTTTATTGAAAATGAATATAAACTTTTTTATTTGGTTTGTGTTCATCCTTGCTCATTATGGAAGGGACAAATGATCTTGCAGTGGTCTTTTTGGCTATACCTTGCAAAGACTAATAATAATTAATTAAGAACTTTATCTCAGCATATAGCAGATGGTGATACACACACACACACACATATATATATATATATATATGTGCATTTGTTTATATGTACTTATTTAAGAAATTAAGGTGCACACATTTGCCATTTGGTTAAAATGTTGATTAAATCACTTATTTTGTCTTTTGTTTTAACAAGAGTACTTGTAGTATAGGGAACATGAGAATTACTTTTGGATTATTCAATAACTTTTTCCCAGTGAGGGAAAATATATTGTGCTATTCTAAATTCACAGAGTCATATTAGTACTTTTCTATTTTTTAAAATTTTAGCCCATTGATAGCTGCCCCTTAGCCTTATAACTTTAGTCATATTTTAGTTATTTTTGAGTAGGCAGATCTCTTGTCATTTAAAAGTTTTTTATCTTTGCATATACTTTATATTTTGCTAAAGAAATAAATGAAGACTGCATATTTTACATCACATATATCAGTTTTCCTTCCTTGTTAAAATAGAAAGTTATTGGTGAAGGAAGTATTTTAAGCAAACTATTTCATACTAAGATGTAACTTGGTTTTTAATTGCTATGAACATTTTGATAAATATTTGTAAGACATTTAATCATAGAATCTTTGAGTTGGAATAGTCTTAATAGGTTATCCTGCCCAACCTCTGTCCATTTAGAAAAATCTTCCAGCAGAAATGGAAATGACAAATTCACTTCTGCAAATATAGTTATTTTAGAGTCCTCTGATTTTTTAGTTAAGTGGAAAGAAACCTTGTAGAGAGTCTGACATAGGTTCTAGTCCTGATCCTGTCACTTGCTGTATGAGGCCTTGGATAAACTCTTCTGCTTTTTTTTCTTTTTTAAACCCTTACCTTCTGTCTTAGAATTAATACTGTGCATTGGCTCCAAGGCAGAAGAGCAGTAAGGGATAGGCAATGGGGTCAAGAGACTTGCCCAGGGTCACACAGCTGGGAAGTATCTGAGGCCATATTTGAACCTAGGACCTCCCGTCTCTAGGCCTGGCTCTCAATCCACTGAGCCACCCAGCTCCCTCTCCTTCTGCTTTTTTATCCTCTGGACCTTGACTTCTTTATCTGTACAAGGATGAATAGTTCTCAACTAAATATATAAAGAAGTTTCCAGTTCTAACACTTAGAAAGAAGTTTACTTTATAGCCATATATTTTAATTTTTTCAATTTAGGATTGAAAACCAAAGGCTATTAACTACACTATGATCTTTGATTTGCTAACATTTTCCCCAATTATTATTCTTTTTTTTTTTTTTGCATTCCTGGTTGATCTTTTTCAGTCACAAAAATTCAGCTTTATTGCATAGTAACTTTCTCATTTTTAGCCATAGGTGGTGCTATTGCATCTGATTCTAAACTTGCTTCCTTACTATTTTAAATACCACTTTTCCTGTAACCGGAAGCTTTTTGTTTTTAAAGGTAGTTTTGAAAAATGAGAAGATATATAAGAAAAATCACTTGCAGGTGATTTGTTTGTTCTCTGTTTCTGAAATTCATTTTTATCTACCAGGTCTGGAGGACAAAAATATACCCATCATATTTATTTCCTATAGAAAGCAACCACTTTGTTATAGAAAGGTCTTGGGAGTTAGGAGACTTGTATTCTATGCCTGGCCCTAATATGAACTGAGTGTACATGGGCAGACAACTTCGTTTCTTAGGGCCTACATTTTCTCTTCTGTAAAATAAAGAATAGGGATTAGACCAGATGATTTCTAAGGCCCCTTCACGATCTTAATAAATAGTTTTTAATTCTGTGATTATCCTGTTAATCTATGTGAAATAAGTCAGATGACCTTCCTGAAGAATAACCAGTAACAGAGAACTTGCCCTCTTCTATTAGAAACCTACAGGGCAGATTCACTTAAGGTGATTTAGCATATTGATAGCTACTGCCTTTATTTATATCCATATCTTTAGGCTGCCTCTGAAATTTAAAAAGCATATTAGAGTCCTTTCTATCATGGAACCCACTAGTAGTTACTTTTTATATTCAGGCATTGGAGTCATTGGCTAGTTTTATAGAGCTAAAATGAAAAAAAAAGTTTTGTATTCAAATTCAGTTATGTAAGATATGAACTAAATATTTGTGGTGAAATTATTACACCCAAGATTTAAAAGTGATATCCCTAACATTTTTAGGCTATTTTTTTTATTGTTTTTCAATTTCTTGGTGAATAAGTAGTGAAACTGAAATACAAGAATTCAAAGAAGAATCAGTCCATTATTATTTAATAGCTGTGGCACTGGAATGAAAGAGTTAACTTGGATCTTATGAAGATAAAATGAGTTAGGAAGCTTTACTCTTCATCCCCACTTTGTAGAGTCAGTGACAATTGTTTCAAGAAAAATCTAAACAATCTCACAAGGAGATTTGTCTTTTATTCTTCATAGATTTTTGAATATGGTAGAATGTACCAGAAGATTTGATAATGTTCCTTTTAAGTCTAATTGCTATCCCTGTTGTAGGACTTTGACTCATATGACATTTCCCTGAGACTTTTATTCTATTCCAACATTTAGTCAGCTTTTTATATTCCTTCTTCCAAAAAATAACTCCATATATATGAATGATCATATAGCATGATATTCTTGTGAAGTTTGATTTGCATTCCTACAGAGATTTTCTTATAGTTGGAGTGTTCTCCAAGTTTTGCAGGAGGACATGTGCCACACAGTATTGTTATAGATGGAAGTGTTGCTCATATTTTGTGGTACTTCCAGAAATGACCCTTCTTTATATCGAGGTTGAGTTTAGCATTTACCAGAGGAGCTTCACTATCCAAGTTTCAGCTGTATTACTTAAAACTTAGATCCACACTCAGTAAGGTGAAGAGGCAAATCCTCCAAAACTTAATTGGCTGACTCATACCAGAAGCAGGTTCTGATTGCTACATGTAAGATGTCTGCATGCATTATTAAGAACATGGGCTGAAGCTATATGTATGTGTATTAGAGCCAGCTTCTGTGCTGCATTATTAAGTGCTTCTGTTTGTCTTCCCTGCTCTTTCCCCTCTGTGCAAATCTAGATCCTTTTTATATTGTTGGTTGAACAGAGGTATGCTACTCCCATACCAAACTTAGTTAACTCACTTACCTGGCAACCTATGGAGAACATATCCAAAGACTTTAAAGGAAGACAAAAATAGTCTTTTGAGTAGCCAAAATGTATAATCCATTTATATAAGTGTTAATGCACTCCTTCACGTATAAGTTGTTTATTCTAACTTTACACATGATTTTAATGAGCTGGATGATTTAGTTTTTAAACTTACAGTAGATAAAAGGCAGCAAAGGAAAAGAGAAGGGCCTGGTTTAAGCAGGTTCATCAATAGCAGTTAGAAGTGACTTCTGACAGCAAGAGAAAAGATAAATTCCAGGCTTGGAGACACAAAAACTAAAAAAAATATACTGCTATCTGAGATTATTTAGTGTTCAGCAAAGGTCCTTCTCAATGGCTCTCTGAACCATCATTTTATTATGACTGTATAAAAGCTTATGATAGGCAGGATGGAATGGCAGACAGTGAGCTGGCCTTGGAATTCATGCAAGAATGAGGACCTGGCTTTAGTTTTCACCACTGAAAGATACTTGTCAGTGTGACTCTAGGTAAGTTATTTAACCTTATTGTCCCAGTCAACGTTCTAAGGCTCTTATGGCAGAGCAGGTACTACTCTGTATTAGCAGAACTTGTTTCGATAGCTAGAGTTCATTTCATTGTTTAAATCACAGGTTTGATGCAAAATCAAAATAGTAGTTTATAGTCATTCTTTTTTTGATGATCAGGATCATCAAGAAAAGATGATTATAATCATACTCCTCCTTAAAGGCAAAAGGCAGTGAATTTTATAGTACAATAAAAATAATACTGCCGAGTAAATTTAAAATAAGTTTTTATGATTTTGCATAGTAGAGATTTTAATGTATAGAATAATAGTATCTGTTAGATTAAAGGTTTCAAAGACATTCCAATTGTCAACTTGATTTTAGTTTTGCATCTCAAAAAATTCAGGGTACGTGAAACAATTATTAAGTAGAAGCAACAGTCATAGAGAAAGTACTATGTAGAGATTATTGGTAATTCTATCTAAACAAATAGTACAGGACCAGAACATCCTTTTTGCAGCTTATTAGCATGTTTATCTTTTTTGGTAATTAATAATGAACTTGAATCTTGAAGATAATGCCCTTTGCCTTTGTGTTTTTTATTATAATGGAGAAATGTCTGCAGCATGGTCTCAGATATACATATTTAGGCAGTTTGAGGAAGGGTTATTTAAAAAATTTTTTTTTAGGTTTTTGATAACAAAATGAAGGTTTTTTTTTAATGCCTTAATTGTTTTTTAGGAGTTTCCTCTGAAATTGAGAAGTACTTAGCATTAGTTAGACTTATAGTAACTCATTCTATTAGCTGATTTTCATAAATTGCTGTTTTAATGGCAGCATCTTCAATTTTAAAAGACAAACTTAATTGTGCTACAGTAATTTATTAACTTTAGTTTTCTTGTCAAAATGAAAGGTCATGATCTGTTCTTTCTTCCAGGGGCACAAGAAGTTCTCATTGATCCAGGTACACGTTATCTCTATGCTTAGTTTTTTTTGTTGTTTAATTTTTAAATAAAGTGCTTGTTTTATGGTGTTGTGAATTGTTAATGTTTTTGGATTGTGAGTTATTGTGAACTCTGAAAGGGATTAATATAGGCATTTTTGATGTGGGAAAATAAAAAATCAGATTGTTCCGTTTTGGTGAGGCATAGTTTCCTCAATTTGTTAAAGAAGAAAAATCCTTTCTGTGAATGGGTTACCTGAGTGACTTGAGATTTATAGCTTAATTTATTTTATTTTTTTTGCATGAAGCATGTTGATTAGGCCAGTTATTAAAAATTATTAAAAATTTAATCAGGCCAAAATACAACTAATTAAACTATTTTAGTAACTATTTACTTTAATTTTAATATATAAAATGCCTTAACTTTTCAGTCACTAATTCTCCTTTAATATTCCTCATTTATCTATTCATTCTCATTCACTTTTCTTCTTACATGATCTTAGCATGCATTTTCTTCTGATTTCACTGATTCATTTTCAGTTCAATGATTCATTTTTAGTCTACCTATATTAAATATTTTAACTTGCAAGGTAGTAAATTAATAGGAAAAGGAAAGGAATAAGTATTTATTAAATGCCTTCTTTGTGCTAGATATTGTGCTAAGGACTTTAGAAATACTATTTCATTTGCTTCTCAAAGCAACCCTGGGAGGGAGTGCTATTATAGTGCCTGTTTTCTAGATAAGAAAACTGAGGGAAATAGAGATTAAGTAACTTGCCCAGAGTCACATAGCTAGTGTCAGGATAAATTTGAACAGAGATTTTCCTGACTCCAGTACTAGAATACTGGTCTTTAACAGAAACAACACATTCCATTTGGCCGCTTATTAGTTTTATGACCAGGAAAGTTTAAATTTTATTTTATTTTAAAAGTCATTTATCATAGACTTAATATTGGATATATGAGTATAATACTTTCCAACCATTTACATCTGAATGAATAGTTTCTAAGGGAAAAGATCATAATATTTGTCACTTCCTATAAATCTCCATCAGGTTTCTTTGTCCATTTACTGTCAATTAGTATTAATTCAATCTTGCTTTTGTTAAATAAGGTGGTCTCTATGACATAGAGCTATTATGAAGATCAAGTTAGTGAGATAGTGTATTAAGTATGGTATCATTTAATTTATTATTTAATTTTCCTTTTTTGAGTTCTATGCTGTTTTTTTTCTTTCTTTTCTTTTTTTTTAAACCCTTAATTTCGGTGTATTGTCTCATAGGTGGAAGAGTGGTAAGGGTGGGCAATGGGGGTCAAGTGACTTGCCCAGGGTCACACAGCTGGGAAGTGGCTGAGGCTGAGTTTGAACCTAGGACCGCCTGTCTCTAGGCCTGACACTCACTCCACTGAGCTACCTAGCTGCCCCTTCTATGCTGTTTTAATCAGAAAAAGTGACTTGAGATGGTGATTTGATCCTTGGAACTTTCAAAGTTTTGATGTTATTTTTAGTATTTTGTAAGTCACTTAGTAATATGATTTTGGATTTACTGTTGCAAAAAAATCCACAAAGCATTTCCATATAAGTTGCATTGTTAACAGGGAAGAAAGGTTTTCCTTTTTTTTTGAGGCAATTGTCATTATTTTTGCCACTGATTTTTTTTTTTTCCTTATGTGGCATAGTGGCAATATTGGACTAGGAACCAAAAGACCTCATTCAAAATCCTTGCTTTGTTCTTGCTGCTGTGTGATTTTGGGAAATTCAGTAAATCTCTGTAGGCTTCGTTATTGATTTTCAAAAGGAGAGAAATTGATTATCTCTAAGATGTCTTTCAACTCATATGTTAAAGATTTTTTTATGTTTATATGTGAATTATAACTACCACTTTTTTTTTCCACTGAGGAACTGGCTAAATATAAGAAAATGAAAAAAGAGAAAAAAACCCAATTTTAAAAAGGAAATCTATGAATACTTTGTTTGAAGAATAGCCAGCCATTTAGCCATAAAAATGTGTAGACTTTTTTTACTAACTCAAAACTGAATTCATCTTAGCATAGGTCTTGTCTTCGAAGATTAAGTGTTTCAGGAATGCCACTAGTACAGTGATCTGTTTCAATACCAGTGTGGAATCATTTCATTCAGGCATATGGTTCAGTTTCTAGGAGTTTGAAGGGAAGGGACAGAGTAAGGGAGAGAGTATAATCTTTCTTCTCCTTCTGAGAGCTCCTGTTTAGCAAGCAAAGAGATATATGTTTTAGTCATTCAATTGGGGCATGCATTCTTTTATTGGAAAATTGTATGATATTTTAGCCAAGAAAACACTGATAACAAGTTGTTGATTACATCAGTGTCTGACCAAAATAAGTCTTTTAGCCCTTGTCTAATCAATACAGTCCATAATAATCTCTTTTTTCTTTGAGTCTTGTCATATTCAATGTCTCCACTACTTATTTGGTCCCTAGGCTATGCTATCTTGTATCGCTAATTATCCTTTTATGTCTATAACATATTTCTGTAGCTAGTTTGGGAATTATTTGAAGATAGATGCTCTCTTTGTCATCCTACTCCTGTATTTCAGTGCCTATAATTATGCTTTGGATATAGTAGGCATTTAATATATATATTTATACATTGCTTTTTACATGATTTGAAAGTGTCTATAAAAATGACGGAATTAATTAATGATTTTCAAACATTTTTTCCTTTGATTCTGTATGTTGGTGATGTTTAATTTTTTTAAATTAAATTTTCTTTTTTTTCCCAATGAACAAGGATTTATTTTCTTTTTCTGCGACTTCCTCTACTACTGAAAAATAAAAGAAAAGGAAAGCAAAACCTTTGTAACCAGTATGCATAGTCAAGCAAAACACATTTCTATATTGTCCATGCCCCCAAATGTGTGTCTCATTCTGCATATTTTGTCTATGACCTTTCTGTTTAGAAGTGTTTAGTGCTCTGGATGTCATTGCACTGATCAGAGTTCTTATGTTTTTCAGTGCTGTTCGTTTTTACAAAGTTGTTGATGGTATAAATTGTCCTCCTGGTTCTGCTCATTTCTCTCTGTATGACTTCATTCAGATCATCACAAATCTTTCTGAGATTGTTCCCTTTGTTGTTTGTTATGGCACAGTAGCATTCCATTCCATTCAAATTCTACACAAGAAAGTTGCCTTAAATATATTTACATGTATATGTATATGACCTTTTCTTCTCTCTTTAATCTCTTTGGTTAGACCAAGTAGCCAGCAAGTATTTATTAAATGTCTATTATTGTGCCAGGCAAATATATTGCTGGAGATTAGGCAAAAAAAAAAAAAGAAAAGAAAAGAAAAAAAAAGAAAAGAGAAACAGTATCTTCCCCCAATGAAGGCATTTATTACATTTTATTGTGAGACAACAATAAGTATATATGAAATAAAGACAAGGTAATTTTTTTGATGAGTAGTCTTAGGGAGACTAGGGAGAACTTTATATGCAGTAGAAGATGTTTCTTAAACATGTTTTTGAGAGAAATGAGAGATTCTTAGAGGCAGATGTGAAGACAGAGCACGTTTTAGGAATATTGACAACAAATGCAAGTATGTAGAAATGGTAGATAGAATATCACTGTCATATGTGAGGGATCACAAAAAAGGAACTGATGAAGTCACCAAGTGAAAGAAGAGAGCCCAGGACAAAACTCTCAGTTAAATGATATTCTATGAACCAGCAAAAGAGAATGAGTGGTCTAACACATAGGAGGACAACCAAAGGAGAGTAGTGTCAAGAACCAGAGAAGAGAAAGTGTCTGGGCAGGGAGGGTGGTAAGCAGATGTTGCAGAGGTTGAGAAGCTTGAGGATTAAGAAAAATCTGTCAGGCGTGGCAATTAATAGATTATTGATGACTTTAGAGGGAATGGTTTCAGTAGAATGATGAGGTGCAAAGGGTTGAGAATTGAGGGATGGGAAAGGAAGTGGTAGTAATGAGGATTGACAGTTTTTCCCCCCTAGGAATTTTACTGTAAAAGGAAGGGAAAATAGACATCAGTGTTAGGTTGATGACAAGATCTACTAAGGGTTTTTTTTTTTCAAGTTTAGGGAGACTTGGGTGTGTTTAGAGGCAGCAGAGAAAGAACCTTTTGTAAGATTGTTTGAAATACATATACATCTTGTGACCAAAAGAATAAACTGGATACCTATCTGAATTCGGTCAGGAAATATTAACAGTTCGACAACGTGAGTGATCATGGTCCAAAGCAGTGTCTTCATTTTAGACACTGGCTAACTGGTTTGATAATATTTAGTTTCTAAAGGCAATGCTTTCTTGGGAATTTTACTGGAGAAAGTTAATAAAAATAATCAACCAAGGAAACTTCTATCACTATCTGTAACACATTTGCCTAATAAAATACTATCATTTTACATTTAATGAAGTGATTTTGTTTCATAACTGAAGTAGGTAGTGTATCTTATTATCTTCTTTTTACACTTGAACAAAAATAGACATCTTTACATTTGTTGAAGTTTTGTAAAGCCCATTGCAGATGTCTTTGAGCTTCACAAGAACCTTTAAGAAAGATACTACAGGGGGCAGCTGGGTAGCTCAGTGGATTGAGAGCCAGGCCTAGAGATGGGAGGTCCTAGATTCAAATCTGGCCTCAGACACTTCCCAGCTGTGTGATCCTGGGCGAGTCACTTGACCCCCATTGCCTACCCTTACCATTCTTCTGCCTTGGAGCCAATATACAGTATTGACTCCAAGACGGAAGGTAAGGTTTAAAAAAAAAAAAAAAAGAAAGATACTACAGGAATAATTGTCCCTATGTTACAGATAAGCAAATTGAAACCCAGAAAAATAAAGCAACTTATACAAAGTCACAGAACTGAGGTGAACTCAGTTCTTTTTTTCTGGAAGACCTTTGTCCTTTTCATTACACCATATATACTGGGGGGGTGCCAGATCTTTCCCTTGTCATGTGAGAGGTCCTGAGTTCAAATTTGACCCCAGACACTTCCTAACTGTGTGACTTTAGGCAAGTCACTTAACTCTATTTGCCTAGCCCTTGTCCTCCTGTCTTAGAATTAAGAAAGAAAGTAAGGGTTTAAAAGAAAAAAAAACAAAAGAAAGAGACAGATGGATATCAGCATCCAGCATATAAAGTGAAGTTTTATTTCATGCCTGGGCTAATACAAAAATACTGGACCATTATATGAGATTATTGCCTCCCCTTTACTTCTCTTCTCCTTCTCCCTCTCTGTCCTTTTCTCTGACTTTCTTTTCTTTCTTTTTTTCAGTCTTTCATTATTTTACTGGTGTTAATGACCTGTTTGCATCACCACAAGGTCCATTTGTTTATAGTGATTGGTCCTGAGATATGAAATATTCAATGTGACTATCCTATAGGTCATTTTAGCTGCTAAAATAGATACAAAGTAAATACACCAATGGAGAATAATTTTATGATTTTTCAGGACAAATTTGATTTGACTGTCCTCATCTCAACCTTGCATAATGAACATTGCATTAAACAATTCACAGGTCTGTGATTTTCTTGGTATGGATTACTTCCTTTAGCAAGGTACATCAAAGCCCATCTACCTCATAGATACTTTTTATGGGCTGTTGTGCCTGAAAAGGTTCATTACCTAGTGGCCAGCCTCAGTGGTGAGCTAATCCTGTTTTGAAATCTTTTGGGGCCTGGTAGGATCTGCTAAAACTTATTTTCCATTGGCATAATGTTTAAGAACTTAGTTATGTCTAGACAATACTTTGACATGGAGAGAGACTTTAGTAACAATAATAGCTAACATTTATAAAGCCATATGCCTAGCACTGGGCTAAATGCTTATTGATTATTTTCTCATTTGATCTTCACAATGGGTGCTATTTTTATACCTATTTTATAATTGAGGAAACTGAGGTGAACCAAAGTTCAAGGGACTTGCCTTGGGTTACAAAGCTAGGGTATGAAGCCAAATTTGAACTCAGGTCTTCTTGACTCCAGGCCTGGTGCTCTATTTAATGTTTTAACCTAGCTGCCTTGTGAAATAAGTGAATAAAGAGTGAAAAAAAAACCTAGTGAAATAGTATAATTTTGGCTCATGTGAGGATGAAACTATAATAAGAGTTATGCAAAAGTGAAAGAGGCTGCTTCCTCTAATAGTAGCTTTCCCTTACATGGCAGCTTTGATCTTATATTTTGTGTGTTTGTGTGTGTGCCTATGATTCCAATTTAGGTATGGGTTGAACTAAATGATTTTTGAGGTCCCTTTCAGCTTTGAGATTCTGTAAACTTTGATTTTGGGGTCATAAAACTATTCAGCTCTGTAGAAAATCCTGCCCATATGCAGCCATCAAAAGAAAATATGCTTGTTTCAAACTGTGATAATAATTGTTGCTCTTGAATTTTCTGTGTCTGCATAAAATAATAATGATACCCAACATTTAGGTACTGCTTAATGCTCATAAAACACTTTGTGACATTTTCTCATTTGTGTCTTACAACATCCTTAGGAATTAGGTGTTACAGTTATTATCTCTGTGTTACAGATAAGGAAACTGAGGAGAGGCTAAGTGACTTTTCTGTATTTTACAGGTAGTATAAGAGGTGGGATTTAATCAAGGTCTCTTGATGAAAACAATTTATACCCCTAAATAAATAAATATTTGTTAGTATTCCCATTGCATTCTTGAATTTCTATAGATCTGTTTCAGACTTTTCAATTCTTTTGGATGGGACCCTGAAATTGAGGCTAGGGGAGAAAAGAAAAGTAATATAAATATTTCATGGAAGAAGGAACTCATTTACTTTCCTCTTTTATGTAGCATTTTCTGCTTTTCCACCATCTGTTAATTTTAGAATTCTATTAAAAACACCATCACTTCTGTCTAGCACAATTTGGACTGAATTTGGTCTGTTTTATGCCCAGAATTCCAATGTCTTTGAGGTATAGATTTTTCTCTCATTATATTGAATTAGTGTAAGACTTAGATGACTGTGATTTCTAGGTTTCCTCTTCTTCTTTCCTCTGGAGTTAGCTATAGTTTAGTTTTTTCCCCTAATTTTTAAGACTTTATTTATTGAGATTGTTGAGGAAGATTTTAGATTTTTAAAATGTTACAGCATGGCATAGCTAGAAGATTATAGTTAGAAGATTCATATTTTGGTTACACCTCTGTATTCTTTATTAGCTATGTGGCCCTTGGTGGTCCTTAGTCTCCCCTCCAGTAAAATGGATTTAATAATTCCAGCCCTTCTCTGAAACTTCAGTGAGGTAATGGATGTAAAAGTACTTTGAAAGCCATAAAGAGTTTTATAAGCATAAGTTAATGTCATTGTATCTGCTTCTTTAGAAACTTGGCAAGAGGGCTCTTTTTCAATTTATGACAAACTTGAACATATTTAAGTGCTTGTTTTTTAAAAAATGAGTATTTCTTTGACAACTATTTCACTACCTCTTTCTTGTATAGATAGATCCCATCTGAAGTAATTTGTTGGTTTTGTGAAAACGTGATGTTATTCAGGTATTGAAGCATTTATTAAGCACCCACTATATATTAAGCACTGTGCTAAGAACTGAGGATACAAAAGAGAGGTGAAAGTTGGTCCCTGTTCTCAAGGAGTTCACAATCTAATGAATCAGTGTTAGAGGAAACTTTATTAGAAAGAGAAGGTATGGGAAGGGAATAAGAGGAATTTGGAGGAGGGAGAATAAGCAAAAGAAGGGTTATTATTCTGTTGGTAGATTAAGAGAATAGAGTGGACATTATATACTTGGATTTCAGCAAAACATTTAATTAAAATCTCCTATTACATTATTGGTTAATAGTATTATATTATGTTATACCAGTGGTTCCAAAACTTTTTTTGGCTTACTGCCCCCTTTCCAGAAAAAATATTACTTAGCGCCCCTGGAAATTAATTTTTAAAAAATTTTAATAGCAATTAATAGATAAATGCACCTGTGGCCATTACCGCTTCCCTGGATCGCTACAGCACCCACCAGGGGGCGGCGGGACCCACTTTGGGAATCACTGTGTTATACTATCATATAATAGTATAGTTGGGTATACTGAGAACCAGTTAGATAATTCCCCCAAAGTAGCTATTTATGGATCATGTTGCAGGGAATCCTAGGGATTGCTCACTGTTCCATTCAAAGTTTTCATTCATTCATTCAACAAACATTTCTTAAGTGTTTGCTAGGTGCTGGATAAAACTCAGATAGCATATTTATCTAGTTTGTTGTTCCCAGGAAACTGGTTGATATAATTAAGATATTGGATGACAGAATCAGTTCTAAAAAAGATCTGAACAGACTGGAATGATAGAATGCTGTTAGTTAATAAGATAAAATTAAATAGAGGTAAACATAAGTCATATACTTCAGTTAAAAAAAATTGCACAGAGAAGCATTGGGAAGAGGATGCTAGATGGCTGTTCATTTTGGGGGAAGGATCACTCAATATAAATTAGTAGTGTTACATAGAAGCTAACGGCTTTTTTGTGTGTGCGTGTATGATTTTAGGTTACAATTGTAGCAGTATGGTACACAGGAAAAAAAGGTGATAGTCTAATAAGACTACATATGGAATATTTTTTAATATTTTAAACATTAAAACATTTTAAAACATTTTAAAGCATTTAAAAAAAGACAGGGGCAAGCTGGAGTTTATGTCAAGAAGTATGAGTAGGATTATGAAAGGACCAGAAGTTGTTTGTAGTTCAATTGGAAATATTGGATTTAGTTTGACAAGAAGGCTGGTTGCAAATATTTGAAGAATTATAATTTAGAAGAGTAATTAGTTGTTTTCTTTGACCTCAGAGAATAAATGAAGTCTTTTCTGATTCCTCATCTCCTAGTGCCTTTCTCCACAATTATCTTGTATTTATTTTATGTATAAGTATATGTATACATGCTATTTCCTGATAGAACGTAAGCTCCTTGAGGGCAAGGACTTTCACTTTTATCTTTGTAGTCCTAGTGCCTAGCACACTTGTTGTTCAATTGTGTTCCACTCTTAATGACCCCATTTGGGGTTTTCTTGGCAGAAATAATGTAATGGTTTGTCATTTCCTTCTCCAGCTCATTTTAGAGATGTGGAAACTAAGCTAAACAGGTTTAAGCAACTTGCCAAGTGGGCAAGATAGTACACAGGTATTAAGTAATGTCTGAAGCTATATTTGAACTCTGAATTTTCCTTACTCCAGGACTAGGCACTCTATCCATTGGCCACCTAGTTGCCTGACTGAGCATATAATAGAGGTTTAATAAATGCTTATTGATTGATTGATTTAGCATAATACCAACTGATAAAGGGTTCTAGAAAGCTATTTTGGCTTTAAGGAAGAATGTTAATTAGAACTTTGGAAAAAGGGAGTAAGTTCCCTTAGGAGATTGCTTGTTTACCAAGGTTTACCAAGAGCCAGGCCTAGAGATAAGAGATCCTGGGTTCAAATTTGACCTCATATACTTCCTAGATACATGACCTCTTGCAAATCACTTAATCTGATTTGTCTAGTCCTTACTGATCTCCTTCCATGGAACAGATTGATTTGAATACAGAAAGTAAGGGTTTAAATAAAAAAATATTGGAGTTGGAAAGTGAATGAGAGAATGATAAAGAGCCATCATTCAGGGCAACATTGCTTTGGATTTGGTTTTAAAGTCTTAATGAAGATGTAGGATATGTCCATATACATTTTATTCTCCCTTTTTTCTTCTGTACTTATGTGTACTTAAAGCATTGTGTTGCACAAAATTTATGCCCTTTTATTGAGCACTGCCTCATGGACTAATATTCAGAGATATTTCATTGGCATAGATAGAACTCTCTTGATGAGGAAATTTATTCCACCAGCCTGGCCAGCACATTCCCTGCAATTTATAGTCTTAGAGGGAAGCCTAAATCACTGAGAAGTTTGGTGATTTTGCCCAGGGTCCTTCAGCCAGTACATGTCATAGATGGAACCTGAACTCAGGTCTTCCTGGCTTCTGGGCTAATTCTTTGTCCATTGTGTTTGACTACCTTTGCCTGGTATTTATTCTTGATAAAACCTTTCATATCCCTTTTTGTGTTTTTACTTTTATTTTTTCCCTACAGGAGTTAGCTGGTACAATATTTTGTCATTTCTTTCCATTTTCTTCTCTAAACTAAACAACAACTCATTTAATCTTTTCTCTAGGACTAATTTTTCTCTTGTTCTCATAATTTTTCTGCTGCCCTTTTAGGAAACCAAATTCCGCCACTGACTGTGACTTTGAGTTACTCAGGCCTTGGTTTCCTTATCTGTAAAGTAAGTAGAGATGTGCTATATCAGAGCAGCAAGATGACTCAGTGGATAGGGCAGTGGGTTTGGAGTCAGGAAGGCTTATTTTCCCAAGTTCAAATCCAGCCTCAAACATTTGCTAGCTATGTGACCCTGGGCAAATCACTTAACCCTGTTTGCCTCAGTTTCCTTGTCTTTCAAATGAGAAAAAGAAACCACTCCAGTTTCTTTGTCAAGAAAACCCCAAATGGGGTCTCATAAAGTAAGATATGACCAAAACAAAATGACTAAACAATAACAAAAGGACTAGATCAGAGATATCAAACATGAAGGTAGCTGACTTTGCCTTGAGGCAAAGTAAGGCCCAAACCCTAGAAGAAATTTAAGAAAAATTTAAAATTACACTGGAATACAGATAATGTTAATATGTGTTTTTCTAAGTTAATGTGTGGCAGCAGGAATTCCTAAATAAGGTTTAGTGGCCTCTGTTTCTATTTATTTGGTGTCACTAGGCTAGATGATCTTGAAGATGATCTAGTGCTAATATTCTTTCCCCTCTATTCCTGCCTTTCAGGGTGTTCATCTTAGTGTTATCTACACATTTAATGGACATAGTCTTAACACTTCAACCAGTTGATTCACTTGAGGTATCATATGGATAAATGATTCTGCTGTTTGCTCACCAGACCAGAAATTGGCATAACATTTATATAGTTCTTTCTCTTTCTCTGTTTTTTTCCTCTATCTTTTCTCTCTCTTTTAGTCACTGCTTTATTTTCTTTCAACCTTTTCTTTGTTTCATCTCTGTCCTGGTGCTCTCTTATTTAATCCTTTTCTTTTCTCTTTCCTTTCACCTGTGCTTTTTGCCTGCCCCCAGTTAAGCCCTGAAAGTACCTTACCCAGGAGAATGTTATTGAATGACCTTGGAAGCTATATAAGTTGAGACTTTATTGCCTGTACTTGTCTACCTGGCCTTGTACTTTATTCCTGAGTAAAATGAAATTGATCTGATATGATTTTCCCTCTAAAGCTATTTTGATTGTTTTTCTACAAATTATGCTGTTCTAGGTAAGCTTTTTTATAATATTTGCTCAGATGTTGAAATTAAAATGATCAGTGACTGATTTTTATTTACCAGTTGTTCCCATTCTTTATTTAAATAAGAAGCACTACTGTTTTGTTTTTTGATAGAATTTTCTACAGCACAGTACAGTACAGTACAGTTATTTTATTTTATTTTTAAAAACCTTTCTCTCTGTCTTGGAATTAAAACTACACATTGGTTCCAGGGCAGGAGAGTGGTAAGGGCTCAGGGAAGTGTCTCAGGCTAGATTTTGAACCTAGGACTTATAGGCCATTGTTCTTAATCCTCTGAGCCACACAAGATACCCCCTAGAAAACAGTTAAATAACTTTTTTTGGTTTATGAATCCTTTGGACCTTGCAGAAGACCACATGGAGCACCACCTCTTATCACCATGAACTCCTGAAGAAAAATTTTCCATATATACTTCTCATTCACTCTCTTAGAGTTCAAGGCAGAGTGTTTGTACATCCTAGGCAAAGTTTAAAATTTTTGCTCCCTAACTGTTACTGTCTACTGTTGAGTTAAGATAGTTGGCAAAATAAGTATCTGGGTTCCAGGGAGAGTAGGATTTTTTGGGGAGGGACAGTAAAAAACAAGTATTTATAAAAAGTAATATTAAAATGTACTTCATCACGATCACCCACCCTTGTGCTTGCTCTAGGCTCTTGCTGGTATTCAGATCATAAGAGCTGATAGGAGAAATCAAGTTGCTTTGAGACATCAATAGACAATGTCTGTGTTTTATTCAGTATTTGTACTAGAAACAAAAGTTCTGTGCTTGTCATATGAGAGAGATGAATATTGTAAAGTAAGATGAATTTTTGTGGATCACCAGGGTTCCCAGGGCAATAAAGAATTATACTACAAAAGATTAGTTAATGATCCTTCAAGAAGCATTTTAAAATTTAAGTACCATAAGAATATGCCATTGGTGTGTCTGTCAAGTTATTAATAAAAATAAAATTCTCTTTCCTCTCCTAATATTTTCTCCCCTCCCACCATTCCCCCCCCCCCAAGTTTTCAGACTTTTCCACTGAGGCCTTTTGACAGGATCCTGGAAGAATTATTGGGGAAAGAAAGACATGATTATAATTAGAGTAAACCAGAGTCCCTACTAAGTTTGGGCCAGAGAGTACTAGGATACCAGAGCTATAAGGCAAGGTGGGAAATGGAATGTGTAGGAATGGTTTTTCAAACCTGGAAAAGGCATGTAAGAATAAAAGCACTACAAAAGGGAGAAAAAGGATTTGGGGAACAGGTAATGCCTGTTCTCTTGTGATCTCAAATGAAGTTGGCATGGTATCCTTTTCGAATGTAGTATGGCATTCCATTCTCTCATAACTGGTGAATCTTTTTCCACTTCTTGAGGTTTAACTATTTCATAGTCATAAAGGGAAAACAAATCCCAATGAATAAATAGCCTGTTTTTTTTGTTCATAATCACATTAGTGTAGTCTTTCCTTCCTCATTTAAGTAATATATGCATGTGTTCTAAATTTTCTTTCATCTTCTTTTGCTTTATGTGACTGAAAATATTTAAATATTTTGCTGTTAAATGTTTATATGAGGTTGGCAGAATTGTGAGGAAATTGCACTTGTGTTGATTGCATGTAGTATGGTGTTTGGTTATTGAAAACTATAACATAGGATGAAGCATGATAATTTTGTGTCATTGTCTTAAGGGAATTTAAGCTAGCTATTGTAAACTTCTTACATCCACTAATGAACTTCATATTCTTTAATAAAACATCAATAGGGAAGAAAAGTAATTCTGAGTTATTCTTAATTTATTTTGTCTGATGATATTGTTTGAGATACATTTGGCCACTAAAATTTGCAAGAGATTTAAAAATTTCTGTTAGATATGATTAAAATTAATCATATATGTGTTTTTATCTTTTAACAATGATGGTGGTAATCAGAAAAAGTCTAACATTGCTACTTCTTTTCCTTCCTTTCTGCAGGTGCTCTTACTACCAATGGTATAAATGCAGACACCAGTACCGAAATAGGACGTGCCAAGAATTGTCTTAGCCCTGAAGACATCATTGATAAATATAAAGAAGCAATTTCTTATTATAGCAAGGTGATTTTATGTAACAAAGAAAGTTTTTTTTTTCTTTTTTTAGGTTCTGTGTATTGTTTCCAAGGCAGAAGAGTGGTAAGGAATAGACATCAGGAGTTAAGTGTGACTTGCCCATAGTCACATAGTTAGTAAGTGTCTGTACCAGAAGATTTGAACTCAGAACTTCTTGTCTCTAGGCCTGGCTCTTAATCCACTGAGTTACCCAGCTGCCTCCCCAGTATAAAAATTTTCCTTCAATCATACCATTCAAAAGGAAACTTTGACTTGATATGCTATGATAGCATATTCCTACTTTAAAGAAAGCTCTGATCGTTCTGTTTTAATTTTGTATCTGTGTATCATTCCCTTGAATTTATACATTTGCACACACAATTTACATTCAGTATCTTATTTCACACCTACAGCATCTTTGCAAATTAGTCAAGGGTAGTTGGTATTATCTATTTTGTAAGTCTCTTGAAAATATGTCTTATTTACACTTTGTATATCCTGAAGCACCTAGCTCACATAGGTAATAAATGTTTGCTTTTGATGTTATATACATTTCACAAATGAGAAAACTGAGACAGAGAGCTTAAGCTACTCACCAAAGTATCACACACTTAATGACAGAACTGGAATGTAATACTTGATATAACAATACTGATATCTGGAAAACAAACAAAAAAAAACACACCCCAAAACAAAACAAAACAAAAAAACCTGTTACTAAACACCAAGCTCTATCAAGCAGTGTGTCCAAACTATATTCTGGAGGACCCTGGAGTTCCAAAGATTTTGAAGAGGAGTTCTATGCAAATTTCATCTATAAAGATTTTTTTCTTCAAATGTTTCAAAAGATTCATGATTGCTTTGGTGTGTATGTTTCTTTTACTGATGCAGATTACTATTCTTCCTTATTTAAAGAACCTTACTTCTGGTGCTGACTCTTATTTGTATTTGATTGGTTCTTGTATAAGAGATATGCCATCTAGACCTTTCCTGTGTCATTGAAGGACTTGATAGAGCTTCAGCTTTATTGACATAGTCTTGAGAACCCAAGGTCATATACATTCTATAATTTCGTCTCAGAGGAAGCATTTAGGAGAGGTCTCTTTTAGCTATGAAATTCTGTGATTCTCAAGCATTATTCAAATGAGTGGTTATTGTTATACAAATATTAAATATCATTATACAGACGAGAATTGTTTCAAAAAGAATTTGATCTTGGCTTCTAAATTTAGGTTCTAGATGAGCAATTTTTAGTCCTTTTCTGATATTTTGGTCCAGTTTTGACAAATGTCTTTTTGTAATTATACACACACACACATTTTTTTTTTTTGTGTGCAATCAGTTAATAGCAAGAAAATGGTGGTAGAGGAGGGAAGGAAATTCAGCTGACTTATAGTCTCATTTTGATAGAAACTATCTTAAGGGCTTTTGGAAAGAAAATGAAATGTATTAATATTTGTGAAAATACTTTGAAATTTTATTATTAAATCACTACATAAAAGTTGATAAGACTTTTGGAGTATGTGCTGGTAGTTATTTAATAAAATATATGAAAATGCAAATTATATGCTCATTAAATATATGGAAGAGGGAAGGGAAATAGACAGTTACCCTTTATAGGATTCTAATCATGAAATTTTTCTCAACTTCATAAATTATTAAGTAATTGGATGGAAAAGGTGACCAGTTTATAGCTTTGCTTCATAACTTATGAATGGGCTAGGTACATTTTAGATTAACCACTGTCTTGAACACTTATTCCTAGGTCATAGTTTTTATTTATTTATTTGGATCTATAAGTGTAATTTCATAATTGTAGAGAGAATGAAACCAGCAACTCTTCTATATACAGTCTTAAAAATTATGCCTGGGGCACTGTAAGTTTGTGACTTCCCAATTTTACACATTTTCCCTTGAACCCAAGGATTCCTGATCCAAAGCTTGCCCTCTACCACTCTGCTGTGTTGCCACTCAGGCTGCATAGTGATTTTGATCATTATTGGTTTATAATAAGTTACCTTGGACAAGTCACTGCATGTCTCTGAACTTCATTTTTCTTGTCTTGAAAATGCAGATGATATTTGCCCTGCTTCCTTCTTATTCTTATTGGGGTTCACATACATAGTATATGTGAAGCACTGTATAAATATAAACTATTATTGTTAACGAGAGTACATATCTATTTAGCTTTATAGTTTAAAAAGCACTTTTCTTATGATATCCCAGGGACATAGTACAATTAGTATTATTATCTCCATATTTCAGATGAGAAAACTAAAGGTCAGAGAGATGAATCTGGCAAGTGACTGAGCCAGGACTGTAATCCAGGGCTTCTGACTGGAGTTCTTTCATTGAAAGCGCACAGCCCTGTTTATGGGAACTACAATGGGCTCTTGGGCTCAGGAGAACCTGGGGGTAGCTTTCACCTCCAACACTTCCTACCTGTGTGACATTGGGCCAGAGACTTCTCTAAGTCTCAGTTTCTTTTCTATTAAAAAAAGGTGCTCTTAGATCCCTCCTACCAACCTCTTAGGGCCCTTGTGAGGAAAGTACTTTTTAAATCTTTAAGTACTCTAAAGGTGTGAACAGTGATGATAGTGATATTTAACACATTTGATTAATCTTTCACAGTTCAATTGTAATAACTTAGTTTTATGCTGACCAAAGAGAAGTGACATTTCTTATTGAGTAGAACTGGTGGTTTTAAAGCCTGAAAGGTCAGAAGCCTCTTTTACTTATTAGAATTTTCTTAAGTTTCTTTCTCATATCCTTCAGTATAAGAATGCTGGTGTAATTGAATTGGAAGCTTGTGTCAAAGCAGTGAGAGTCCTTGCAATTCAGAAGAGGAGCATGGAAGCATCAGAATTTCTCCAGAATGCTGTTTATATCAACCTTCGCCAGGTAAGGATGGAATAAAGAGAGGAATTTGAGTTTTTGATGATTCTAAACCAGTTTGCAAAATCTTGTGATGTGAGTCTTTGCAATGGCCTGATTCATGCTTCCCACTCAATGTGTGTGATATGGAATGAGAAAGCTGATCCCTTATATAATTATCCTCCTTAATGCCAAAGATTTCTTTGCGCATTTGCATTATCTCTTCCCATTGCTCATTATCTACCACAGATATGTGTCGATTACTTTCGACACTTGCTCTATTTTGCCCAGATTTCTCATTTTGCTTTCCTCACTTCTATTAGACTCTGCCACACCCAAATTACATTGATTGATAGGTTTTAAATCTAGAATCTCGATTCATAATGATTTTTTCAGTTTTGTTCCCATTTGTACATATCTCTCCATGTCATCTAATGAAGGTGTTTGACTGTACTTTTTACATGTATGATTGCAGCAAGCACCCTCATGTTTATTTTCATCATGCCTTTTAGATTCATTATTCCTAGCCCATTTTGAATTATAAAATGCCTTTCTATTATCTCTTTGATTATAGGGTTTTGAAAAATCTATTTGTTGCTTAAATCTACAAACACGAATGACATGCCCGATCTTCCCACACAAATAACAATGGGGTGATGATTTTGATTTTGGGGTGCTGTTGGCAGGTTGTCTAAATTGATTTCTACTTGTTTGGAGAGCAAAATTCTTTACCTCTTCAATTTCCTTCTCACGTCTACTCCGCTTTAATTGGTGCTTTAAATCTGCTATGATCTCATCTTTATCATTATCAGATTGCCTAGCCAGTCTTACTTCTTTCTGTTTTGAATCATGTTTATACGCCACATGTTGCCTAACATCCTCCAGTGGTAGTGATTCCCAATGTGGACAACTTTGCCTGAAATAATTTTGTATCGGGATTGAGGTTCCCTTTACAAATTATCTCCTTATATGATCAATTGTATCCTGGGCATGTGTGTCTCTAAGTTCTAGAATTGTTTCTGCAGCTTCAATAACTCTATCTAAAAAACTTCTTGGGTATTCTTCTTCCCCTTGCCTCAGTTTTTCAAATTTCTGCCAGGCATTTGGTTTTTTTGCAAATGATCTCATTGCTTCAATAAGATCAGCCCTGCATCTTAGCAAGTATCTCATGTTAGCATGTTGAGTGAAATCCAGGTCCTGATGCACCAGTGGCCATGACTCTAAATTGGGATTCGTCCTAGTTTCATTGAGGAATTTTTCCTTTTCTGAGGGAGAGTAAAATTCCCCCAAAAGAAATTCGACATCATCGAAACTAGGGTTGAAAAGAGTGAACACCCGTTTTAATTCTTTTAGGCTCTTGTAAGATTTTTCATAGAACTTGGGAAAACGCCTTTTCAAAACTTTCATGTCACTAGGAGTGAATGCCTTGTATGTTTTGACATGCACCACCCCCTCTCCAGGCTGCACAATAGTCCTGTCCACTATTGGAAGCACAGAGACCACTGCATTTTGAATAGGTTGCTCTTTCTCAGTTTCCTTTTGCCCCCAAAATTCAGATTCCACTATTTCTAGCTGTAATATCGTGTGCTTATCAAGTTCTTTGCCTTCACGGATTTGTTTTAACACCTGGAACAGTAGTTTGATGTTCTCTACTAGTTCCTTGCATTCATTATTGGGTTTTGGAGAAGATGCCTTGTAATAATTGAACAGATGAGTCAGAACCGCTTTTGAGATTGTCATAAAGTGCCATAGAGACAGAATAATTGCTACAGCCGTGGGTATGAAGCATATACACTCAGCTAATGTAAAGGCAAACCATTTATAATAATCATAAATTTCAATCAATTGCTGTATTAAATTTGGTACCTTTATCAGCCAGAATGTATATAGTCCCTGCATAAAAGACCAAATCAGTAAGTAAGACTGCCTAACACGAAAGTTATTCTTGCAAAATTCATTTTCTTTTGATTCAGAAGATTGTAGGTTTTGTTTGACTGTGCTCGCCAGATGTAATGGGTGAATTTGGGAAAGGCGTTAGGTTAAAGGTGATCTCTTTTTTATCTTCTTGCTAGAGGAATGACTATAGGAAATGAATTCTTCAGTGATTTTTTTCTTGTTTAATTCCAAAATGTCTTCCAGAATGATTATAAATGATACAAAATGCAAATAATACATAGCAATGTATTAATGAGTCTATTTGGTTTACGATATTTAATTTCTAGAATTCAAAATTTGATGTCACTTCAAAATGTGATTTGACTAATCAAATGAGAATAGGGACTCATTTTATTGAAAATTTCTATAGTAGATTGATTATCGTGTTTACTTCTGAATCAAAAGAAACTAAGCCCCTTTATAAATTATAAAAAGTAAAGAGGTTAGTGGTTTGCCCAATATCAAAACTAGAAGTATTCTCTTTGGTGGAGTACTAGGGAGGACAAACAAAATAAAGCCTATCAGATATTTAGACTCCAAAATAAAATATCTTGATTATTTGCAAGATAATGTTTTAAGTTTGTTTCTGCTATTAGAAAGTTAGGTATATTATAAAGAGCTTGGGATTTGGCTTTAGAAAACTTTGGCTCATCCTAGTTGCAGCATTTAATTCAGTTACCATTTAATAGGGTATTAAAGTATTAAAATTTACATGAGCTCCCAAAATCATCTGTTCAAATACAGGCCAAGGTAGACATGGTCAATATGAAGAACACTGGGAGGTTTTAGGAACTGCAACGGTGAGATGGGTCAACACTGTGAAGAGTGGTAGTCAAAAAAGCTAATTTGATTTTAATCTTAGCTTCACTAGTGTCCAGGATAAGGGAGGCATTGTATTCTGCTCTATTCAGGCCTCATGGAATAGTACATTCATTTTTGGGTACTGGTTTCAGAAAGGACATTGGTGAGCTGGAGCACACTGAGAAAAGAATAGGATGGTAAAGAAAATAGAAACTTACCCCATTGAAGGGGGTACTGTATCCCATGGTGGAAGGAATTGGGATGTTTAGTTTAAAGAAGAAAAGACTTTGAAAGAACATGCTGAATGTATAAAAATATTTGGAAAAAGATTAGATTTGCTTTCCCTGAATGTAGAGGGCAGAAACAAAAGCAGTTTGTTAAAGTTGCAGAGAGGCAGGTTTTTTGAATGAACAAGAGCTTCCTGACAATTAATATTGTCTAAAATTAGGATGGTCTACTTTAGTAATAGTATCTTTTCTCTCATTTACGTAGTTTTTTAAACATTTAACTAATGAGTTTCCCAGTACTAGAGGTCTTCAAATAGAGCATGGATTGTTTGGGATGTTGTTGAATGGATTTCTGCTCAGGTGGTGGTTGGACTTGAAGACCTCAGAAATCTCCTCTAATTCTGACCTGTGATTCTATAATCTTTCCAGCCCTCCATGGGTGAAATTGAATTTTCCAGTCACTTTAGTGATTAGCAACAATGATTTATTAAATGTTTAGTGTGTTCAAGGCATTATGCTAAGCTCAGGGGATCCAAAAAATGGAAAAAAACAGCCCCTACTATTGAGGAGTGACCTATTCAGGGTGACCACATCTATAAATCAGAACATATATGATAAATACAGAGAAGATGGAAGTTAACTTTAGAGGGAGGAAACCAGCAATTGGGATGACCAGGAAATACCTTCTGGAGGAGATGGCACTTGAACTAAATTCTGAGGGAAGCCAAGGATTCTGATAGGCAGAGTTTGGGAAGTGAGAGCATTCTAAGAGTAATGGTGAGTGTAATGACCCAGAAGGCAAGAGATAGAGTGTCCTTTGTGAGGAACATTAAGTAGGCCAGTGTGGTTGGAATGTAGAATATGTGGAGAGGAGGAGAATATAAAATTGGGAAAGTAGGAATGGGCCAGATTGTGAAGAGCTTTAAATATCAAAATATACACGATTCCTGAGATAATAGGGAGCCACTGGAGTTTATTACATAGCGGCATGACATAGATCTATATTTTAAGAAAATCACTTTAGCATCTGTGTATGGATTGGAATGGGATAAGCCTTGAGCCTGGAAGACCAGTCAGAAGGTCATTGCAATAGTCCAAGTGAGAGGTAATAAGGACCAAACTAGAATATGTTTTTGTGAGTGTAATAAAGGAGAATTATGTGAGAGATGTAGAGAGGAAATGACAAGATTTGGCAACTAGTTAAATATGCAGGGTGAGTGACTGAGAGGAGTGGGAGATGGTGTTGGGTTGTGACCATGGGTAACTGGAAGGTCTAGTGCCATCACAGCCCTACCTGGGCAAGTTCAGAAGAGAGAAGAAGAGACAGTCATGGAATTGAAGATGTAGTTGCTTGTAGTGAATATTTCAACTTATTTTGAACATTAGCTAAGCTGTAATGTTGGGCCATGAGCTTTAAGTTAATTGGCTGTGTTTGTTTACTGTGTTCGGAGGCCTTTAAATGAAGGTTAACACACCAGTTTTCATATTATTACTTTGCAGGAGTTAAAAGAATATTCTCATATCCAGTTTAGAGGTAGTATTTGGGAGGTGTCCTAAGTTTTTACAGGAATAATGTCACAAAGGCAAAATTATTAGTATTTCTTTGGCAGACGAGTATTGTGAAAACAGAAGCAGAGAAGAGTAAAATATAGTGTTCACACATTGTTGATGGATCTGATACTACCTTTTCCTGCTGATTTTATTACTCTTAATGTAATTAAATGATTTTTATCTTTTTATAATCATTTGCTTTTCAAAATAATTTACTTAAGTATTGAATCAAGCATTTTTTTGTCCACCTGAAAGTACTAACTTCAGGTGTAGAAAGCAGCTTGAGCTGGGTTTGTCTGGTCAGGGTCAAACAATCTGAGTCAGTGAAATGTCAGTAGAAGTATCAGTAGAATGCATGATTATTGCTGTGTCTAAATGAAACCATACAAATATGATTGCATTTTCCAAGTGAGTCACACACCCTTATATTCTTAAATTATAGGTACAGTTATTAGAATTTGGTAAATGGATCCAAGTATGGGAAAGCATGTTTGGTTTAGCCAGTGTTGATATTCTGGTTTTAATAATACATCCTTGTTCTCTGGCTTCCTGTTGCTCTCTTGGTACTGGTGTCCATTTAGTGCTTGTTGAATGATACTAGACAGACTCCCTCTGCAGGTGTTGTTCTCCATTCCTCAAGGATAGTATGTATTGAGTCTTTGGTATGTCTATAAAGTGGGGAGATTTCAAGTTATTTGAAAAGGCAAGTTTCCAGGAACAGAGGGCATGATGTTATTTTGTGGCAAATTCTGCCACTAGAAGTAACTATAGCTAGTTTTGTAGGTATGTGGTTTAATAGTATAGAAACTGTTTGGTCTCTTGTTTTCATGTCCTCTATAAGACAGCTGAGAACAAGGTATTTAAACAAAGTGTTTAAATAAAACAAAAGATAATGTGATAGATTTTTCTACTAATAGCAAGCAATGCAGTGATTCAGGACAACTCTGAGGGACTTATGAGAAAGAATGCTATCCACATCGAGAGAGAGAATTGTGGGAACAGAAGAAAAACATGATTGATCACTTATTTATATGGGTATAGGATTTGGGGTTTTGGTTTTAAAAGATTACTCTATTACAAAAATGAATAATATGGAAATAGGTTTTGAGTTATAATATGTATATAACACAGTGGAATTGCTTTCCAGCTCCAGGAAGGGGGAGGGAAGAGGGGAGGAAGAGAACATGAATCTTGTAACCCTGGAAAAAATTTTAAAAAATAAAATAAAAATTATATTAAAAAAATCAAAAAGCATAAAGTGTATTACTGGGGGGCAAGAGGGATTAGGACATAGGCCCTGCTTTACCTTTTCTAAACCATTAAGGCAGTCATTTTGCCCTGGCAGTTTTGAAAGAGATCTAAATTTGAATTCCTTTTTTTTTTTTTTTTCTCCAAAGAATCAGACCTTTTGCACTGCTTTGGGTTCCCTGTTAGGAAGGATGGTGATCTGAAAAATTGATTCATAGTAATCTGTTAGTCTTCTCAAGATTATTGTTCAATCATACCTATTTTTTTAGTTTCTTTTTTGGCAAGCTCAGTTTTCAATAAATTAATCAATAAACATTCTTTAAACATCTATGTGACCCTCCCTGTGTTAAGTGCTGGGGATAAATGAAGAGATAAAAGATGGGTCCTGCCCTCAAAGAAGTTACAATGTAATTGGGGAGAGAACATGCAAACAAATATATATGAAGCAAGCAATAACAGAGAGAAGGCGTTGGCATTAAAAGGGATTGGAGAAGGCTTCCTGTAGAAGATAGGATTTAAGTTGGGACTTAAAAGCACTTGTGGTGAGTGGAGGAGAGAGAGCATTCCAGGCACAGCGAACAACCCAGAGAGAAGACCTGGGACTAAGAGCTAGAGTATCTTGTTCATGGAATAGCCAGGAGACCGGTGTTAGTGGGTCAAAGAGTACACTCCAGGCAGAAAGGTATAAGAAGTATAGAACTAGCTTAGAAGTTTGAGAGTATGGAGTATGTTGCTATACTTTCTTCGTAGTTAACTATATAACAAAATATTAAATACTTGAAACATGAAAAAAATGCACCTGTCACCCTTTGCCTCCAAGTCATTTAGCTTCTAAGTTCTACAAGGATATTCTTTAGTTAAGGCACTCAGTTAACAAGTATTAAGTAGATACTGTGCTTAGCACTGAGGATACAAGGAAAAGGCAGTGGGCCTTGCCTAAAAGGAATTCATAATCCAATGTGAGAAACAACATGTACACAACTAAATAGACTTTTTTTCCCCCCAAAATAATGTAGTTGCTCTTTGACTGGTTTTCTGTACCCAGTATATATAAGGTGAATTGCATAGAAGCCCAAGAGGAGACACACCAGGGAAGAGGTGGGCTTAGGCAGACTAATAAAAAAGAGAACCACATTCAGACAACACTCAGAAATGGGACTGAGGCAGTGGGCTGGACTGGGCTGGGTCCAAAGCGCCCAGAGAGGAGGCAAGGAAGGGCCCTTCTCTCCTTCAAGGCCTCCCAAGACCCTCTGCATAGGTTGTTCAACAAATAAGATTAAAAATAATTAACAAAACTTGAGATGTTTATTCAGGATGAATTAGAGAGACTCTGATACAATGGAATAGCAGTAAGGAGTTGGGGGCAGAAAAATCTTGCAGAAGACAAGATTTTAGCTGAGCCTTGAAGAAAGTCAGAGATAAAAGAGAGAGAGAGAGAGACAGAGATAGACAGAGAGAGACAGAGACACACACACACAGAGTGTAAGTGTGTGTGTGTGTGTGTGTGTGTGTGTGAGAGAGAGAGAGAGAGAGAGACAGAGACAGAGACAGAGATAGAGACAGAGATAGAGATAGAAAGACAGAGAATGAGAATATTATAGGGGAATTATTAATGAGAATGCCAGAAATTGGAATAGAGTGTCTTGTTTGAGGAACTCCAAAAAAAGCCAGGATCATTTGGGGATAGAATATGTGGAGAGGTGTAAGGTATAAACAAACAACCAAACAAATCCTCCAAACTGGAAAAGTAGAAAGGGCCAGGTTATGAAGGGTTTTGAAGGCAAAAAAGGAGAAATTTATATTTGATCTTGGAGGTGATTGGTAACTCTTCGGGTTTATTCAGTAGGTGGAGGTTATGTGGTGAGAGACCTTCCCTTTAGAAAGATCACTGGTGGCTGAGTGGAGGATGGACTGGAGCAGGGGAGAGACAAGGCAGGTAGACTAAGTAGCAGGCTATTTCAGTAGTGCCAGTATGAAGTGATAAGACCTTCATTAGGGTAGTGATAATGTCAGAGGTAAGAATATGAGAGATGTCAAGCTACAATCGACAAGACTTGGCAACAAAAATGCAGAGAAAGTGCCAATCTGAATAGGCAGAGGGAGGTTCCTCATTAAGAAGTTTTCCAGTTCTGTGAAATTATAGGGCCAGTCCCTAACCCTATCCCCTACCCTCTATCTTAGAAGACAGAAATATGTAGTATATTTTAGAACATTTTCTATATGCTAAATTAAAAGGGTGTTATAAAATAAAGAAGTGTAGATGGATAGAGAGGGAGGCAGGACTAAACTGAATACTACCACTGGTAATTGTGTGACTGCAGTGGAGTCCAGATAGGTGGATAGGGCAAGATCAACTGAGGCTTGCCCTAGCTAGATGATGTGACACCTCCCTCCTTATATCAGTGCCCAGGCAGGATCCTTCAGGTCAATGGATGGTATCCCTTCAGGTCCCACCTGGGTTGATTGATATTGGATATTGGGCTCTATCAGCTTTGGTAACGGTTTATCTGACTGCGTATCTCCCTTCCCAGAGAAGCTATGAAATAACCACTCCAGGAAGGTACTTGAAAGGCTTTATCTATAATTGGCAAAGATGGGGTATTGGGGATGGATAGAGGAATTGGGAAACCCTAACTAATTTGGTAATGATAAACCCTCAGAGCTGTAGGCAGGTAATTGCTTCAGGATAGTTAGCTTCTCTGGCTCAGCCTGGCCACAGCAAAACCAGAGTAGGCAAGCTGCTGCTTGATGTCTTTCAGCTTCTTCTTCTTTCTGCTAGATGTTATACCTAAACAGCCTTCAGGTATACCACCCCTTCCACCCACTTCTTCTTCTCCTGCCCATTTCCCAGATCCCTCCTGGGCCCTGGGAAACCTAGATATCTACAGATGATTTGGTTTCCTAATATCTAGGGGCAGTAGAATCAGAAGAGTGATGGTCTGGGTACAGGTTGACAGTGCTAGTAAGGTACAAGACAGGAGGATCTTGCAAGGTTGAGCTCAGCAAGTCACCAATCCCCAAAGACCAGGATCCACAGATCTCAAGTCCAAGGGAAGGAAAAGAACCAAAAGCCAGGGCTGCCAGGGTATTTATACCCCCCTGGGCCAACCGATCTCTCCCCTGTCCTCTCGGCCCCTGGGAACATTCCAAGATCCAGTGGACCTCACCTGTCAATCAAGGATGAGACTCTGCTCCCAGAGTTTCAATATAACAAGGATAAGCATTAATTGCCTAGAAAGTTCATTTCTTAATAATGCTGGAGACTGAGGAGATAATCTACTTCCTTGAAAAACTTTAAAGTTTTATACAAGCTGTCCCAAAATTCTTAGTTCAGCTTTAAAATCCATTAAAGATTTTTGGTACACTGTATAAATGTTAGCAGCTCCTATTTTTATGCTAAAAATAAAACTTGCACTTGCTAAATTCTTAATTAATATAAACATTTTCCCCTATGGTATGTTATTTCATTATAATTGGATTCTTCCTGTAATCCTTTAAGCTAAGTAGTACAAGTGTTATCTCTGTTTCAGAGAGAAAGAAACTGAGGCTCCAAAGTAGGGACTTAGCTTAGGATTGTGAGACATGGGACTTGAACTCATGTATCCTAACTCCAAGACACAATACTTTTTCATTACACAAGGCTTCTAAACCTTTTTAAAAAATTTTAAATTTTTAAATAGAATACTTAAAGAAAAGAAAGAAAAACTAACCGAATTTCTGGCAGTATGGTAGAGATATATTATGGCAGATGCACCTTCTCTGTGGGCTGTTCAGATCATTACCCTAAGTGACTTGCTATGCTTGTCTGATCTTAGAGGGTGGCCTTACTTAAGGACTAGAATTGCCTTTTGGAATTAGCATCAAAACTCTTGGCATGCTGTGAAGTTGTTTTCATGTGTGGGTGTATAACTACATTTATTGTATAAAAATAATATGTTTCCATTTGCAATATGTGGGCTAGTTTTCTGATGCTAGTTTTCAGATGTTTCTTCACTTATGTTTAGTCAACACTAGATGTCAGTAGTGAAATACTATAAGAGAATATCTTTGGGTTTTGATACTGTATTTGACTGTGAAACCAAAATCAAACTTAACAGTGGTTTCAGTTTTCCCCAAGAAAGATTCTTTTTTCTAGCTGGCTTATTTTACTGTATGCTTGCCAGATAAACAGGCAGGAAAATAATGAGTTCTGATGGGATTCAAATAAGAAAAATGAAAGGGGGAAGTGATTTTTCTGAAATAGAACATGCTTTTGATTCTTGATCTGCTCCTTTGTAAAAATGAATCCTTTTATTCGAGAGCAAAATTTTGACTTTTTTATTCCAGTGATGACTTGATTAATAGACTAAAAATTTGGACATGAAATGTAGTATGATTAAGCATTATAGGTTTCCTTACTTTAGGTCTTTGCATGCAAAAATTCAAACTTAGAAAATGATAGTAACATCTTAATTTACTTGTGTTTCAAAATTATTCTTCACTTTATGGAAAAATTCACTGCAGGTGCTTTTTAAATAACAGGCCTCTCTTAGAACCCTGAAAACATTTAATAGATTCATGGAATTTTAGTGTATAAATAGTGTCTTTTATGCCACTTCTTGTAGATAAGTCATTGTTGATAACATGCCACACTCATATACACCTGTTATATATATTTCTATTGTCCCTTGGGTTTTTTGTAATTTTAATTCTTTTGAGAATTAATTGTGGTAACCTGTGATTCACAAATAGCTGGAATCACCAGAAGCATGTTAGGGATTAAGGGATAAGTACTTTGGAGTCATTAAAAGCTCTATATACTTCTCCAAATATGATTCATTCTCATTTCCTCTGATCAGTTCTGGGCCCAATTTATAGTATTATTTGTCTAAGAACAAATATATTGATGGAATAATTTGCTAAGCTTCCTTTACAGTTACATCTTATAGTCTATGTGTTTTTCACCTTTGAGATGGACAATTATCTTGGATAAATATAAATATCACTGTTATTGATGTCAGTTATTAGCAGGTTGATGAACAATGCAATGGTATTTGTCATAGAAAATTGTTTTAATATTCCTATTGGAGGCTTTGTCTGGGGAGGGACATCAAATGTTCATTTTATTTTGGCCAAGTCAAATGCTTTTAAAAAAATAAGTAAATATTAAGTATAATGGAATTCTTTATTTTCTGTGCCCATCTGTATTTGTGTGATTGTAAAGATATGCTTCACTGTAGAAAGTCAGCTGTGCAGATATGCATTTTCCTTTTTCAGATTTTCAACAAGAGTATGTTTTACTTGTGGAGTCCAGTTTCATATAACTGTAACAGTAGACTCTTGATAAATGCTTGTTAAATGAATTTTGTAGCAATGAAAATGCATCAATTAGGGTTTTTTTAGGTTGCCTTTGGTGATGGTGGGGATAAAAGGCTGATATTTCTGCTCTTTGGAATCTTTTCTATTTTGAGATATCTTGAGAATCAGTGCATGAGTGCCTTATAATACTGTTTAGTCTATTGAATAGATTTATTTTGCATGTATTTGATCAGATACAGTATTTCTTCCTATATATGTTATCTTTAGTAAATCAAGCAGTGAGTCTAAATATATAATGGTCAATATTGAGAAATGATGTAAAAGTTATTATGTAAAGGTTACTTACTACTGGCAAAATAGGTGGGCTGAGTATGTACTGAGAATGAGAATCAACAGGTGTGGTGGTGCATGCCTGTAATCCCAGCTCCTAAGGAGGCCAAGGATGGCAGATCTCTTGCGTTCAGGAGTTCTGAGCTTCAATGGAGTAAGCAGATCAGGTGTCTGTGCTAATTCCAGCATCAATATGGTGAGTCTCCTGAAGTGGGGTAATCAGGCTGCCTAAAGAGGGAGAAGCCCTGACCAGGTTGGAAATGGGAGAGGTCAAAGCTTTTATTCAACTCAGGAGTGGGTTTGGGCCTGTGTACAGTCCCCACGCCTCCAGAGAGAGAATGAGACCCAACAAAGGGACATCCGTACCACTTAAGATACTAAAAGAATAAGATGAAGGCCCCTACTGCATTAGTTAGAACCAGTATGGAGGTTTTTTTTTAATTTTTTTATTTTTTATGGGAGAACATAGATGAGAATTGCACAGAAAGAGGTATGGAGGGTTTATGATATGCATTGGTGGAGGGAATCTTCAAAGTAGAAGAAATGACAGATTATCTAGTCTAACTAAAGACTATAATATGAGTTTTCTCACAATGTCCTTGATAAATGGTCTTCATAGCTCTGCCAAAAGGCATTCAGTAATGGTGAACTCACAACCATTAAATACAGGAAAATATTGTTTGAGTAAAGGGTGTTTATTTGCAAAAATGTTTACCACCTTTACTTTGGTAGTAATTAGGCATAATTCAATTAGGAGTAGAGGATCCAGGTAATTTGGGACAGTAATTTAATATTCCTCTACACTGCAGGAATTTATAAGAGCACTGGATTGAGAGTAAGAAGACCTGGGCTTTGATTCAGGTTCTACTAGTGCTGTGGGATCTCGATTCCATCACTTGTCTCTCTCTCTCTGTCTATTTTTTCATCTGGGGAAAAAAGAGATTAGAATTGATGATTTCTTAGTTCTCTTCCTTTTTTCTCAAAAACTTCTATAAATAAAACATTCTATGAAAAACTTCCATAAATTTAAAAAAAATACAGCGTTGTCTTAAAGATAGAAAGTTTCTTAAGGTGGTTAACAGAATCACTTGATATTTTTGTGACTTTTAGGGGAAAATATACCCGGTGCCTTGCAGTTTGGTTCTCATAAAAGAGGCAACTTTAGGAGGCAGTGAAGCTCTTGCCTAGAGAGAGGGAGAAAGAGAGAGAACAAAGAAACTGCTGGCTGAGTAAGAAAGCTAGGGATAGGGACATGACTTCTTGCTGGGGAATAGAAGTTTAGAGGGAAGCAGTTACAGAAAGGACTTTCCCTTTCTAAAAAAAAAAAAATCAAAGCTACTGGCAGCTTATAGATAAGCAAACGTGGAGGGACTTTAATGTCAGCCTAGTCTTTGAAGACAAGTTAGAAAGAGCCAGGCACAAGCCCCAGGAGGGTTTTGACACAAAATTAAGTAGGTAAATGAAAGGAGCCTAGTCTTCCTTTTGCAGCTGAGTACAGGGATAAGAGGAAAATGTCTAGAATTAAAGGAAAAGTTAAGAATTGGTAAATAAGATGCAATAGCACATCTTAGGCATTTATGGCTTTAAGTTCATTTTGAAAATGTTATATAATTTGTTATTTATTTGAGCAGATAAAAGTAAGAGATCATTATTTATAAAAAGAACTCATTACATACATCTTCATAAAGATTGTCTTACTGTTCAAATTTTGTACTATAGGCAAGTCACTTAACTCTTCAGGAAATACTTTCAGATCATAAGTTATAGAGGAGTTGCTGATCTGTATTGGTGAAGGGAATTTATAATGCTGAATCTTCCCTATAGTAATGAAATTTAAAATCACATATCTCTTCAAAACAAATAAAATCCCACATTCCTTTGAGAATTAAATTGGTAAAACTCAAGAAATAAAATGATAGTAGAAGTCAGAGGAAAATGGACTAATATATTCTATAAAATTATTTTAGCATCTTATATGGATTTCAGGTTAAACCTGAGTTAACTAGAATCTCTCATTTTCTAAACATTTTTACTAATCAAGATTTACCTCTGTGGCAATCCAGTGAATTATTTTAAACAAATTACATTTTTCACTTTTCAATAGCTGAAACAATTTTGTAATTCCAAGTAAAATACCTCTCAACAATCCAATTTGGAGGTCACTAAGTATAGGTAACAGGCCTAAGTCTGCTTTTGAAAGATAAGTGACAACCAGTGGACTGAATTACTTCCTTTGTTATTAAACAGAATTAGAGATGGGATTTAAATTCATTTGTAGGCTATTTCTAGTATAACTGAATTAAATGAAACATCATAGAATGTATTAAGTATAAGAAACTTTGGAACATAGAATCTTGGAACATAGGATTAGAACTGGAACAGTCTTAGAGAACATATAATTCAATCCTTTCATAGTATAGATAAGAATACTAAGGAAGGTTGACATGATTTGCTTAAGGTCAGAGTGAAAATTATTGATAGAATCAGGAATAGAAACCTAAATCCTCTGATTCTAACTTCAGAATTATTTCTACTATATATTTTAATAATGTTTTATCTTGAGGAAGCTATACTTCCTTGCTTTACTTAAAATTAGTTAATTTTAGTATGTATATGATTAAATGACTAAAGTTCTAAGGAAAATTACAAATACTGGAGGGAATATAAAAAAATAGGTACACTAATGCACATGTCGATGGAATTGTAAACTGCTTTAGCCATTCTAGAGAATAATTTGGAACTCTCCCCGTAGGGCTATAAAACTGTGTATACTCTTTGACCCAGTAAAACTGCTACTAGGCCTTTCCCCAAAGAGATCACAGAAAAAGGAAAAGTCCCTATGTACAAAAGTATTTATAGCATTTTTTTGTGGTAGCAAAGAATTGGAAACTTAAGGAATACCCATCAATAGGGGAATGACTGAACAAGTTGAGGTATATGATTGTAATAGAATGCTATTATGCCATAAGAAATAACAAAGGGGACAGTTTCTGTAAATCCTGGGAAAACTTATATGAGTTGATGCAAAGTGAATTAAACAGAACTAGGAGAAAATTTTACACACAACAATATTTTGATAATCAACCGTGAAATACTTAACAACTTTAATCAATACAATGATCTGTGACAATTCCAATGATTCATGATGAAAAATCACTGTCTTGAGAGAGAACAACTCAGTGCATATATTGAAGCAAAATTTTCACTTTATTTTTCTTGCAACAGGGTTAATGTGGAAATATATTTTATATGGCTTCATATATATATATACATATATGTATATATGTATATATATATATAATGGTTATCACCTTTTTTGCCTTCAAAATGGGTAGAGGAGAGGATGAAGGGAGAGAATTTAGAAGAAAATTTTAAAAACCTCATATTCTGTGAAAAAAGTTTTTTTTAAAGTTGGTTTTCTCTTTTTCTTTGATAGTTTTTCAAGTACATAATATGGCCCAAACTAATACATAGATGTCTGCATCATTAATGCTCACTGAAATGAACCGTGGTTCACATTTTTACATGGTAGAGAAAAGTATAACTAATAGCTAAGATGGTTTCATTTTTGGTTTTGTGTCCCTAGCACTTAGTACCTGGACATATTAGGAGCATAAATAGTGCTTGTAGAATTGAATTAGATACAAAACTTGATATTTACAAAGTTCTTTNATATATATATATATGTATATATATATATAATGGTTATCACCTTTTTTGCCTTCAAAATGGGTAGAGGAGAGGATGAAGGGAGAGAATTTAGAAGAAAATTTTAAAAACCTCATATTCTGTGAAAAAAGTTTTTTTTAAAGTTGGTTTTCTCTTTTTCTTTGATAGTTTTTCAAGTACATAATATGGCCCAAACTAATACATAGATGTCTGCATCATTAATGCTCACTGAAATGAACCGTGGTTCACATTTTTACATGGTAGAGAAAAGTATAACTAATAGCTAAGATGGTTTCATTTTTGGTTTTGTGTCCCTAGCACTTAGTACCTGGACATATTAGGAGCATAAATAGTGCTTGTAGAATTGAATTAGATACAAAACTTGATATTTACAAAGTTCTTTTCTTAGAACAATTCTGTAAGTTAGGTAGTAGTGTTATCCCCATTTTACTGAGACTGTGTTGATGGTCACATTGTTGGTAAATGGCAGAATTGTGATTGAAATTAATTTCTTAATGATTTTGAGGCTAACCTTTTAACCACAACATCGATCCTCCAAGTTTTTCTTCTGTAACTTCTCAATAGTTTTGACCTTGCCTGCCCTTGTAATTTCCCAAATATTATTATCCTTTCCTTTTCTGGAGGTCACTCAAAATGGATACTATCTTGGATTCATCTCCTAGTTTTTTGGAGGTTGAGTTGGGAGAAGAACCTAGGTTTTCTGAGTCCCAGACTAGGATTTTACTATAAAGATTCCAGAGAAGCATGACTAACTTTGAGGCTATGTATAAAGTCTGATTTACAGAATTTGATTGCCTTTAAGAGTGACTGTTTTCTTTATCTTACCTTTCTTCCTACCTTCACAAACTTTTCTCTTGTCTTTTCTCCAAATCAGAGAATTCTACTGTATTCTGAATAGAATTCGAGATCTGGGCTTTAGTTCTACTGTGTTCTTAAATCACTTTGTGACCTCAGACAAGTCACATCCCTACTCTATCTCAGTTTGCTCACCTACAAAATGAGGGGATTGGACCAGATGCCTTCTGATTCCTGAGAACAAAAATGGGAATTGAGGTTATTTGTTCTTGAGGATATTAAAAAAAATTCCAAACTACTTTTTTTTAACTTTATGTTTTTTCTTAAAGAGAATTGTAATTAAAAATCCCAAAACAGTATTTTCCTTTGGATATGGATATATTTTCTCTGTAGAAAATTCTTTTGGGAACATTGGCCTCTGTCTCTGGACTATATTTTATCTCTACTAGCATTTAATATCCTGTATCTCTCCTCAGCTAAAATCCACAAGAAAATGATCTATATTACCTCTGCCCACCCTCTTCTCTTGTCCAAATCCTCTTCATCTTGTTTCTGACCTATCATTTAACTGAAACTTCTCTCTCCTGTGTTCCCTCTTGACTTGAGCAATGGTCACCTTATTGCCAGATTTGATGATCTTTTGTTAACCTTCAGCCTTCATAACTTCTTTGCAGCTTTTGACCCTGTTGATTAAATTCTTCTCTTGGATATTCTTTTCTCTTTAAGTACTCATGATCACTGCCCTTCTCAGTCTTTTATTTTTTAAAACTCTTACCTTCTGTCTTAGAATCAATACTGTGTATTGGTTCCAAGGCAGAAGAGTTCTACAGGTTAGGTAATGGGGGTTAAGTGACTTGCTCAGGATCACATGGCTAGGAAGTGTCTGAGGTCAGATTTGAACCTAGGACCTCCCATCTCTAGGTCTGGCTCTCAATCCACTGAGCCACCCAGCTTCTCCCCCTTCTCAGTCTTATTTGCTGGATCTTCACTTGTGTTTGCTTCTCTGAACAAGATGCCCCAATCCCCAGGATAAACTCATCACTATATTGCTTCATCAGGCCTTGTTGATATACCTCTCTCAGCCTCCTCCTGTCTTCTCATTGAAAGGCTGGAAGGTAGAGCACCAACAGCACCCAATGTTTTCCTTTATAGAGGACTGAAGTAGCACAGTATAGTGGACAATGTGTTGGTGTCATTGACATTTCTATAATGGTTTCTTTATTCAGTCAGTCAGTAAACATTTATTAAGTGCTGATTATATGGAAGGCAGTATGCCAAGTGCTGGGAATACAAAAAGAAGCAAAAGATTACCATGTCCTCATGGAGCTTACAATATAATGGGGAATACAACAAGCAAGAGATATGTACAGACGAACTATATATAAGATAAATAGGAAATAATTAACAGAGAGAAGGTGCTAGAATTGAGAGGAGTTGGGGAAGGCTTCTTGAAGATGAGACTTTAATTGGTACCTATACGAAGTCAAGTAGTTCAGAAGGCAGAGATGGGGAGGAAAGGTATTCCAGGCATAGGGGACAATGCCTGGAGCTTAGAGATGAAGAAATGTCTTGTTTGTGGATCAGCCAGGAGGCCAGATATCACTGGATCAAAGATTATGTGTTGGAGAGTAAGGTGTAAGAAGCCTAGAAAGGTAGGAGGGGGCAAGGTATCGAAGGGCTTTGAATAACCAACAGAAGATTTTGTATTTGATCCAGGAAGCAATAGGAAGCCACTGGAATTAATTGAGTAGGAGGATGACATGTTTGGATCTTGGCTTTTGGAAGGTCACCTTGGTGACTGAATGTAGTGGAGAAGACTGAGGCAGGCTGGCCCACTTGCAGGCTATTATCATAGTTTAGGTGTGATGTTATAAGGACCTGTAGCAGGGTAGGGACAGTGTTAGAGGAGAGAGTCATGTTCAAGAGATGTTGCAAAGTGCAAGACCACAGGACTTGTCAATAGATTGGATATGGCAAATGAGAGATAGGTAAGAGTTGAGGATGCACCTAGTTTGGAAGCCTGAGGGAATGGGAGGATGGAGTAATAATATTAGGGAAGATAGGATGCATGCAGTATGTGTTTAGGGGAAAGATAACAAGATTAATGTCAATTCCAGAGAATTACCTTCTAGAAAATGTATTTTATAAAATGCAGCAAACACCAAATGTTCAATAGCTTTTTGTATGAAGATGAATTAGTGATAATCTTACCAGAAATAAAAAAAAAAACCCTTCATTATATTAGTATTAGTATATGTCAAGGTATTCTTTTTCTTTCGTTCTTTTTTTAACAATCTATCCTTGTAAAATAGGTGGAAGTAATTAAAAAAGAAATTTCTAGACATACTTAAAATCTACTACTCTTCTTTGGGGAAAATATTTGTATTTAATAATATTAGTTAGCATTTATGTAGCACCTACTATGTGCCAGGTACTATACTAAGTGCTTTACAAATATTATCTCATTTGATAATTAAAAGAAACCTGGGAGGTAGGTGGAATAATCTCCACTGTATAAGTAAGGTAACTGAAGCAAGCCGGGGTTGTGACTTGCCCATTTACATAGCCATTAAAATATCCAAAGCCAAATTTGAATTTCCATCTTCCTGACTTCAGACCTAGGGCTCTATACCCTGTATCACCTAGCTGCTTCTGTATTCTGGCAACTCTACCCAAATACCATCTGCTTCAATGTGAGAAATATAACCAGAAATTATAGAAATGCTACTATAGCTTCAGAAATGTTTCCCTGAGATGGAGAGGATGTTAGTTGTATTTTCTGAAGTACCACTTCACATTTTACTGTGTTTAGTGTGACCTGAGAAAATGAGCTTGTTCAGTACCTTGTCAGTGTCTTGTTAGGATACGCTTTGTACATGGATCTAAGGAATCCTTGGATGGAATATATACTCTTTATTTTGCTTTCCCTTCATTGTTGTGATTCTTTGAGTCTTAGAAATGACCTGACCTTTCTCATGCTTCAACAATGGAGGTGATATTAAACTATTCTAATTGTGGAATGAGATATTTGGATAATCCAGTAAGTGGCTCCTGAGGGCATGCTGTTTATACAGCAATGCCTTGCAATTTAACCTGAAAGGAGTTGAGTTGGATGATTTTTTTCTTTTAAAACCCTTACCATTCGTCTTAGAATTAATACTGTGTATTGGTTCCAAGGCAGACGAGTGGTAAGGGCTAGGCAGTGGGGGTTAAGTGACTTGCCCAGGGTCACTTGCCAACTAGGAAGTATCTGAGGTCATATTTGAACCTAGGACCTCCTGTCTCCAGCCCTTTCAATCCACTGTGCCACCCAGCTCCTCCTGGATTGGATGATTTCTAACATGCTTTATGGCCCTAATTCCTAAGAGAGGGGGAAGATGATTTTTTATTAGTAAACTTGTCAATTCAGACTTCTCATTAAGAGGAAGTATTTATGTAAGTCAAGATATAGCTCAACTAAGCTACTTGCCAATTCTTTCTTTGTTCATAAAATATGCCTTATATTGTTGAGTAGAAGTATAAGGTGAGGACTAACATAGGGGGTCTTATTTGGCCTTATAGCTACTTGCTTCAAAAACTGAAATCAAGAAATTCTTTTCAACAAACATTTATTATATATTGTGTACAGAGTAATTTTATGGATGCTGTTGAGAAGTATAAAGCTTAGGGTAAGACTCAGCCTCTGCCCTTATGGATTTTTGCCACCTTCCTCATAAAGTTATTATGAAGATAGTGCTTTGTTGATTATAAAACACTATATATCTGTGGATTTATAAGAGCATATTATAAATATTTATAAAATATGGCAGTTATATGACTTATAAGATATTTTCTGGCTCTAACAGTTTATATATATTTTTGTTGTCTCTGGAACATTTTATGGTTTTGAGTTTTACCAGTTTCCAGTCAATTGGTAAATGTAGGAGGTAGGATTTGAACTGAGGTCTCAATTGACTTTAAGCACAATTATTCTTTTTACTATATTACACTATCTTTCAGGGATGGTGCCTTAAAAAATTTTTTTAAAGGCCAAATAGAATGAAAGTATTATCTGAGAATAATTTATGTATTGTTGTGAGGATTTATTTAGCAATTAATTTAGTAATAGTGTTGGACCTAGCAGTAAGGGCTGGAGGATTCCAAGATGGAATGAAGAAGCAGGAAGTGGGCTTGTGCTCTGAGAGAGACTCCATTAGTGGTGGGACATAACTGTTGCTAACCCTGGGAGATCTCAGAGTCAGGGAAAAACTGCATCCAGATTCCCTGGGATCCTGAGAGGTGAAGGCTTTCAGCAAGTGGACAAGACCTGCAGAGCTGCACCAAGTTGGGAAGTGGTTTGGAATCTGGTGGACAGCATTTCAAACTCACTCTCCCTACCTGGATAGGTATAATCAAACCAAATTTGCACATTGGCCAAGTAAATAAAAACCTTGAATCACCTGGTGGAGTTGGCTCTTGGCATCCTGACCATCCCCGGATTACCATGAGACCCCAATTGCCCTTTAGCTGTGCCGATCAAACGTGGCTGGAACCAGGTTTGAAGGAGCCTTCCCTGTGACTCCAGTACTGCTCCTTTGGGCCCTGCCTGGCTTAGATCAATTAGGATAGAGTAGTTAAGTCATTCCTTGCCCCCTGTGTTTTGCCCTTAGGTTTTAAGTGTAGAAATTCCCTATCCCATCCTTTATTTAGTTACCCTCAATTAAACCTGTATAAACTTTTACCTTGCCGGCTGGTTCCATAGACCCTGGCCTTGGGTGAGCTGGGTGTCCATTGGGCCAACTGCCATTCTTGTGTCTGTTAAAACAGTGAACCTTGGTCTCCCTATCCTGGTTGGTCCTGTCTCTCCTTCAACCCAGTGTGTACCCACAAACCATTTAAGTTATATTTTAACATCCCTTGTGCCTCACTTTTACAGTATGTTATTTCCTACTAATTTCCTACTTATTTTTGTAATTTGTAAGCTCTTCATATTTGGGAATACTATCTTATTCAATTTTTCATGACTGATGCCTAGCACATTGCTTTATGCTTAATAGGTGCTTAATAAAGGTTTTTGGAAGCTGTAATAAGTGAAAGCTTAATTTTAGACTAGAAATGAAATAGTGAATTTCTAATTAGGTTCTCTAGATAATCCATCTTGTGAATAAAATTACTTGTCTTAAGTGATCTTTGAAACACTGCCTTCTTGTAAGCATCTGGGTCTTGGTCTCATACTTCGTGACTCTGCAGCCTCTTGAAAAATTAGAACAAAGAAGTGCTGATTAATATTCCCTAAAAGAACAGCAGGTTGGAAATGAGTTGCGGGATTAGATACTCCTTCAAAACTTCTTCATGAAATTCTTGCTTTGATATTTCATCTGAGATCACTTGATGGATCTCCATGTTTTCATGTGATGAGTGTCCATAAGGACCTAACAATCTAACTTTTCAGATATACTTACTTCATAAGGGAAGCATTATAGTGTGGAAGGAGCATTGGCTTTGGGACTTGAGAGACCTTTGTTCTATTCTTGGTTTACCACTAACCAGCTGTGTAGGCTTGATTCTTAATTTATTCTTCTATCAAATGCTTCTAGAAGTTATCCATTCTGTTGCCTCTACTTTCTCATTACTAATTCACTTCTCAAACCCTTCTTATGCCTATTATGCCTACCTATTACCTTTCATTCTTGTGGGTTATGGTGGTGTATGCCTTTAATCCCTACTACCTGGTAGAAGTTGAATGGATCTCAGTTCTGAGCTGTAGTGGGCTAAGCCATTCAGATGTCCATGTTAAGTTTGGCACTACTGTGGTGCACTCCTAGGAGCAGAGGTGGGGAGTATGAGGGCACCAGGCTGCCTTAGGAAGGAAGGACTGACTTAGGTTCTAAACAGAGCTGGTCAAAATTTATTTTCTTTTTCATCTTGATCCCTCAACTCCATCCCTCCATTACTTTCTAAAAGAAAAAGTAAAGCCATTGTAACAAATCAAACCAAATTTGCACATTGACCAAGTAAAAAAAAAGTGTCTAAATTTGTTCTCTTTTGTGAGGTTTCATCTTGCATCCTTTGGAATCATGGTTGGCCAGTGTATTGATCAGAATTCCTAAATCTATCAGAGTTATTTGTCTTTAATGTGTTATTAATTTACAAATTGTTCTCCTAGTTTTACTCTTTTTGCTCTGCATCATTTCATAGTGGGCTTTCCAGGTTTCTCTGAAACTGTTCCTTTCATAATTTCTTACAGTACCATAATATTCCATCTTATTCATAGCTCATATTTGTTCAACCATTCCCTAGTTAATGGATATCTCTTAGTTTCTTATCATTTGCCATCACAAAAAGTAGCCACTGTAAGTATTTTTGTGAATATGAATAATTTTCCTATTTCTTTGATCCCTCTTGGGTATAGAAGCCATGTAGTGGTATTCCTGGGTCATAGAGTATGTGTAGTTAAATAACTCTTGGATCATAGCTTTAAATTGTTTTTCAGGATGGTTGTACCAATTCTCAGCTTTACCAGCTGTACAGTATTCTACCTGATTTTCCTGCAATTCCTCCAATATTAGTCATTTTCCTTTTTTTTTTTTTTTAATCTTTGCCAGTATCATGGGGGTAAGATGGCATCTCAAAGTTGTTTTATTTTACATTGGTTTAATTAATGATTTGGAGCATTTTTTCCTTTGGCTGTGCATAGCTTGAGTAGCTAGTTGGTGCAGGCCTAGAGTTAGGTAGACTTGGTTCAAATTTGGTATCAGACACTTAGTTGTGTGAACCTGGACAAGCCACTTAACCTTATTTGCCTCAGTTTCCTCCTCTTTAAAATGAGTTGGAGAAGTAAGTGGTAAACCACTCCAATACCTTTGCCAAGAAAATCCCAAATAGGGTCACAAAGAATTGGACATGACTGAAAAATGATTGAATTTATAAATAGCTCGAATTTTTTTCTCCTGAGAACTACTTGTTTATATCCTTTGACCATTTAGCTACTGGAGAATGTCTTTTATTCTTATATATTTGAATTAGTTCCTTTTTTTTTTTTCAGAAAAACTTGTTTCAAAGATCCCCTGCCCCCATTTACCTGTTTCTCTTCTAATTTTAGATATTTTTGTTTTATTTCAAATTTTATATAATCACAATTGTTCATTTTATCTTCTGTGATCCTTTCCATTCCTTGTTTAGTCACGAACTCATCTCTTATTCACAGGTGTAAAAGACAATTTCTTCTTTACTCTTCTAATTTGTACATGATGTCATCTAGGTCATGTATTTATTTAGAATTTTTGTTGGTATGAAGTGTGAGATGTTTGTCTATACCTGGTTTCTTCCAGATGGCATTCCATTTTCCCCAGTGGTTTTTGTTGAAGTGAATTCTTACCCACTAGCTTGAGTCTTTGAGTTTATTGAACACCAGTTTACTCTTTGTTCAATTTGTGTGTACCTAAACTTTCACTAATTAGTCTTTAGTTTTAACCAGTACTAAATTATTTTAGAGACAGCTCTTTGTGGCAAATCAGATAGAGTGCCAGACCTGAAGTAGTCAGGAAGACTTCCTCTGGCCTCAGATGCATAATAGATGCATGACCCTGAGCAAGTCACTTAACCCTATTTGCTTCAGTTTCCTCATCTGTAAAATGAATTGGAGAAGGAAATGGAAAACCACTCTAGGATCTTTGCCCCTCCAAAAAACCCCAAATGGGGTAATGAAGAGTTAGACACAACTGAACAACAACAAAAAATTTTATTTTAATGCATACTACTGTTTTGCTTCATTTGGTATCGCTTGGTTCACTTTCTTCTCACTTTTTCCCCATTATTTCCCATGAGATTCTTGATCTTTTGTTTTTTCAAATAAATTTTGTTATTTCTTCCTGTATCTAGTTTTATTGGTATGCCACTGAATAAGTAAATTAGGTATTGTCATTTTTATTATTTTGACTCAGTCTACTCTTGGTAATTATTTCTCTATTTTGGTCTGTCTTTGTTTTTTTGGAGAATGTTATAGTTGTGTTCACATAGTTCCTGTGTGTGTTTTGGCAAGTATCTTCCTAAATATTTTATATAGTATGTAGTTATTTTAGATGGAAATGTTCTTTCTATTTCTCTCTCTTGCATTTTGATCACAGTATATAGAAATAGTTCTATTGACTTGTGTGGGTTTGTATGGGTATATTTTATATACTGCAACTCTTTTCATTTTGTTATTTCAATTTTTTCTTGTTTCTATTGAATTCTCTAAGTAGTCAGTCAGTCCATAAAAATAGATTAAATGCCTACACCTTGCCAGGCACTGTGCTTAGTGCTTAGGATACAAAGGAAGGCAAAAGATAGGCCATGTTCTCAAGGAGTTCAAAATCTAATGGGGAAGACTTTAAACAACCATGTACAGAAACTATACTGTATAGGATAAATTGGAAATAATAAAGAAAGGGAAGGCACTAGAATTAAGAGGGTTTGGGAAACATTTCCTGTAGATGGTGGTATTTTATCTGAGACTTAAAAGAAGCTTGGGAAGTCAGGAGGCAGAGATGAGGCTTGGAGGATGGCTAGTACAAATACCCAGTTGGAAGATGGAGTACCTTGTTTGAAGATCAGCAAAGAGTCAGAGGAGTCAAAGAATATGGGAAGGTGGGGGCAGAGAAAATTATATAGTGTTAAGGAGATTGGAAAAGTAGGTGGAGTGCAGGCTACAAACGACTTTGAACACCAAGCAGAAGACCTTATATTTGACCCTGGAGGTGATAGGGACTTATTGAAGTTTACAGAGTAGAGGAGGTAACAGGATCAGACCTGCATTTTAAGAAGGTCAGTTAGATGGTTGAGTAGAGGATAGACTAGAGTGGGGAGAGACATGTGGCAGGGAGATCTACAAGCAGGCTCTTGCAATAGTCTAGGCATGAAGTGATGAGTGCTTACACTACAGTTAGGTGACAGTATCAGAGGAGAGAAGGGGGCATGTGTGAGAGACAGCATGAAGGCAGAATTAGATCTGGGGAACAGATTGGATATGGGGGGTGTGTGAGAGTGATTATAGAGTGGAGGATGACTTCTAGGTTAAAAACCTGTACCTAAGAGGATAGTGGTAAGATCATTAGTAAGAGTCAGGCAAGTTAGGGGAAGGGTTGTGACAGAGAATGAGTTCAGTTTCGGACATGTTGAATATAAGACCTCTATAGGACAACTAGTAACTAGTTTGGGATGTCCAGTTAGAGAAGTATGACTGGACCTCAGAGGTATTGGGCTGGATATGTAGATTTGAGAATCATCAGCACAGAGATGATAATTGAATCCATATGAGCTGGTGATTGTCTTAAGTCTTAATAACTCCTTTCTGCTCCTATAGTTACTACACTCATTGAGACCCTTATCTCTTAGTTATTTTACTTTTATAGGTTCTTAACTTCTCCATGCCCCTAGGCTTTCTTCTTTCCAAATTTTCATATGTACCACTCTGTTTATAGTCTTCTGAAAGTGTAGGTCTGTTATCTTTTGCTCCAAAATACCTGTTGTTTCTGCTGTCTACTGAATAAAACACAGATTTCAAGGCTTTTTTCTTGTATAGCTCTTGCTTGTTTTTCTAGCCTTAAAATCATAATTCTCTCTAGCATCTGCTCTATACCTTTTATTATATATTTATAATTTATATTATTAATTATTTATTACTGGATTTTCTTATTGTCGGAGTTCCTATAGTCATGAGGTGATATGTTGTTTTGACCTATTCTTGAGACTTAATTGTATAGAACTCCTAGTAAGGAGACTCTCCACAAATGCAAATGGGTTGCATTTTTGAAGATTGTGGTTTTGGACAATTGCCTGAGGTTAAATAATTTGTTTAGGATCACAGGAAGGTCCTGTCCACTATGCCATGCTATCTCTGCAGTTCATCTCAGAGGTCAACTGTACCACACTGCTTCTTCATTTTTTCTAAAAATAAATTTAACTAATTAATTTAGAATATTTTTCCATGGTTACATGATTCATGTTCTTTCCCTCTCCTCCTTCTCCCCCTCCCAGAGCCAATGAGCAATTCCACTGGGTTTTACATGTATCATTGTTCAAAGCCTATTTTCATATTATTACTATTTGCAGTAGAGTGATCAGTGGTTCCCACACTTTTTTGGACTACTGTCCCCTTTCCAGAAAAAATATTACTTAGCCCCCTGGAAATTAATTAAAAAAATTTTAATAGCAATTAATAGGAAAGATAAATGTACCTATGGCCATCACTGCTCTCCTGGATCGCTGCAGCACCCACTAGGGGGTGATAGCACCCACTTTGGGAATCACTGATTTAGAGTCTACATCCCCAATCATATCCCCATTGAACCATGTGATCAATCATATGTTTTTCTTCTGTTTCTGTTCCCATAGTTCTTTCTCTGGACGTGGATAGTGTTCTTTCTCATAAGTCCCTCAGGATTGTCCTGGATCATTGCATTGCTGCTAGTAGAAAAGTCCATTACATTTGATTGTACCACAGTGTATCAGTCTTTGTATACAACATTCTCCTGGTTCTGCTCTGCATCAGTTCCTGGAGGTCTTTCCAGTTCACATCTCCAGTTCATTATAGCTTTCAACTCAGTAGTATTCCATCACCATCAGATACCACAATTTGTTCAACCATTCCCCAATTGAAGGGCATCCCCTCATTTTCCAATTTTTTTGTCACCACGAAGCGCAGCTATAAATATTTTTGTACAAGTATTTTTCCCTATTATCTCTTTGGGGCACACTGCTTCTTCATGATATACAGAGAAGCAAAAGTCACCATCACATGAAGATATCCAATTATGAACTGACCATCTATTAAATTAGTCTGTGTTCAAACTTGTATTCCTCTTTAACACTACCTTCTGTCCCTGTCCTTTCACTTGCTGATTATTAAAATGTGCTTCAAAAGAGATTGGTTTTTAAAGATTGAAGGATTAAGAGAGGCCCTTGGAAAATTGTTGAAGTCCTCAAATATTTTTGCAACAGTAAACCTCTTTATTATCATGTTATCCAAGTCAAACACAGATCAAAAGGTATTTTTTATTGTTTTATCATTCAATTTGTCATAAAATTATATCTCTCAAACCAAACAACATGTGATACATTTTTATGGTAAGAATTAAAGTTTATTTTAAGAATCAGAAGATGCAATTACCTAAATTTTATCAAAAATAGGATAAATTTTTGGTTTTATTTCCAAGTTATACCTATTATTCACTATTTATAGTGAAATGTTATACCATCTTTTTTTTTTTTTTTAAACCCTTGTACTTCGGTGTATTGTCTCATAGGTGGAAGAGTGGTAAGGGTGGGCAATGGGGGTCAAGTGACTTGCCCAGGGTCACACAGCTGGGAAGTGGCTGAGGCCAGATTTGAACCTAGGACCTCCTGTCTCTAGGCCTGACTCTCACTCCACTGAGCTACCCAGCTGCCCCAATGTTATACCATCTTTTAAGTGAATTCACTGTTTTTTTTCTGTACCAATTATATTTGGATAAATAATAAATATCTTCTGCATTTCTTCTCTAATTCTGATCTTTCTTTGTCTTAATGCCTTTGCTCTTTTGTGTCTTCCCTTTTCTACCTCTCCTTTCCTTCTTTCGTGGTCCAGGTTGGACATTGCCTCCTCCATGAAGCCTTTCTTGATAACCATTCCTGAGAGTCATCTTACTTAACCTTAGTCCCTTGCTCTATGTTTCATAGAATTTTTGAAACTCTTCTTTACACTTTTCATATTCCAATGTGCATTGATATTTATTTAGATATTTACTGCTTCCATTTATTAGGATCATATGATTTTAGAATGAAGGGAGACATCATGAGAACTATGTTCAAGTATTTTGAGGAATGTGGAATGTAAGAGATAAATTAACTGACTCCTCATCATGATGTGGTCCCTATCATGCTGAATGATGACTTGCCGGGGTGTTACAGGAAAGGTTTCTGTTCAGTTATGAGATAGTCTTATAGACCTCCTTCAGTCTCTTGATTCTGTGATTCTGACACCATTTTGTTTACAATGTTTATGTGGCTAAACATTGTTCCTATGGAATTTATCTCATAATCTTTTATTAACATCATATTTTATAAGAATTAAAGTATTCTAATTATGATATGCTTCATAACTTAAAATAATAATTGTTCAGAATGTATAACTTATAAATATACCAATGAATGTAGACCTTATTAGCAGAAAAGAAAGGTCAAATTTTAGGAGGCGGTTGTATGAGAAAAGTTTTTAGAATTTGTACATGAGGTAAAAATCAGTATTCTATTTCAACTCATCATTGATGTAGTAATACAGGCTGCAAAGGTCTTATTTTTTTGTGATATTTCATATCTTTTAAAATAAACATTTTCTGTATACTCTCTGCATTATTCCTGGAGAACTTGTACAAATTTTATTTTTTTCTGTCTTCATTTCAGCTTTCAGAAGAAGAGAAAATCCAGCGTTACAGTATCCTTTCTGAGCTCTATGAACTAATTGGTTTCCATCGCAAATCTGCTTTCTTCAAACGAGTAGCTGCAATGCAATGTGTGGCCCCCAGTATTGCTGAGCCTGGATGGAGGGCTTGCTACAAACTCCTTTTAGAGACTCTTCCTGGCTATAGTTTGTCATTGGATCCTAAGGATTTCAACAAAGGTAAATTCCAATTCTGTTGGAGTGAAAGAAATTTATTAATTCAGTAATTGGTAAGAATATGGCCTCTTTTTCCCCCCATATCCAGCTCATATGAAACCTGAGTGCAAACTACAATTGGCATTATTTTTTTAAGAGTCAGCAAGCCTTTATTAGGCATTTAGTATGTACCAGGCTCTGTGTTAAGTTCTGGGGACAAAGAAAGACAAAAAAAAAAGTCCTAGCCCTCAAGGAGCTAGAGCTGAATGGGGGAGATAACATGCAAACAACTATGCCATACAAGATGTATTTAAGATAAGTTGGAGCTAGTCTCAGAGGGAAAGCACAGCGCTGAGAAGTTATCGTGTGTGTGTGTGTGTGTGTGTGTCTGTCTGTCTGTCTGTCTGTCTATCTTTTTCCTTTCAGAGAGATACAGCTTTAGGAATACAACTTTTTTTTACTGCCTGAGCACTATCTCTTTTTATCTAAATATACATATATGATGTGGCAGAGACCTTAGTAAAGTTTTAAGCTATTAAGGCTGGGGATACAAAGCTAATTAATAATAAAACTTAACACTGCACTAAGACTTTTGGCATACTCTATATTTTTACTATTTCTATCTGTATACATATATAAAATGTATTTTATATAACATAATGTAGTCTATTCCATATATGTACTCTCACAAGTGTACACATATGTTGTGTGTGTATGTATGTATGTGCAGTGGATAGAATCTTGGGCCTGGAGTCAAGAAGACTCATCTTCTTGAGTTCAAATACAGTCCCAGCACTGTATTTGTGACCCTGGGCAAGTCATTTAACTCTTACTTAGTTCCTTATCTGTAAAATGAACTGGAGAAGAAAATGACAAACCACTCCAGTGTCTGCCAAAAAAAACCCAAATGGGGTCATGAAGAATGAACATGACTGAAACAATTCAACAGCAACAGCAGCATATAATATATAATTGTATATGTAATACATGTGTGCTTTCATGTGTATATGTATATATCTCTGTGAATACACAGGACAAGGAGCAGACAAGTGATTTCATTGATATAGGGAACTTCTCTGAGATTCCTTTTGCTAATATAAGTAGTCACCTTCCCTGAAACTGTGCACAGTCTTAGAGAGTTGCCCAAAGCCTTGAGAAATTCAATGGTTTGCTCAGTTACACGTCTATGCATAAGAGGAGAGACCTGAATTCAGGTCTTCTTTGGTTCCTATTGTCCAGCATCCTACTCTACCTATAGTGGGAACTACTAATATATCAATATGACTCTGGGAAATACAAAGATAAAAAGATGTGGTCCTGCCCTCAAGGGTCTTAATAGCTACAGGGCTTCCTTTCTGGGTTGGTTGTTGGTCCTTTGGCCTTAGTTGTTGTTGTTTTAAACCCTGTTATAAAGAAGTTGGGTAATCTAAGCAGGTCTAAGTTAATTTGTGTAGTGAGGAGGGATAAAAGGCGATGAGGTGAATTGGAAGGGGAATGATAGGAGATAGCTGAGTGTAGGGAAGGGATGAATGAGGTGATATATAGGAAGGTAAGGGAATGACAGGGAGTATACAGGAGAGCAGCTTAAACAGACTTAATCACTGAGGCTAGAGACAGAGGATACTGAAGAAATAGGCTGAGGTTCTTCAATCAGGGAAGGTATGTCTAAGGTACAGGGGGACCGGGCCAGTCAGAAATGTTTTATATCTGGCTGGAGGTCTTCTCTTGTTAATTTCTAAGTCCCTTGAGGGAGGAGACAATAAGGCTCCTCCCTGCCAGTGAAACTGATGGCTGCAGTAAGTCTCGGATAGATACTTCCTGCCAAGATGGATGCCTGAGGTTCCCTCAAGAAATAAAAAGAAAATAATTTCTTCCCTCTTCAGCCCTTACCTTAATTTTCGATACAATGATTCACCAGAGGCTTTGAGTAGGTAACAAAGGGGATTTATTAATGTCAGGGATAATCAGAAGGAGAGAAGGGTTTAGGGTTTTGTAACAACAGCTAGGGAGAAAGCTGATGGTGGGGGAAGGGTCACAGGAGGGGGTTAGACTGAGAGAGCCTGTTCTCCCAGTCAGGAAGATTTGACTGCCTTAAAGTAAAGTTTTTATCAAATCACTAAATTGGGATTAACTTGTTTAGGATGCCCTACTTGCCTACAGAATCTAAATCCACTTTGTCCAATTACCAAGCCACCCTTCCTCCCAGGGCCCAAAGGGAAATTCAAGGAAATAGCAAGGATGTAATGGAGAGATCAGGGAGAGGTCCAGAGAAATTAGATAGGTCCAAATTTCCCCAAGACAAAATAAGCACAGGCTAAGCCCAAGCCCTAAAGCAGAAGCCCCCAGGCAAAGCGAGAGCCAGAAGGCAAAAGCCCGTCAGTTGGACTTCAGCCCTATTTATAGTCTCAGGCTCCAACTAACTTTCTGAAGATTCTAAGACCTCCAACTGCCTTTCTGTGACAGTTTGAAATTGCAGAAGCAAAAAGACTTCTGCTAGCAATCTCGCATTAAAACCTTTGCCTTCTCTTTTAGGATCAATATTGTGTATTGATTCTAAGGCAGAAGAGTGGTAAGGACTAGGCAATGGGAGTGAAGCGATTTGTCCAGGGTCACATAGCTAGGAAGTGTCTGAGGCCAGATTTGAACTTGGGACCTCCCTGTCTCTAAGACTGGTTCTCAATCCACTGAGCCACCCAGCTGTACCTGGCCTTAGTTTTGAGTAACATAGGAATACTAATTCAGTTTGAAAGCAAAATTTTGTAGTCTGAACTTTTCATTATTTAAAATGAGACTGAAAGCAGGCTTTGATTACTAATTTTGATTGGAAGTACCATGGATAGAATGGTAGATTTTGAATTAGCATGACTCGAGTTCAAATCCTACCTCATACTCTTGCTAGCTTTGTGACCCTGGGCCAATCATTTAACCTCTGCCTGCTCCAGTTTGCTCATCAGTAAAATGTGGATAGTAATAGCACCTACCTTACAGGGTTATTGTGAGGATCAAATGTGGTAATATATGTAAAATGTTATTCAGACCTTAAGGCACTATAGAAATTTTAGCTATTATTATTATTATTGAAAATTGGAGCAAAGCAACCAGAAGCTCATAAAATAATTAGGATTTTTATAACATTTTACAGTCTACAAAATATTTTCATATCCATTATCTCTTTTTATCTTCTCAGTAATCCTATATGGAAATCAGGCAGAAATTATCCCATTTTTCAGAGTGAGAAAATAAATTTCTCAGAGGTGACTGAAGAAACTTAAATCATCATATCTAAAATGCAGTTAAAATTTTTGATATTCTTACTTATGTTACCTTGCATAATATTAGGTATTCAGCAAATATTTAATAATATTTATAAGGATAGGAACATTTGTATTTTCTAAAGTCAGAGCATGGTACAATGCCTTCCTTGAATATAGTAGATGCTTAATAAATGTTTGTTGAACTGAACTTTACCTTTTTGTAAAATAAGGATATGGGAGCAAAAAGGGATCTTAGTACTAGTTCCAAGTTGAAGCCAAAGCTATTGTATCAGTTCTAGTTGTATCTTAGCCCCTACATTAACCTGGAGCAGTGTTTTATGTTTTCAACCTCTGCTCAGAGAAGAGCTTAGTCTGAAATGTGAAAATCAGTGGTCATTTTGAGGGGTGGGTGTGTGTGTGTGTGTGTGTGTGTGTGTGTGTGTGTGTGTGTGTGTGTGTGTGTTTGTGTAAAAACCCAAAGCAGTTAAGCTAGGTATTTAGCATCACAGAGATGGAAAAGGTAGGTCATGTGATTTATTTCTCTTCAGCTCAGTGCTCTTGGAATTCAGCATAATAGTAACTGTCCCTGTAAGAGTTGCTGTTTAGAGTAAATGGTTTATAAAATGCTTTTCCTGCAACAGTCCTGTAAGACTGACAGGATGAGTACTAATCTCTCTATTTTACTGATGATAAAATGGGGTCACAGTGAAGTAGCATGGCCAGCCTATTTTGGAGACAAGTGTTTGAATTCAGCTCTTGCTTCAAGTCCAGTGTTCTTTCCATCACATCATATATACTTTCTCTGCTGCTTAAACGGCTTACAATTTGGTGGATGAAATGGCTTATTTAGTTCTGGGCCTTGTTACCTTCTGTCTTTTTTTTTTTCCTGTAGATACAATTTTAATAATAGTTTCCTGACATTTTTTGATCCATGTTCTCTCCCTTCCTCCCATCCTTCTGCTCTCCCCAAGAAAGCAAGTAATGAGAGAAGGTTGTATTATCATGTATTATCATACATGTATTATCATACAATGCCTATTTCCATGTTTGTCATATTATGAAAGAAGACATATATTGCTTATACTAGAGAAAAATTCATAGAAGAAACAAAGTGAGGAATGGTGTATTTCATTCTGCATTCAGACTTTGTCACTTCTGTCTTTGGTGATGGGTAGCCTTTTTTGTCTTGAGTCTCTTGAAGTTGTCTTGGATCCTCGCATTGTTCATTTACAGTTGATCATTGAACATTATTGCTATTACTGTGTACAAAATCCACTTGGTTCTCCTCATTTTACTTTTCATAACTTCATGTATCTTTCCAGGTTTTTTTGTGCTTTTTTTTTGTTCTCTATCTCTTATGACACAATAATATTCCATTACAATGATATATTATAATTGGTTCAGCCATTTCTCAGTTGATGGACAGTCCTTAAGTTTCCAGTTCTTTGCTATCACAAAAAAAAGCTGCTTTTATATATGTGTGTGTATATATATACATATATATATATGTACAAGTAGATCTTTCCCTCCTATTTTTGATCATTTAGGGATATCAACTTAGTAGTACTATTGCTGAGTCAAAGGGTATGCACAGTTTTATGGCCCTTTGGACTTGGTTCCAAATTGTTCTCCAGAATGGCTGTATCAGTTTATAGCTCCACCAACAGTATATTAGTGTTTCAATTTTTCCACTCTGCTTTTCCACTAATTTCTTCATCTGAGATCTGTCTGTTCATATCCTTTGACCATTTGTCACTTGGGATATGCCTTGTATTCTAATAAATTTGACTCAATTCTCTATATATTTGAGAAATGAGGTCTTTGTCAGAGACAGTTGTTACAAATTTTTTTCCCCAGTTTTTTGTTTCCTTTCTAATCTTAGTTGTGTTGGTTTTATTTGTGGAAATCTTTTAAAATTTAATGTAGTTAGAGTTATCGATTTTATACTTCATAATATTCTCTATGCCTTGTTTGGTCATAAATTCTTCACTTATTCATAAGTCTGACAGACCCTACCTTCTTTAAAACTTGGTCTATACATAGCTTTTCAGTTCATTTTGATCAAATGCTTATCAAGCATCTTCTCTGGCTAAGCCCTAGAGTTACAGATGTATATATATGGCTTCTGCCCTTGAAAAAGCTAGCATTGCATCTTATTGTGCAGGCAACCGTAGGGAACATTTCTTTTGTGTTTATGAAGAATAAAATGACATTTGCAAATTTTTAGAAATTGTTTGGTATAATATAATTGTATCCTAATTTGGATTAAAGCAGAGACTTGGAAAGGTGATTATGCTTACAACCAAATCTTCTTAATTATCTGAATCCATTTTCAAAAATCTTTGACATTTAAAATTTAGTACTAGTTGAATGGTCATTTTTCATCTAGTTCTTTGGGAGGAAATTACTATTATAAAATATAAGGAAATGTTAAAATGTGTCATCCCTTTGAAGGGTAGAAGAAATTATTTTGCTCTAGATTGGTCTTCTCTTCCTCTGTTTCTCTAAATAAACAGAATATAATATTTTCAGAAGAATACTAGTTTCCAACATATGATAAGATACTTATTGTATGGATTTTAATTAAAACATTTAGGAGTGAGAAAATAAGCAATGCTATACTTAGCATCTTTTAGGTTATATTTTTGCTTCTGATAACATAGTTATAGACATTTCTCTCACCAAGTAGTATGTTTTGCATCTCTCTAGCTTTGGAAAGGGTGAAATATGCCGAAGAGATGCATAAATAAATGGTATGTTGTATTTAATGGTAAGTGTATTTAAATAACTCACTGTAAATTTTAATTTAGATATTGGAATATGACAAATACTTTATGATGAAGGACCTTTATTTATATGGACTTTTGTGATTCAAAAGCAATTCCAATTTCTATTAAGAATGGTGTTTCTGATGAAGCCTTTAATCATACTTGAATAAGAAATGTTGAGTTCCTAAATATAAAGCATGCCTGGTTTTCTTCCTTCTTTTAAGATCATAATCCTTGGTTTTCCCCTTTTCTCTCCCCTGCCCCTTATTTGTTTTCTCTGCCCTGTGTGGTTATACCTCAAGACTCTCTCCTGGAAACTTTATTCTCTTTTTATACTCTCTAGCTTGGTAATCTCACTAGATCTCATGGATTCAACTATAATTTATATAATTTGACATACAGATCTTTTCTGTATTTCTGGCCTTTATCTCCTTCTTGAATTCCAGGCCTACATCCACTTCTGCCTGTTATTTATCTTCTCTTAGGTATTCTGTGGGTATCTCAAACTCAGTAAGTTCAAAACAGGACTCCTCACCACACCTCCTAAGTCTTTTCCTTTTCCTAACATTATTTCTTTTGAGGTCAATCTCATACTTCTAGTTACCCAGATCTGCAAACAGGAGATGCTACTAGACTTCTCCCTCTTTTGCCCTTCACCTCCAAATAATTGCCAAGAATTGTGGATTCTCCCTTCTCAGCATTTTCTGTTTCCATGCCTTTCTGTCCATTTATTCAACAACTCTAATCTAGTCTCTATTTGGACTATCCAAATAGCCTCCTACTTGGTGTTTCTGTCTAATCCATCTTTTGCACACTTACCAAATCATATGACCATCTTTATGCTATGTCTCTTTGCTGCCTGCTCTTCAGCTCCTTTGTGGGAGCTTGTGTTCCTAAGTGATGTTTGTTCTCTAATCTACCATTGTTGCTGCCCTCTTTGCTGTCTTTATGTCTCTGACTTGCCTTCCTGTCTCTTGCCCTGGGGTTCTACACTCCATAACTAACCTATCCCAGACCCACTATTGGCTGCTCACCTGCCATCTTTATTCCATGTCACTGCATATGTACCTTTCCTTCTCCTCAACCTGCTGCTCTCCATCTCTTCTTCTAGGTATAGAAATCAACTATTATCCCCAGAAAGGAAATATCAATCAATTATTCTGTGGTCTTATTCATCATCCACATGACTTAACAGACTAAATCAGCCTTCACTAGATAAAATGGGGACTATTTTTCTTTTTGTTTTTGTATTTACAGTGTTAGTAGCCTATCTGCCAGTACTCGAGTGCTTAATAAAGCTTTTCATTGATCCGTTTATTTTCTAAAATGCAGGTCTGACTGTAATTCTTCTATTGAGAAGACTTCAGTGATCCTTTCTTGTCTCTGATAGAGAATACAAACTACTCTTCTTTTTTAAACCCTTACCTTCTATCTTAGAATCAATATTGTTTACCGATTCCAAGGCAAAAGAGCCATAAAGGTGAGGCAGTGGGGGGTTAAGACTTGCCAAATGTCACAACTAGGAAATGTTAGAGGCCAGATTTGAACCTAGAATCTGTGCCTGGCTCCCAATCTGCTGAGCCACTTAGCTGTCCCTAATGTTTTTTAAAAAAAGGTTTATTGAGAAAACAATCAAAATATATAGAACAAAGCACTTTGTTTTAGCAACTACTACTAAGTACAGTGAGCTTTAAAAAAAAACCCAGAACCCCAAACAAAAGCCAGTAAGGGCAGCCTGCTCCCATTTTGAAGCCTTTGAAGAATTCTCTGTCAGGATACTTGGGACATTAGGGCAGGGCAGAAAGAAGCAGCGGAAGCACTCAGAGGTCTGCAGAGGCACTCTTCATGCTGTTCTAAACCACTTTTCAGAGTCTTAGCCTTGGGATTGAATTTCATGATCAGTTCTATATCTTGTTCTGAATTCATGGTATAGACCAGTGATGGGCAAACTTTTTAAAGAGGGGGCCAAAGGAAAGGAAATGCTCATCTGTCAGTTTGTTTCTAAGGCAACTCTTTGGAACTTTCATTGTATTGTATCCTACTCATTGTATTTGTCAGATTAGGAATAATGTCACAGGGCTGGATAGAACATTTCAGGGGGCTGCATCTGACCCAAGGGCTGTAGTTTGCCCATCCCTGGTATAGACACATGTAAAACCCAGTGGAATTGTGTGTGGTCTATGGGAGACGGTAGGAGGAGGGGAGGGATAGAACATGAATCCTGTAACCATGGAGAAATGTTATAAATTAATAAATTAAATGAAATAAAATGAATTTATGGTATAGGAATAACTATACTGGCCAGGTCCTTGGCCCCCAGGAAGTCAACCTTCTTGTACTCCTCAGGTGAGATCTTGGCATCATGTATTAATCTTCTTTGTTCATAGTGGAGGGAGATATACTCTGTAGTTGTGTGCTTGCAGGTGTTTTTGCCCATTTTCTTCTGGGAACTTCAGCAGGCTGAGCTCCTTAGGACTCAGGTCAGCCACTTCTGTCCTGTGCCTTAAGATGTTACTCCTGGGCTAGCTCAGCAAGTAGACACTTCAGTCAGGATTTTCTGGCATAGGGATAAGAAGGTTTTCAAAGTATCAGGGCAGTTAGACACTGATCTTTGTTGTACCCAAAATCTGGCATATTCTTTAATCTCCCCATTGCCTCCAAAGTGCCTGATAATCAACTGACTTTCTAGCTTCTTCAGATTTTCTGGTCCACTGTATCATATAACTCAAGATTAGGCATTTGGACTGATGAACTAGTTTTCCATTCTGAATCTCCTGCTCCTGGTTGAAAATTTCCCAGTAGTTGATCACAATGAAAGCTGGATTGACTTCTTCCATGCCTGGCTCCAGGCTCTTCTCATCCTTCTTTTTCTGCCCCTTGATGTTCAGGTTTTTTTTTCTACTTTCTTCTGAGGTTTTTGAGTCACCATACAAACCCTGAATATCTCATTTTCAGGAGGGTCTTGACAACTGGAAACCCTGAGCACCTGTTCTTCCAAAAGTCACTAACAATTTCTTGTCAACTATGAAAGGTCACAGAGTAGGAGCAGGAACTCAGGTTAGAAAGGTCTCTTCTTCCAGGGTCCTTATGAAAAGGGACCTACCCTTGCTAGTCTTCCTTTCCAGATTTGTTGAATGTTACAGTCTTTCAAATACTATACTCTAGAGCTATTATAGCTTGTGTGTGTATAGAATAAGGGAGAATGAGGTTATAGGGGAATGGAAGGACAAAAGGAAAAAAGTATTTATTGAGCTTTTACTATGTGCCAAGCACTATGCAAAATGCTTTATAATTATTATTTCACTTCATCCTCACAACCACTCTATGAAGTAGGTGCTGTCATTCTCATTTTTTCTCAAGAGGAAATTGAGGCCTAGAAAGAAGTAATTTGACTAGATAATAAGTGACAGCTGGGATTTGACCCCAGATCTTCTGATTTTGATCCCAGTGCTTTCCTGATTTTGCCATGCTGTCTTCCATATTTTCTTCTTATTGGATTTTGTTTCTATTTGTTTTAAGAATTTAGTTTCTGATAGTTCCTTATCCCTCTGGGTTTGACTTCTGTGGAATTTTAGGTCATAGGAACTCTTATTTATTTTTCTTTGTTATCTTTTCTCTCTCAATATTTTATTTTTCCCGAATTACATGTAAAGACAGTTTTAAACATTAATTTTTTCATATTTTGAGTTCCAGATTTTCTACTCTACATTAAGGTATGTTCATAGATTGTGTGTGTTTACACATGCATACATGCATGCCATTATGGACAATATATACTCTAGGGCTTGATTCAACTAAAGCAATGCCATCCGAATACAAACATCTGAGAGACCTTGAACTTTCTGGGATTCTAAAATCCTTCAATTTTAACAGCATTATGATCCCCTTCCATAACAGTGGCAAGTATCTTGGGCAATTACAGGTTTCCCTGCTTTTTAGCTTTGCTATATTATCAGAGTCTTTGAACAAAGCTGTCTGTTAAATTTTTCAAGGAAATTGCATGATTTTTGAAATATACTTGAAAAAAACATTGCTAAAAAGCTGCCTTAGTTGTTTCTGCTTGCCTCCCCCTTTACTTTGTATTTATTTTGTATATATTTTTATTTACTTTTATGTATGCATCTCATTGTTTTCCCCAGTAGATAATAGGTGTTTGAGGGCAGTTACTACCCAACTAACTTAGTACGTGTCTCTTAAGTGCTTAATAAATATGCATGTTGATTGAAATCTTCTTGTGACAAAACAAAACATTTAAACAAAACTGACTAACCTCTTATGTGATATGTGATATTTCACACTTTGGTAATTTAAACTTGAACTTTCTATTGATGGTCTGTAGATTCTGTTGGTCATACTTTGTTCCCTCTTTTCAGTACTTCTAGATATTTTTTAGTATGTTTTCCTGCATATGGTATTCAGGCTTTTAAAGACATGTTTTTATGGGAGACCTATAATTCTTAGATTATCCCTGTGCATCATATCTTTTAGTTACTCTGGTTTGTATAGTGCTTTTATGTATTTATAGTGTTGTTGTAGTTTGATTTTATCAGTCAAATTTTCTTCTATTGTAGTTAAAATCTGTCATTTTTTAAAGTGTTGATTTGGTAGTGGCACTATATCATGTTTGCAATTATTTGTTTTATTGATTTCTTTATCAATAACTGATTTCTGCACTAATTCTATTCTATTTTCTTTTTAAAATTCTCTTTTTAACCATCCCAGAGTTTCTTGTTGTTATTCTACTTTTTCTTGGGGTCTCACAGAATTAGTTAATTTATTTGGAGGAAATGCATTCTATTAGGTCATATTGATTCACATGGCAGCAAGGAGTTCAAGGTTGAGGAGCTTCACTTACTAGGGTTTTTATGCTTTTCCAATTAAGAACGTATCATTTGAGCCTTAGACCTCTGGATCAGTTAAGTTTCAAAGATAGTTTCATTACCATTTTAGGGAATGCTAGCTTATCCTGTGGGTTAAGGACCTTAGTGGTTATTGCTTTAAGTAGGCTTATTAGAGTTGGCCATGATGAGTGTGGGTGATGTTTGGGGGCAATTAAGGTGAATTGTCTCTTCTCAGAGTCCTTAATTTTTTTCAGAAGATATTTTGTTATTTAGAGGTATTTTTTAGCTTTTCTTATTTTTGCTCCAATTTTAATTATTATATATAGTATACATTTCATTTTTGAGATTGTGAAATTGTGAGTTATGCTAAGAAGTACTCACAATTTCCATTTTGTCAGAAGTTCTAGCTTTTTTTTTTTTTTTTTTTTTTTTGCAGAAAGAGAACTTTAGGAAATACTTGAGTAATTGAACTCATATTGAATTGAATTGTTTGAGTAATTGAACTTATATTTTGTGTTTTTGGTTGCGATCTCAGTATACATGGGTTTTATTGCTTGGTCCTTCTTTGGAGTTTGCCTCCTATGAATTTTTGGTCATTTCTATTGCTTTTCTGCTTTCCACAATGTGACTAAGTCCTATATAAAAATGTAGGCAGTTTCCCCCCACCTTTTTTCTTTTCATCTTAAAGTCTTTTGTAAAAAAAAAAAATTAGATTTTTTGCTTAAAGAGCAGATATGTTTTATTCCCGACCCTTGCTTAGCTGTATTTTGTCCCTGAATAGGAGCCAGTTATTCCTATATGGTTAAGCTGTGCTAGAGGCTTAATAAATATTTGTTGAATTCTTGGTGAATTACTTTGAGAAAGAGGACAAAAGAAAAAGAGTGGTTCTATATTTCCAAAGCTTCAGTCTTAGGAAGGTTCTCCAAGGACTCATATGGTGGCAGTAAAAGAAGGAAGCTATGTAGAGACACTTCTGAATTTCTAAAATGCCTTTATACAAATATTCTCCTTTCATCCTTATGATATAGTCTGGTGAAGCAGGTAATGTGGATGGTATTGGCAAAGTTTCATAGATGAGAAAATTGAGGTTTAATTTAATTGACTTACAAAAGGTCATAACAGTTAGGAAATTGTTGATGAGGGACTTGAGCTCTATATCTTGTGCACTTTATTTTGCTTTAAAAAAAACCAACCAAATGTTATAGCTTATATCTTATGCCATATTCTATTTTTATTCTGGATATCCTTCTATCCATGAAATTTTTCTTGTAACAGAAGGAAAATTCTTAAGATAAAGCAGAGTGACCAAGTCTGATAGTGTATACCAAAATTTCCCTACTTTTTTACAGAAAGGAAGAAAGGGTTTGGTTTCATAGTTCTTCAGATTTCATCTTAATTTCGGTGTTCTTTTTGCTTATCTTGTTATATATATTGTTCAGGATTCTGCATATAGCCTTTCTTACAAATCTCTTGGTGTTTCTTAGAATTCTTCCTATTCACTTTGTTTTATGGCAGAAATGAGCCTTTACATTCATATACAAGGGGGCATTTACTTGGTTTCCAGTTTTTGCTACCAGCCAAAGTGAATATTTTGAATACATATGGGGTTTTTACATCACATTTTCTGCAATAACAGACTTCTTTCCTAAAAGAAAAAAATCCTGACGACTCTACTATTTTCATTGTGCCTTTCATTTCTTCATCTTTTTTTCTCAAAAGAACTAAATCATGTTATTTTGGAAAGCTCAATTGTCCTTTGTTTATAGATATAGAATTATTTGCCAGAGTGACATGGTTTCCAAAGCTCTCAACTTCATAGGTGTTTTTTAACACAATGTGGCTCCAAACACCCTCCTCAATGTATTTGTAGTTCTACATTCTGGGAGAGAGAAATGATCAAACTAGAACAAAACCTGTAAACTGTACAGACCTACTCATAAATGTGTCAGTGCTGCAGCATTTTATTCTAGCAATTGAGGTGTGACAGAAATAATGGCCAAGAAAGATTTATGTGGCCCTGTCCTGATAAGCTTCTCTGGTATCAGCAAATACTCTTTTTGCTTTGGATTTACTCAATACATTAATAAGCTGAAGATGGTAAGACATGAAGTCCTCTTGTTGTCCGTTGTCAAGAGCATTTACTGCTGACCCATTGGTGTATCTAGTTAGAGAAAAACTCTTTGTCTGCAGGATTTTGTAACACAATATAACATTTCCAGGTGGGAGAAAAGCTGTTTGTTTATTGACTGGAATTATAGAGTAGCCTAGAAGGAATTCTTTCTGGAACTTTTGATTTTGCTACCAGCTTGTTAAGGGAGTTTTGGATAGGGGGTGGGGACTGGATGGTCAGTGTTCCAGCAGGTAAATGGAAACCTGAATTGGAAATGCCTTTAAACATAGGTACATGAATTTCTTTTGGCCAGAACAGTCACTGCATTCTAGTGGAGATCTGGTACTTCCACCTGAGGTGGAAGGGAGATACTGCCCCTCCATACTTCCAGTCTATCACTTTTTTTTTTGGTCTATTTCCCCCCTGCCTTGACAGTTACCCATCATACAAACATGTGTCACTCATTTCTGAGTTATGTGACACAGGTGGGGAGAAAACGAGAAGGGTACCCTGTAACATTATAAATGACAATGTTAATCATTCATTCAAGGTTTTATTTCCCAAAATTATTTTGTGCCAAATCCACTAGTACTTTACAATGTAGTATAGTGGAAAGAGCCTGAATTTGGAGTTAAAAGCCTCAAGTTCTCATCCTGGCTCTGTCATTTGTTAGTTAGATATGTTTTGAAAAGTCAGTCAATTCTCTATGCCTCATTCTATTAGTGGAAATAATAATTTTTGCCCTACTCAACTTAACTCACTATGTTGTTGTTGGATCAAATAGAATAATATTTGTGAAAATGTTTGTAGCAATAAATAATTAAAAATATTTTATTACATAAAAATGAAGAGTAACTGAAATCCAGTTGACTTGTACATGGGGAGTTAATTCTCAAGAATTGGAAGATAATTTTAAAGGTTAAAAAAATCATACCTGTGCTTTAATCACAGTAGGGAGGTCCTAGTGTAGAGCTTCTTCTACTAAGGCAGTCTATTTCCTATATAATTTCCCTGTAATTTATAGTTTAAAAGTAGCCTGGGCTACTGAGTGATTAAGTGACATGCCCAGGGCCACACAGTCAGGATGTATACATTTTGGACTTTATCCAGGTGCTCCTCCCTCTGAGGCCAGCTCCTGTCCATTATGGGTTGGTTCCTCTCAATTTTCATATCAATCTTTTTAAGATTAAGCTACATAGTTGTTTAAAATGGACCTTTTTACTGACAACAGGTTCCATTATAGAAAGGAACAATCATGTACCCTCCTCAGAATCCAGTGTAATCTCCATCTTAAGGGAAAATTTGCTCTCATCTTTTCTAAACCTTACTTTCTGTTTTCGTAATAATTCTAAAAAGGACAAGGGCTAGACAAATGAGGGTAAGTGACTTGCCTAGGGTCACATAGCTAGGAAGTGTTTGAGGCCAGATTTGAACCCAGGCCTGGCACTCTATCTACTGTGCCACCTTCCTACCCCTATTATCATCTTTTTTTTTTTTAATGAGGTAGCTGGGTGGTGTAGAGGATAGAACCTGGGCCTGGCATCAGAAAGACCTGAGCTCAAATCCAGCCTTGAATACCTCCTAGCTACATGACTCTAGCCAAGTCATTTAACTTCTCTTTGCCTTAGTTTCCTTATTTGTAAAATGAGATTAATAAAAGTACCTTCTTCTTAGGGTTGTCAAAAGGATCAAATGAGATAACAATTGTCTGTAATTTAACACAGTGCCTACTACCTAGGAAGCGCTATGCAAATGTTAGTTATTACTTTATTCATGTTGCGGTTGCATGGATTTTTGGTCATTCTTTCTGTTTTGCCTTTTTCATTCAAGAGAGATTATATCTTTACTATGAACCTTAAGAAGGGGAGCCTTTCAAAGCAAATAGATTTGCTAATGGCCAAGATAGTGGCTGCAATAAGCTCTAAAACTGGGAAACTTACTTTTAAGCATTAAAAATATTGTGCTTGAAAAATTTATGACTTTGGCAGCTTTGGACATACACTTTTCTAGTTATAGTTGCAGATTTGTCTTAACAAAAAAGTCTTTTTATTTTACAAGAAGGGTAGTTTGAATTACACAAGTTATGGCTTAGCCAATATTAATGTTCAGCAGTGCCATAAAACTCAGGCTTACTTGTTGTTAATCCTCTCCCATGTTAGCTAGATCATCATGTATCTTTTTTTTAATTCAGTAATGCTATATTTGGTCCAATTTGAAAATTAGAAAATAGACTTTAATAGGATAGTATTGAAGTTAGTTTAATTGGGTCTTCTTGAATTCATGACTAAATTAGATACAACATTTATTAAGTCTAAAGAAAATTCATTGCTTTGCTTCTTGGTGCCTCTGCTTCCACTAACAATTTTAGAGGACTTGAGGATTTTCTTTTTCTCTTACCTATAACTGTTATATTTAAAGTACTATATTACTTTTTTTATATTCTAAAGAAATCATGAGAGACCAATAGGCATTGTGGCTTAGTGGAAAGGGTATTTATAGGCATACAAGTCCTGAACTGATGAAGAATAACACAGTTCCTGCCTGCAGGGATCTCAGAATCTGATTGGGAGGAAAGGAGGAGGAAATACAACTTATAACTAAATAAGTATGATACAGATAGAGTATGATTGGGTCAGAGGGATTATGAATTTTTATATTGACAAATTAGACATTTAAAGTATTAAAGCCTTTGTTGGGTTAATGATGATGATGAAGACCTGTAAGATAAATAATTTTGGGGGCAGCTGGGTAGCTCAGTGGATTGAGAGCCAGGCCTAGAGACAAGAGGTCCTAGGTTCAAATCCGGCCTCAGACACTTCCCAGCTGTGTGACCCTGGGCAAGTCACTTGACCCCCATTGCCTGCCCTTACCACTCTTCCACCTATAAGTCAATACACAGAAGTTAAGGATTTAAAATAAAAAAAATAAAAAAAAAAGATAAATAATTTTGTTTTTACAATATTGATGTTTATACCTCTAATGGTGAAAAATTTGATTTCTCTTGCACTAAATTTATCCTAATAATTCAGTTGCAAAATGGCTTTTCTTAAATTGTATTTAGTTATAGTTTACATTTATGTAGCTGTCATGGAGGTTTCAACTTTGTTTTATAGATAGTGGAAATGGAGTCTCCAAAGGGGTCCCAGGTCTTGACTCAGCTCTTCTGAGTTGAAATTAAGTGTTCTTCTACCAAATAATGTTGGACATATAGCCAAAAACTTTTATAAAATGCCAGATCTTAGTATTTTTTCCCACCTGGCATGTATGTCCTGAATCCATGATTTTTCTTTTCTTTTGGTTGAAGGGAATAATAGAGTTCAATGGGAAATATGCTAGATTTGGAGTTGTAGAGATAGGAAGGACAAGGTGTGATAACCAACTGGGTGGCTGAGGTGAAGAAGTTGAGGAGTTGAGAATGATGCTAAGATTGTAAACCTGGGAATGATGTGGTTCCTTTAGGCAGGAAAAAGACCATCGAAATTCAGAGAAGTATAGGTTTGGGAGAAAGATAATTAGATCTGTCTGGAACATTGGTTTTGAATCCAGACTATTGCTCATGTGCTGTCCATCTATATAATGAAGGACTGGGATAATTAGTTGTTTCAACACTTCTAGTTGTAAATATTGACATGCTATGATATGTGAAGCTTCCCCTTCCTTAAATTTCTACATAGTTCATTATTGTGCATTTCTAAAAAGGCTAATTGTCATTTTTTAAGATTTAAATGATTCTTGTCCTTCCCTTACAGGAACTCACAGAGGATGGGCAGCAGTGCAGATGCGCTTGCTTCATGAATTAGTGTATGCCTCCAGAAGAATGGGGAATCCTGCACTCTCAGTCAGACACTTGTCCTTCCTTTTACAGACCATGCTGGATTTTTTGTCTGATCAGGGTGAGTAAATTTTATGAAAAGTTCTGTTTTCTTTTAGAAACTTACCAACACTTGGGCAATTGGAATAGTTTTTGAGAACCCAGGTAAATAGGCTGGGCTGGTCATTTCTCTGCCTCAGTTCAGGAGTTGGTCTAGGAAGTAAATAAATGCTGTCCAGTGGGATAGAGTCAGCTGCCTGCATTTGTGGCTTAGGGTAGTCATTTTAAGTAAACACATAAAACACATTTATAGCCTTTTTTTGAGTAAGCAGTGGGGAACAACTTCCATTTTTTTTTTAAGTGGAGAAGGGAAGAGAATAAAGATTTATATAATGCCCACTATGTGCCAGGCACCGATGTCACTTGAATGATGCCTTAAGAAAATTATATAGGCAACTATATTAAAAGATTGATTGAAAAGAGGATAGATTAGAGGTAGGTGACAATTAGACTTAAAATATTCCAAATGAGAGGTGAAGAAGGCTTGTGTTGGCAATGGAAAAGTGAATACAATTCTGATACATATCTGAAGCCAAATAAAATGGGACGAAATGATGAATTAAATAATAAGAGAAGAGGAAGAGGGAAGAGTCTAAGATAGTTTTGACTTATGTGACTGGAAGGATAGTTATGTCATTAGTAGGAATAGAGAACTTGGGAGAAGTGGCAAATATTGGGGGAAAGGAGGTGAATTTGTTTTGGGAAAGGTCTGATTTGAGGTGTTCTTGGGATAGTTAGGTGAATATACACAGCAGAGAGTCAGAAATGTATGTTTGGAGTTTAGTAGAGATGTGGGGAGGGGTTGAGGTGTGAGGTCTAGATTTGGGGACACCTGTCTCAGAGCCATTTTTAGTAGTCCTTCTGTCTTTGACTTTCATAACTATAAAGCTATGGTACATACTTGTGGATTTTTAACTTCTTTTATTTGTAGCTTCCACATAGAAAATCTGGGAACTACCTGACACCATTCAGTATTCTGACACAACTGCTCTCCATTTTCTTTCATGGATATTGTTTACAAAGTTAAATAAGAAAAGTTCTTACTGAATGACTGGGGAAAACAAGATAAATGGAACCCCTCCCCAAATTGTTTAATAATACTAGGCAGTGAGGTAACACAATGGATAAGAGTGCTGGGTCTAGAATCAGGAAGGTCTGAGTTCAAAGCCAGCCTCAGATACTTAGCTGTGTGACCCCAAACAAGTCTCTTAACTTCCATTTTCCTATTTCCTTATCTGTAAAATAAGGATTAAAAAAAAAGCACCTACCTCTCAGAATTGTTATGAGGATCAAATGAGATAGTAATTGTAAAGTGCTTAGCACAGTGCCTGGCACATAGTAAACATAGCAAGTGCTCTGTAAATGCTAGCTATTGTTGTTGTTGTTGTTGTTATTTACCAACCCATAATCTATTTAAATTTGTAGTTACTTATAATCTCTAGAAAAATTCTGAACCACCCACAATCTTGAATATTTGGGGTCTTTTTTCTCTAGAGAATATTATTGGGTATCTCTCCTGAATTTGTTATGGCTTCTCCCACAGTTTGTTATTGCCGTCTATTGCTTACCCCTTCTTTGTTTCCTCCAGGTAGGAGGTCCTTGTAGCTTTTACCATTTTAATTTACTCATGAACAGTAATTGGTTAATGCCAGAAGAAAAATTCTAATTATTGATCTAAATCAGCATGGTGACATACAGTGATCTGTAGTATCTTTTCATGATTATTTAATATTATAGGTAAAATATTAGTTAATTTTATAGATACTTTGTCCACAGTTGGCATATAGTTTTAACTGGAAACTTTGTAATAAGGTAGGTACCTAATCCAGTGTTTAAAGGCTCATGTCTTACCCCAGACACTTACTGGCTATGTGACCTTAGGCAAGTCACTTGCCTTCTTTCAATCTCAGTTCCTTCATCTGTAAAACACTGCGATGTTGTGACCTCTGCGGTCTCTTTTAGTTGTTAATCTGTGATTTTAGTGTCTGCTTTAGTGAATGCTAAAAGAAAAAAAAATTATTTAGCTGTGGCCATCTGTGGATCCTTCTCAATTTTCCAAATCACTTTCTTTCCTTATATGAATTTTTAGGAGTTTGCACTTGGCTCTTTGGTGTTATCTCTCCATAGTGCCTAGTGTGGTGCTCTTTTCACACCTAGATCTTGGAAACATGTTTTTGTGATATCTCCCAGAAGTATTGTGGTGGGGGTGGGAAATAAATGAATTCTAAATCTGAATTTGAATGAACCATCCTAGTAAGATTTCTTTCCATGATATTCACATACTTTTTTTTTAAGTTTGAAGAGCCTCATCATCTCAGTTCTTGTAGCTGTCAAATACTTAGACTTGATTAAATTAGATTTTTTCAATCAAGCAGTTTATGTAAAAAAGACAGACACTTTCATAAAGATAATGATTTTCCCCCTACTTTTCTTTCTTTTTCTCCTTTTACCTTTTCTCTTTTCTGTTCTCCTTTCTCTCTTCTATCTCTATCACTTTTCTTGTCTTTTCCTTTCTTCCCACATTACTTCCTTTTTTATTTTTCATTTGGAGTATTTTATTAAAAGCAGAGAATCCTGTAACTAATAAATACAACTTATATTCAGTAGTCTTTTATGGTTATAGAGTACTTTATGTATATTATTTCATAAGAGCCTCCCAACAACCTTGTATCATATACAGGATAGATATCTATTATCTGTGTTTCATAAAGATAAGGAAACTGAGCATTAGAGAGTTGAGTGACTTCCTGAGAACTCACAAACTAATAAATGCCAAAGTCAGGTATGAATCCAGATTTCTCTCTCTTCTAACACCTCCCCTTCTTTCTTTTCCCTTCTCTCCCCAAGGCCGATGTTTTCCTTATTTCAGTTCTCCCAGTATAACCTTTTTAAAAAAACTTAAGAGTTGGAAAGGATCTTATTGGTTATCAGATATGAGGATTTATCAGCTTTATTTTGAACAGGATCATAGATTTAGAGCTATAAGGGACTTTAGAGATGATCAAGGCCAAGACCTATTTTACAGAATAGGAAATTGAGACTCATGGAAGTTAAATGACTTGTCTAAGGCCATTCAGATAGTGAGGGGCAGTGCTAGATTTTGAAACCAGAGTTTCTTCAACTCTAGTATATTTTTCTTTACATTTTCTTCTTATTATTTAACATAATTTTTCTCTGCCCTCAGAAAGGTGAATTTTCTATGGCATACTAATAAAACCTATCTTTTTCATTCAGCTCTCTGTTGTACCTTTGGGAAGAGAGATTAAGCAAAATGATGATATTGTCTTATGTCTACATTGAAGAGATGTCAGATTTGTTTTCATGTGAAATGTTAAAGCATTATTTTAACTCTGTGAGGTCATATCAATTAATGATTCAAAGGTACTTAGGATGAAAGCAGAAAAACTTAGGCCATTTAATAATGTTGAGCCTATAGGAATGTCCTTAAAGGTCCTCAGGTTAATGGTAGTTGGCTTAATTGGAATCACTTTGGAAAAGGACAGAGGCCATAAGGTCTAGAAGGCTCTCTTCTCACCAGTCTGACAATACCAGCTTGACTTTGGACAAAGTAGTTTAATTTTCATAGGCTTTATAAAGTTTTCTCATTTATAAAATTGGGGTATTGTTATTTTTGTTTTAGTCTTATTATTTATAATGACTTTTATTATATAACAACCTCACATTTCCATAGTGTTTTGGGTTTGCAAAATGCTTTCTACACAACCCTGTGAAGTAGGTAGTACAGTTTTTAATATTTATACATTGTAGATGAGGAAACTGAGGATGATAGGTTGTCTCTTTTGTATTTACCTACGTGCATGTAATTTTGTTGTTGCACAGCTGTTAAGTAACAGAGTTGGATCTTGAACCTGGTTGTCTGAATCTAAGATAAGTATTTTACAGTTCTTGCTCATGGTTTTATACATATAATTTTTTTTACATTTATTAATATTCATTTTTAACATGGTTACATGATTCATGCTCCTCCTTTCCCCTTCAACCCCCCCCCCCGCGCCCCCCCTACCCATGCGCATTTCCACTAGTTTTGTCATGTGTCCTTGATCAAGACCAATTTCCAAATTGTTGGTAGTTGCATTGGTGTGGGAGTTTCGAGTCCACATCCCCAATCATGTCCACCCCA